>NC_086255.1:35011965-35330661 GCF_021018805.1 Prinia subflava
TTTAGAAGTTCTGCTACAAAATTGGAATATTTGTTTCCTCTTTGAGTGGGAGGGGCAGATAGCAGACTTCCAGAGAAACAGGAAACATTTGCTCAAACCTTAGGTTTTTGTTCCCTCCTCATGACAGAGTACGCTCTCTCTTGGCTTTTCCAAGACTCCTCTGGCTGGCTGTGCTGGAATGAGCCCAGCTACAGTAGCACAACACTGAGAAGACAGAAATGATGGTATTTAGTCAGGGAGGGTGCTTCAAAAGCACTTCCATGACATCTCCATCTGTGTAGGACACCTGCAAGATGATCAGGATGAGGCAGAGCTCTGGACTCCAGCTGGACTCTTTGAGGCTATTGGATGTCCGAACAGGAAAATCTGTACAAACAGAAAATCCACTCAACACCTCAACAGCTGCACTTGCCTACAGCACTGGTGGTGGTACACTGTCTCTGGGAGCTGCAGCCACAAAGATGACGGATTAACACTTGGGAGTGAAGCCACAGCTGACTGAAGTAGTCCAATCGGTATTGGAAGCAGCAGCCCATCTGCTCACCAGCAGGAGCCATGGAAACACCTCCCTCTACACACCTCACTGCTCCCAGGGAAATCAGCAGCTCTGTCCCCAGCCAGCAGAGCCCCACAGCCTGCTGGAGAGCTTGGGGAAGGGAAGAGCACAACCAATGGCAGCAAGCTCACTGCAGCAGGGCCACCGAACAAAAACGTGCTCCATGGAGAAGAATAATTTTTTCACTTCCATTCCAGGCACAAAGGTCTCTGCTAGACAGCACAGCTTCTACAGAGGCAGAGGAGCTGGAGTGAGGGCAGGAGCTGTTTAGCCACACCATGCAGGCTGCCAAGCACAGGTCACACAGCTTTCCACAGCTCCCCACACTGAAGACAGGAGGGAGAATATTGCTCTGTACAGAGGTCTCCAGGGGAACCTGAACTGCTACTGAGTTCACAGGACACTGGGCTTTAGGGAAAGGCAGTGCAATAATCCTACACCTGCAAACGAGAAAAGTACGGCTCAAACGAGTCAGGCAGGTCAGAGCAGCACTGCTGCTCTTGTCACACAAACACTCCAGTTACTCCAGTACACTTTTACTCCAGTCAAAGGCTACAGCACAAATTCTGATTTTAATCTGTGTAGAGTAGGAGAGTTTGGGTTTTTTCAGTCACTGCTGTCATGTATGACTGACAACATAACTCTGCTGTCTTGGTCAGCCCAAACGTCCTGCAGCTCAGCACACAATTTCTGGCAACGACGGTTTAGGAGAATATAAAACCACTGCAAGGTTATTTCATCTTTCCTCTAGCAAACTCTTCAAACTACCACAGCCAGATGTGGTATCTTCATATTTTACAGCCTGTGGTGGTTTAGCACGGACGTGAGCTTTTTTTTGCCAAGTAAGTTATAGCAGATGACCACAGCTTGGTTGACGAATTAAAGGGTTAAGATACACCTCTGGAAAACACCCAGGTGTAAAATCAGAGGGTCCCAGGTGGCTCGCTCTCTCTCCCTTCCAGCTGGCACTAGGTAATGCCGTGGGCAGCAGAGGCGCGGTCCAGAACCGGCCGGGCCTCCGGGAGCCGCTCCCGCGGCGGGCGAGCCTGGCCCGGCCGGGCCCCTTGACCCGGCTGCAGGGGCAGAGGGAGGCTGCGCTCGGCAGCGCTGGCCGCAGCAGCGGCGCCGTGCTTGGCGGAGAGGGGCCGGCCCCAGCGGTGGCTGCCGGTGCTGCTGGCCCCGGGGAGGGTGGCATCTTTCCCCCGGGCCCCGGGAGCAGTTCCGAGGTTGGCTCCGCTTCAGATCGGACCGGGGGCTGGGGAGGGCGATCCATCAGCCACTCCTGAGCACGCCTCCCCCTCACCCTCATCACCAGCGCGGCTTTCAAATTCAACACCGTCAGTCCAGCCCGAGGAAGAGGAAATATAAATAAAGACATGACCCCCTTGTCTCCTCGATGGAAGGCAGAGTGATTTAAAGCTGAGGGAGACGGCATGAGAGAGCCAACGAAAGAACTGATAAAGACTACTGGAAGAAGGATTGAAGAAGGGGACATCTTTGGCTGGACTTCTTTGGTGTAAACCATGGAGAAATGCATTATTTCTTGTAATGTATCAATGCTGTTTGGGGGAATGCTGGTTCTAGTCACAAGTTGTGGACTGATATAATTGAGATTCAATTGGAAATTTTCAACAGAGCAAGCCTTTCGCTCCTAGGTAAAAAGGAGGTCTCTATTTCTTGTGAGACAGATGATTTCAGAGATAGAAGAAAAGAATCTTTCTTTTACACTAGAAGAAACATGCTCAAACGGTACCCAAACACTGAGAGGCCTGTGAGTGGCCAGGGCAAAGGCTGCACAATCTGCAGGAACTCTGGGCAGCTGCAGATTTATGACATTGGGAGCCACCAGACTGTTCCTTCTTGTGGCAAATGTCTCCGTGGGACTCTAGAGAGACTCCTCTCCCAAAGTGATGGAAGATAACGTTTAAATGGTGGAACTGACTGAAAATCACAGGTTGTGTCTCTGTGTTGTCTGTGGGAAAGTGAACAGTTTGTGGGGGGAAAAACAGGTGTTTTGAAAGTTCATTTTTTTTCCCCCTCCTTTTAGTGTGTGTTAATAAAATCTTAAGCTGGGTCTGTTTTGCCTTTTTCTCCTAATCCTATCTCACAGCAGGGTAAAAACTGAAACCACCACACAGCCTCTTATGGGATTTTCTTACATGAACCTGCCTTTATAATACTGTATTTAATCCAGCTACATTTTTGGTATCCACATTTTTGAGCAGCAGGTCACACAGTTTAATAATGGGTCTGGGGAAAA
The DNA here is from genome assembly GCF_021018805.1 of Prinia subflava. NCBI lineage: Eukaryota > Metazoa > Chordata > Aves > Passeriformes > Cisticolidae > Prinia > Prinia subflava. Next base: position 35,014,782 of record NC_086255.1, read on the forward strand.
AAGACTATTTCTGTTTTAAAACCCAATTCCCAGTATTTTCCACACTACGAAAACCATTTCTAATCCTTCCCTTCTCACTGTCTACTTTCTACTTACTATTTTACAAGCTCTCTCTTTCATACCACTTCAGGTTTCCCTCCTCCAAGATGAAGACTTGTCCACTTTGTAATTTCTTATATGGAACGGCTTCAAAAAGGCAATAAGCCTTGTTGGGTTCCTCATCTATGTTTCTGAGAGGGGAGAGATGGCAGAACTGTACCTGAGATGTGGACACTGAGCACCGGAGTGAGGCAGTCACACAATTCTCCAAAACTGCCTGGAAGTCATAACCAGCACTTCAGTGCCCTTTGTGTTTTATGTGCAGATCAGCACTGGCTTTCAATGCACAGTAATTTCCATTTTCAACACTCAGCTTCATTTATCACTTGATCCCTTTATCAGCTGTTATTTCAAGTTCCCACTACACCTCTTCACAGCCCCTTTAACTTTTATTACCACAAATGATGTAATGAATTAAGCAAATACCTCCTCATTCCTGATACACTTGCCTGAGACTATGAGTAGGTGATAAGATCTCCCTGGGACATGCCAGTGATCTCTGTCCTCAGTGAAAGTTAACTATTTACTCTTTTTTTTTGTTGTTTAATATCTTTTATCAGACTTCAAGTCATGTTTTCTTTGTATCCTTTGACTTTTTTGTTTTTTTATAAGCTCTCAGTAAAGCAACCTCATTCGAACTTTGAGGAAATCCAAACACCATACCTTAAGGCATTTTCCAACATTTTGTGCATTTAGGCATCAAATTTTCTCTTATACAATCACACATTAGACTTTTATATAAGCTACAGGTTGAAAACACTGATTGTGGACATACTTTAAGGAAAGAAAATACTAACTTTCATCAATTACAACACTCTAATATGACACATTTACACAAGGTAGATAGAAAAAGAAATCAGCTACTTTCCTGGTCACCTTGAGAGAAAATACAGCTATTTTTATTGAAAAATAATCTGTAGTGTACCTTAATAATGTCAGGGGTTTGTCCTGGGCTGAGTTTTTGATGCTTGTATCCTCAATTGTCTGTTCTGTTTCTGGTGTATGTTAAGTTCTGTACCTTTCAGACTAAGTAACCCTTGATAAATAACAGCTGTGTTAATTAACCAACACAGCCTTGCCCCTGATGAGTAACAGCTATATCCGATAAGGATGAGTGAGATAAATGACGGGGTTAGCTGGTAAAGGGAGGAGCATCCTTGAGGAGCATCCTTGAGGAGCATGAAGCAGCGACTCACTCACGAAGCAGGGTCCTGGGGAGAGAGAATCAATGCTGTGAGAGCAGTTCCGAGAGCAAAGGGGGAGAAAGCAGATGTGTGGAGTTTGGTCTGAAAACAGCATTCACTGCTCTGCATTCCTGCTCCCAGACTGTGCCCGTCTGAGGTACGGACAAGCAGAGCCCTGTCCCGGACTGCAAAACCCAGAGAGACCCCTGGCTCTCTCACCTGTGTCCCCCAGGGCCCAGGACAGCATTTATCCAGCTCCAGAGGAATGATAAGAGACTGAGTGAGCCGAGCTACCCTCAGCAAGGACTTTCTGAATTAACTATCTCACTTCAGAACAACACAAAGTTTTATTGTTCCATATTATTCTTTCTTTATGCTTGTGGGCACTTTGCTTGTTAGATAAATAGTTTTTTCCACTTTTCCCTGAGGAAGTTCTTTTCCCGGACTGGTTGGGGAAAGGGGTCGTTTGGGTTTGCTTCCGAGAGGGACCCCATTCAGGGGTTTTCTCACAAATTTGCCCTAAACCAGGACAGGTTGCAACCTTTTTTTCAAATAGGAGCATGACTAGGTTTCCTCAGTGACATGTGTCTACCTGTAATGTCAATTAAGACCTGATGAGATTGTTGAACAGAAAATAACTTCCTTGAATGCTCACAGCAAAACCCTCCCTCCCTCAAGTAAGATCAGTTTTCCTTTGTTTTTTCCCTCCCTTACAACAAACATCCTGTTAAAACCTCCCACAACAGGAAAGACAACATAGAAATTAAATGGCAGCCATAGCTTCTGGGAACTCTTGAGGGAGTACCTTCTTTCACAAAAAAGGAAAATTACACAGAAAAATATGAGAAATATCCTCAAACTCTCTGGAAAAACAAAGTGTTTTTCACTTAAAAAGCAAGGGAGACAAAATAGGCACAGCCTCAAGAGAATGCAAAAAAACCTCCAGAGCAAAATATGTAAGACCTGGTAGTCTGCCAAGGAATCATGAGTGGACAGTAAGACAAGATGGAAATACTATCTAAAACGCTCCCATGGCCAGTGTGAGCCAGTTTCCAGACACAGATAAGAGAGCTGCAGTACAACTCTGGCAGCACTTCCCTGCTTTGTCATGCCAACAGTATAATGGAAAAGGAAACACTGATGGGTGGAACTGCACACAACTTGCCATGAGATATGAACACTATTACAGGATCCTGAACAGCTTCTCTGTAGCTCTGCTTTGTAACTAGCCTGAGTTTCATTTTGAACCACTCAGAGCTGTAGTGTGCAGATGGAAGTGGCTCTCACAGCTCTGCTTTGCTTTACTTTGTGCCTCAGACACTGCTGTGCTATGGCACAACGTGTATCCGGGGCACTGCAAACAAACCAGTGAAATTTCCATCAAATAAAGTCCACCTTCGGCTTTAGCTGTGTAAATGCAACATCCCACTCTGCACGGCAGTCCCCACAGGCAGGCAGATTTCACTGAGCTGGGCTCTCAGTGGAGCCAAGTCAGGGCCCAGCAAAGTAATGTAGGTCCTTACTCGGCCATCGGGACTGGTGTCCTCGAGTGTCCCCTGGAATTACAGGACAGTGCTCTCCCTGGACAAACACTGCAGTCACTTGGACACCTACTGCCAAGGTTGTGGAAGGCAGCAAGCAATGGCTGCTAAAATGCCCAGATCCTGAGAAGTGTGCAGAAAGTCACTGACTGTGTGTAACTTCCCTGGTATTAGCCAGGAGTACCAAGAGTTGGCAGATTCCAGTACATTTTTGATATTAAAGTGATGGGAAACTACTTAAATATCGATGCATTCATTACAAAAACATCTTTTTGGCATTTACTTCCAATTGACACTTGTGCCTTGGCACAGCCAGCATTCCTCATTATATTCAAACGTTATGGCTGTGTGAACGACCAAACATGATTATGGAAATGTGGGCTCCCATTGCCTGAGATGAGTATTTGTAAGGAGGCTGTCAATTGGAAATATTTGGAAATCTGTCAGGACTTTAAGCACATTTTAAAAGGCCATCTGTGTACAGAAGGTAATCACAGCGACAGTGTTCTCATGCTGGGCACGGCAGCAGAGGTGCAGTTGATGACACTGTGCTGCCATCAGAGCATCTCCCTCAGTGGTGCTGTGCCACTGCCAGGCCTCGCTGTGCAGGCAGCAAAGGCACAACCACAAACCAAAAGCTAAATCATGGGGCTGCATCACCGTCAGCTGCCTATCACGAAGGGAGTAATCTGCTTTCAGAAGCCAAAAGGCTAAACACAAGACCTGTTATTGAAGAGTGTTCACAGTACAACACCAAAGGCTTTCCTGGAACTGACACAACTGGAATCACAGCCATGTCCATCATCCAACTGGTTTGCTTTAGAAATGAGTTCCATAAATTTTCAAACAGCTGCACAGGACTTAGCTTCAAAAACCTATGAAGGCAAATAAAGTATGAACCCTGCCTGTCCCCTCATCTAGTTGGACTTCATTGTTTGAAGCCACCTGATAGCTGGATTTATTTGTACTGCTGGATTTGATTTTTAGGGTGAGGAATTATTCCCATTAAAGGGTGGGTTAGGAACATTTCACTGTAAGAGGCAGAAGGCTGGGCTGGAGCTTTCTGATACATTTCAGGCAGCGTTTCCATCCCTGCAGCCACTGTCCCACATGAGTGCCATGGGCCGAGGTGCCCGCGGTGCCTGCGGTGCCTGGGGCATTGGGCAGCAGAGCCCGTGTGCCACAGCAGAGCCCCGTGTGCCGCAGCAGAGCCCCGTGTGCCACAGCAGAGCCCCGTGTGCCCACAGCAGGCCCCCGTGTGCCACAGCAGAGCCCCATGTGCTCCGTGTGCCACAGCAGAGCCCCGTGTGCCGCAGCAGAGCCCCGTGTGCCACGGCAGAGCTCCGTGTGCCACGGCAGGGCTCCGTGTGCTGCAGCAGAGCTTTGTGTGCCGCAGCAGGGCCCCATGTGCCGCAGCAGGGCCCCGTGTGCCCCAGCAGAGCCCCGTGTGCCCACAGCAGGGCCCCGTGTGCCACAGCAGGTCCCCGTGTGCCACAGCAGGTCCCCGTGTGCCCCAGCAGAGCCCCGTGTGCCCCAGCAGAGCCCCGTGTGCCGCAGCAGAGCCCCGTGTACCACAGCAGGGCCCCATGTGCTCCGTGTGCCATGGCATGGCCTTGTGTGCCGCAGCAGGGCCCCGTGTGCCACGGCAGAGCTCCGTGTGCCACGGCAGGGCTCCGTGTGCTGCAGCAGAGCTTTGTGTGCTGCAGCAGGGCCCCGTGTGCCGCAGCAGGGCCCCGTGTGCCACAGCAGAGCCCCGTGTGCTCCGTGTGCCACAGCAGGGCTCTGTGTGCCCACAGCAGAGCCCTGTGGGCTGCAGCAGGGCTCCGTGTGCTGCAGCAGAGCCTCATGTGCCGCGGCAGGGCTCCGTGTTCTGCAGCAGAGGCCCGTGTGCTGCAGCAGAGCCCCGTGTGCTCCGTGTGCCACAGCAGGGCTCTGTGTGGTGTAGCAGCTCTGCCACGCTTGTGCGCGGGGCCGCAGCCGTGAGCCCACGGGCTGAGCTGTCCTCCTGTGCCACAGCGGGAGCACTTCCCTGCCACACCGCTCACTGCAGTGGGAACTCCTCGCTGCTCCAGCCACAGTAAATTCACACGTGCAATTAAACAGCGCTGGATAAAACCTGACACCTCAGCATTTGTGTTTTTCCTTATGGGATTTGTTCTGTGCTCAGCCTCTGGAGGAGCAATGTTGCCTGAAAGGCTATGAACAACAGCCACAAGAGAAAAACAAACAGGGAGAAAACAAACCTATTTTAGAGTTGGTTGAGTGCTTTTTTGGTAACTTTTTACAAGTTATTTGTAACTATCTTCAAAGTCTCTTTATTTACAACACAAAACAGCATTAGCTTGCAAAAATAATACCTGAAATCTGTCTCTAAAAGGTTAGAAGATTTGTGACTATAAGACAGTGAAAAATCCAACCGCTCAAACTTGAAAGCTATTTTTGCAATATTGAAAACTGCAACTATTTTTAACACTTATTTCAAACAGATCAAGTATTGCCATTTCAAAATGTGCAATTACTGCAGTCAAAACCAAAGCTAAAATCCAAGAAATACTCACAGGGCATGTTATAGGGTCTCAGTGCAGCCAGTTTGGTACACAATGGTTGATACTTTCCATTATTTCATAATAATTTTACATTGATAACTTAGTCTCAAATTTTAATGTCTGTGAGAGCACACACTTTTCTGAAATGCCTAAAGAAAGCATGAAAACATTTTAAATTCCAAAGAACAGAAGCAGGAAATCAGGCTGATTTGTATATCCAAACAACTGTAAGACTTCAACATGTGAGGGGAACAGAGGGATTCCTTCCAGGTGTTCATCGAGCAGATATTAATTTAGAAACATGTATACAGCTGTATGTGACTGTACGTGCCCTGGCCAGATGCTTCACACTTAACAAAATAAAGCAAACACAAAACTCCAATGTGGTTTAAGACAGATTGGTAGAAACAAGCAAGAGGCAACTGTACAAACACAGAGGCCATGTTTGTAAGAGCTCATTAATGCCAAATCAGAGTGAGGAACATGAGAAGGTCTGTACTTGTTCCAGGCAGCTACAAAAGTGAGGCTTTATCACCAAACGGTATTTTGTGTGAACACAACTGGTTTTTTTCCACTCACAAACTCCTACTGAACCAACCATCAGGCTGTTCTCAGGACATTTTTGGTTGACTGAGTGGCAGAAATGATTTTTTAATGGGACAGTGACTGATTATGAGAGGCAGATGTTCAACCTTGCATATTAAAATATGCGTCCCTGTAAGCTGTTTCCCAATGTACCTGTATGACCCACAAGCCACTCAGGCAAGCAGGGGGGCACACAGGTGGCAAACCTCACCAGTGATCCCAGACCGAACTGTATTTTAATGAACCATGTTCTGCAGGATTTCATTATTTCTCATCATGGCCAAAGTTACTTCTTCTGAAAATAGAAAATTGATGCTTTCTGTCTTGTTACAGAATTTCTTAGAGAATATGCACATGAGGTATTTTGGAATGAGAGCTGAGCTATCTCAAACGGGGCCCCAGGTTTGGGCCTGTGTAGAAGTAGATAAGCCTGTGGCGCAGTTAAAATTTAGATTAAGGTGTGTGTATGAATTAGATAGGATAGTTATAGTGAAATTATGGTAGCTACCTTAAACTGAGATTGCTTGCATTCTTTTTCACGCTGAATATCAATTAGAAAACACTTGTAAGTGTAAATTACCTGAAATTGTATTTAACCAGCCATTTCGGGAATAAAGAGGAGAATGTATGATTCCACCATATTGGTTGTGCTCTGCATTGCTCAGTCCAGCCTCCATATAATTAACAGAGGCCCTGGTTTCACTGTCTGATAGAGCAAACCTCCTGCTACCGACAGTGACTTTGGGACTCTGGAATTGGTGTCTGTTCCATGGTTTACTGCCAGCAGAGTGACCCTCAGTACAAATGTACCCAATGCAGGCAGCGAGCTCTGCTCAGCGCACCCAAGCACTGCTCTGTCACGTCAGATAGCCAGACCTAGAATCACATGGCTGATGTAACCTGAAGGCTTTTGCAAAGAAGCTGTTCAACAACACAACATACTTAAGGGAAGACATAGGAGAGCCACTTGCTGAGGTGTCCTTCTGTGTAAAAGGCAAATTACCAGAGACACTATGAATGTCAAGAACATATCGAACACATCAGTGTCAATGAAGAGGTCTGCCTGGGATTCTTTAGCCCCGATTCTGCCATAAAAATTAGCACTGTTTTGTGGAAAGTGAATCTAGCAAATACATGTTTTCAGCCTGCAAAGCAACTGCTAGAAATAGGGGGGGAAAGTTTGCTGCCGTGGTCAACCTGAGCTCCCACAAGGAAACAAGCAGCAGCCCACTAGCCAGCACCGACAGGGTGAATGGAGAAAGGCTGCCCATCTGGTGGGAAACTAAAAACTCCAAAGGGTGAAGAACATCCTGCACTGCTCAACAGATGCAGTAACAGCAGCTCCCTGGGGGCTGCCACTGTCAGCACAATGTCCAGCAGCCCCTCTTGGGCAGAAGGAGGGTCCTGACCCCCGCTGGAATCGCTGTCGATGAGAAATCCTCCCCACATGAGGGAACTACACTCTCGGGTCAGCTTACAACTTTTAGCCTACAGTGCTGGGTAATTCACCTCCCAGGAATGGGGCCAGCTTTGTGCAAAGCTGCTGAAACAGAGAAGTGGAAGAATGCTGATGGGTGCAGAAAAGCTCTCTGGGGAAGTCAAAACAATTTATATAAAAGATAGGGTGGAAGCTAGAAAGAATCAAATAGGAAACAGCAAAGAAAATCAACAGTTCTACATAAAAGAAAACAGCTCTGCAGAGATTAATAAGAACTTATCCATGTTTTTCTGCAGCCACATAAGCAGTAAGGTGGGGAACTCACCTGCCTGCCTTGCTGCCCTACACACTTTGAACTGACAATATGAAACACGGGAATAATAAACATAAGGATGCCTAGTGGAAAAGAAAACAATCAGAGCCCGTGGAACACAAAAATCAAAGACTGTATCAAAGGTGAAGTACGCTGTACCAAGCAGTAAGTGGAATCATATGTTCAAGAGTAGTTTTAAACTAACTGGCCAAAGCCTCTAGTCAGTTCAATAAGCTGTGATCCCATGAAACTGGCACTCTGGGCAAGAAGAAAAATACTATCACTGTCATATTTCAACTTGCAACAACACGGTGATGGCAGAGCTTCACTTATGCCCAGTGCAGACATACTGGGATATGCTGCATGGAACCAGAATTTCATGGACTACCAGGAAACTCAGAGAGGAGAAAGCAACTCTTGGCTTTGCTGGAAGCAGTGCCTGGACCAGGTTTTCCCTTTTTTGTTTTTAAACAAGTAGAATTCTTTAGGGCAGCAGGAAGAGTGTTCAGAGACAACTTTGTTCACTGTCGCGGTGCTCTGAAAGCCTGTCGCTTTCCGCCGGGCTAGCTCGTGCACCACGGCACAGTAAAGCAGGGTCAACCTGCAGCAGGCTGAGCAGAGTTGATCCCTGTGGGTTCTTGTGCCACCAAGAGAGGTCTCTCGTTCCTCTCCAAGGCTTCCCAAGCGTGCAGAAGCAAAGAAGGGAGGGTCCAGACGCAGTGAGAACAGGAACGGATTTATTAAGACAACCAAGAACCAGGCAATCTGAACCACGAACAAAGCTGTGCAGCAACTTTTAAGGGACTAGAATAGGGGCGGGGAAAGGGGTGTCTCCTTTCCTCTAGACAAATCAAATGCTATCTCTGGGGAGCACAGGGGAGGAGTTAGGGAACCGGGACCAGTCAGGAGGAGTTGGGAGGAGCAACTCAAGGCGGGAAAGGGGATTGACAGTTAACTGAGGTGCTAAACATAGAACAGGCTGTAAGTAACTCAGCAGGGAGTCTGAATATCAGTTAGGGAAGAGGGGGTACAGAGAAAAAGGGGGAATACAGAGAACTAAAACCCATACAAACGCAATATAATTAAACCTTAATAAAACCTTCCTAATGTCCTTTCCGTGCATTCCTATTCCACCCACAATAGCAATCCACTCCAAAATCCTTTTCTACTTCCCCTGCCTCAGTTTCTTCCCTCCTTAATCCTTCTGCCAGCGCCCTCAGCTACTGCTCCAAATAGCCTTTCCAGAGTCCTCTCCTTCGTCTGTCCACCATTCCTCCTGACACAAACCTTCCAGGTCACTTTACTAAGTCTTTCGAAAAGTCTCTATCTTAGCTTTCATTAAATAAGGGTTCACAAAAGGTCTAAACAAAGCTTATAATCACAAACGCACACCGCCACATCTCCCCCTTTCTTTTTAAATAAAATGCGACAGTTCTTTTATCTCCAGAGTCTGACATGCTGAGGATCCATCTGGTATTCGGATCTTGGGTAAGTTTCAGCGAACCAAGGCTGCTGAGTAGGCCATCTCTCTCTCGGCAAGCTTTGAACTTCTTCCACAGCAATTTCAAGTTCAGCTGCCAGGTCATCCTCATCTGCAGGGCCTTCTTCAGCATCCTCAAATTCTTCTGCTATCTCAACCCGGTGGACCTCAGTCTTTTTGGGAGACATGGAGGTGGAAATCAAATTTAACATCATCCTCTTGATGATCCCGAACCCTAATACTGAAACTAAGACAATGAACACGATTAAAAGAATGGTCTTAACAACGGAGGTAGCCCACCCAGACACACCCCAGCCCTTAAACAAGTTGCTGATCCAGTCTCCTGTCTCTTGACGGATCTGTCCCACCATGTCTTCTAAGCGCTTGATGGCCTCTCGTGTTCCCTTGGCTCTAGATGTTAAATTGAAGCAGCACAAGCCATTGAATTCCTCGCAAGAGTGTCCATGCAAAAGCAAGAGGTAGTCAATGGCTGCGCGATTTTGAAGAGTTGCCTGCCTTGTTATCTCCTCATCTCTCAGGAGGTTTGATAGGGCCCTGGAAGTCAAGCGGGATTGTTTTGCTACCCAACACTCTAAATGACCCAATTCCCCGAGGGCCTTTGCAATTGCGACCCACGGTGCAAAAACCGTGATTGCGACTCCTTTAGATCGACTCCAATGAATAATTTCTTCGTCACAATCGTCTGCCAATTTTTTAAGAGAGTAGTCTTCTCTCTTCTTTCTAGAATGTGCCAATAAGTGTGCACCATTTGTAGAATTTTGCTTAACCCAATCCAAAATTTGCGTTTTGTTGGGTGAGAACAACCCGAGGGTCCCAAAGGTGCACGGGCCTCCGGAGAGGTGAGAGGGGATACCTGCCCACGCGTGGTCCCCACAAATCAAAAATGTTCCCTTGGGAAGACGGAGGGGATAGGCAAAGACTTGGGCGGATTTCGGGGAAGGGACTGGAGGGTAACTAAAGGACACAGCGTTACACCAATGGGTATTAAAATGGGCTTTGGAAGAGACAAAGTGACGGTGGTGACGCTGGACGTGGTCATTACGGATATGAAAACAGGATTCAGCTTTAGCGGAGCCTAGAAGCTCAAGCTCCTGAGGCTCATTTTCTAATTTTGGAAGTCTCATAAAATAATTGTACCACGCGACTATATAATGGGCGTGCTTTAGGTTATGCTCCATTTTAGCAGCCTCTTGTCTGAGTTTTTGGGCATAACCTAAAAGCAACTTGGGCATTTCTCGGTCTTTGAACGGGATCCCCACAAGGCAGGACGCCAAGGGATTAGAGGCACTTGTTTGGCTTAGACAAATGTGGTCCTGGCCGAGTGACTTGGCCAGGACAGCCCACACGTTCTCCTGGGGTTGGGGGACAATCCAGGCTTGGATCAGCTCGAGGAGACTGGCAAGCATAATGGTCCCGGAGATGGCTCTCATGGCTGGGGTGGTTAGGTTGACCTGAAACAAACTTCACAAAAACAAATCATCAGTACAACAGAACTCAGACTGAAAGGGCGTTTCTTCCCACTGGAAGTTTTCTTCCTCATCTGGGTCACTGGGACTCCGCTGCTTTCGGCGGAGGGCCGCTGACGTGACTTGCGGCTTTTCATTGTCTCCTTTTTCTACTCTCTTTTCAATATATGGCTTTACCCACTTTGAGGGGATCCACTTTGGCCCAGCATCAGTCAGGACGCAGGCGTACCCGCGCCCCCACGTCAAAAGCCTCCGTGGCCCCTCTACTTTCCCGGTCTCTGGTGTCTTAACCGTAACCCAAGGGGTCCGTTCTTCGATGGTCCAGTCTTTACTGCCGTTGAAGTGCCTGACTACTGGCGGATTAGGGTGCTCAAACGAGCAATTTAAAAAATTTATCACATAAAGGGCTCTTGCCAATCTAACTGCCGGATTTTCCGCCTTGAGAACTGGCCTCTGCTGTGAGAGAACCCTCTTGATGTTTTGGTGGGTTCTCTCCACGATTGCCTGACCCGTGGGGGAGTAAGGGATGCCAGTTTTATGATTTACTCCCCATCGCTGCAGGAAAGCTCCAAATTCCTTGGAGGTATACGCTGGTCCATTGTCCGTTTTGACCTCCTTGGGGATGCCCATGAAAGAGAAGGCCTGGATAAGGTGTCGAATTACATGAGAGGCCTTCTCCCCTGCGTGGGCAGAGGCATAGGTCGCACCCGAGAAAGTATCTACTGACACGTGCACATACCGGAGCTTTCCAAATTGGGCTATGTGTGTAACGTCCGTCTGCCAAATCTCGCAGCTTCCCAAGCCACGAGGATTGACTCCGGCGTGCAGTGTCGGCACACAGTGGGACTGGCAGGAGGGACACACTGCCACAATCGCCTTCGCCTGTTGACGAGTAATGTGAAATCGCCGCACCAATCCTGGAGCATTTTGGTGAAAGAGGGCATGGCTGAGCTGTGCCTGATTAAATACATCCGGCAGTGGGGCTTCCGTCACTGGGGCAGCTAGAGCGTCTGCTCTCTTGTTGCCCTCAGCAACGAATCCCGGCAAATCGGTATGTGACCTCGTGTGCATCACATAATAAGGTTGCTCTCGGTGGGACACTAGTTTAATCAATTTCGAGAGCTGCTCATAGAGCTTCTCGTTAGAGACCTGCTGAAGAATTGCCTGATCTGCCCTGGACACTACCCCCGCGACATACGCGGAGTCGGTCACAATATTTATGGGTCCGGGGAACCTCTCGAATGCCCTGACGACAGCGGCCAACTCAGCAACCTGAGGTGATCCCTCAACGATCTCAATATCGGCGTCCCACTGCTGAGTTTCAGGGTCCTCCCAGGTCATTACTGACTTGTGGGAACCCCCGGACGCGTCCGTAAAAACGGTCAGAGCTTTAAGAGGAACCGGGCTCCGGACATTCTTCAGAGCCAATTTAAAATCTATATCCGAATTGAATAATTTGTGGGCCGGCTTATGAATCGAAATTTGGCCCGTAAAAGAATCCAAGGCGAACTGTAATGCCTCATTGGTCTGAAGCAGGTTCTCTAACATTGGTTTGGTCAGTTGGCCCGATGTCAATTTTATAGGAATGTGAATAAACACGAAGTCACAACCGGCCAATTCGCAGACGCGGGACCGCGCCTTACGAATCAACTCAGCCATTACCTCCTGCGGCTTCGTCAATCTCTTGGGCCGTTGATGGCTGAGAAAGACCCATTCTATGATGAGAAGTGGATCTCCTCTGCCCTGGCCCTTGGCGTGTGATGTGCTATATGAGTCCCACTGAAAAATGACCCCGTACAAGTGTGGTAACTTACCCAGGATGATAAACCGGAAAGGTAAGTTAGGGTCATAACGATGTGCCTGGCGCGATGTCAGCGCCTCTTGGACTTTCTCGAGTGCCTCCTTTGCCTCTGTGGTAAGCGCCCTGGGAGAACAAAGCTCCTCTCCCCCCTTCAATAAATTGAAAAGGGGTGCTAGGTCTTCTGTTGAGAGACCCAGCCAGGGCCTTATCCAATTTAATTCCCCGCAGAGACGATGGGCATCCGCAAGGGTCCGGACTGTTGTCCGGATTTCCAATTTTTGGGGGACAATTGTCCTTCTCCCGATCTCGAGGCCCAGGTATTTCCAAGGGGGCATCCGTTGAATCTTTTCTTCTTGAAGCTCGAACCCTGCAGTGACTAACAAATCTGTTACTTGGGTGAGCAATCGTTCAAGTTCATGGGTCGTCGGAGCGCAAATGAGGATATCATCCATGTAGTGATGGATGATACCCTCCTCCGCGGCTGCGCGCACTGGGTGCAGCAAGGAAGAGACATACAACTGGCACATCACTGGGGAGTTCTTCATCCCTTGGGGAAGAACCCTCCAGTGATATCTCTTCCTCGGGGCCTCTCTGTTGATCGTGGGAACAGAGAAGGCAAAACGCGGCGCGTCATCTGGATGGAGGGGAATTTGAAAAAAGCAGTCTTTGATGTCAATAACAGCCAATTGCCAATTTCGGGGGAGCATGGAAGGGGACGGCATTCCTGGTTGAAGAGACTCCATATCCTCAATGACTTCATTAATTTTGCGAAGGTCGTGGAGGAGGCGCCAACGTCTTTTGTCACTCTTTTGGATGACAAAGACGGGCGAGTTCCAGGGGGAGTTGGTTTCTACCAAGTTCCCCTTCTGGAGCTGCTCCGCCACGAGCTCCTCGAGCGCCTTTAATTTGTTCTTAGGTAGCGGCCACTGATCGATCCAAACTGGAGAATCAGTTTTCCAATTAAGCTTGAGGATCGGGCGCTCCTCAGTGACTGCCAGGCAAAAACCCTGTGGAGGGTCAGGAATGCTAATTGTGACCCCCCACTGTTGCATGAGGTCTCGTCCAAGCAGGGGCCGCTCATACTTACAAACAAAAGGGCGCACATAGGCCAATTGCCCTTTTGGCCCCGTAAATTTCACCATGCTCTTTGACCTTTTTGCCGATTGAAAACCCCCAACTCCAGAAATATTCGCGGGCGCGTCCTCCAAGGCCCAATGTGACGGCCATTCCCGAGTGGGAATGATCGTCACATCTGCACCCGTGTCGAATAGCAGTCCTTTATTCATTGACTCATCCCCCATCGACATTGTGCACTGTATAATGGGTTTCTGGGTTGTGACTCTGTGTACAGTGCATACAGTGACATTTCCCCTTTCTTCTGGGTAACCTTCATACAATTTGGGGTCTGTGATCTGAATGGCTTGTGCCACTACTTGCCCTGCTGGAAAAAATGTCGGGGGATGAGTCGATCGCAGCCATATCTTGATTCCCCTGAGATCAGCCTCGATGGTCCCGGGGAATATCTCGATCTCGTGCGGAGTCAGCTTACAGTCTCCGACTACCATGAACTTACCTTGTGATTCAAGTGGCCAATCTCTCAAGTCAGTCGGTTCAACGTCAGTAAAGTGCCAGACCTCGTCTGTCAGGTGGATCGCCTGGACCAATCGAAGCCTGAAAGGGTCGGAAAAAGAGACGGTTGTCACATCCGGTACATCCTCACCCTTTTCAGAGTGAGGGACAAGCCAGTTCGTATTTGTTATCAAATCCCAGTGACCCCTAAAAGCGGCTGCCGCCTGATGGTCTTGACCCGCCCCGTTGGGGTCATCGCGCCGGGCGGGCCCGCACTCCCCCGCTAGTTTTTTTGAATTGGCCCTGCAGCCCCTTGCTGATTCTTCGCTTGCGTCAGCGCATTATGTGGGCAGTCTTTGACGAAATGTCCTCTGTCACCGCAGATCAGACACCTCATTTCTCTGAATGATGGTTTTGGCGTCAGTGACTTTCTGAAAGGTGGTCGCTGTTGCGTGCCAGTCTCAGCTACGTGCACTTTCTTCTGCACTGGTTTGCTGATGCTAGGTGTTTGCTGCTGAAGAAACGGGACTTTCTGCTGGCAAACCTGCAGCATACTCTGGAGAGTCCTGGGTGGTTCTGGGGGGAGACTTAAAATCGCCTGACGGCACACGTTATTTGAGTTCACAAATACCATCTCCTCTAAAATTCTTCTCCTAGCTCCCCCATCTTTTACTTGGATCTCCAGAGCACGCGAGAGCTTGTCCACAAAATCTACAAAAGGCTCTTCCTCTCCTTGTTTGATATTAGTAAATGGTGGAAGAGGGGCACGCGGCTGGAGTGTAAAAAAGGCTTTGCATGCAAGCTCTTTTAATTTTGGGAGGACTGATTCCGGGATCAGGGCTGCTTGAATTTGTGGGGACTGGTAAGGCCCTTCTCCCCCCAGCAACTCGACAGAGAGGGGGTTTCCCTCCTCATCTATCGCTGGAAGTGGCAAATGAGGCAACTCTTCCTGCAGTGCTTGCTTGAATGCTGCAAGCCATAATTCAAATTCAGCATTGGTCATTAAACAGGAGAATATTTGTTTTAGGTCTGCAGGAATGGTTGTCGCATTGGCCAAATCCGCCTGGAGGAGACCGCGGAAATAGGGACTCTCCCTACCAAATTCGCTGTGCGCCTTGCATAGATCTCTAATCAAATTTTGATTAAATGGCTGCCAATTTGGTTTGGTGTCACCCCCGCGAGTCCTGCGGTAAGTGACCGGCGCAGCTGTTAAGCACATTTCCGCATTTTCCCCGCTATTGTCTTCCGGTCCTCCAGCGTGGGAACCGGAAGAGGTAGCGTGGGAAAATTTGCTAAAAGATGGCCTCCTTCCTGGGCGGGGAGAAGGGTCTGACTCCGCCCCCAAGGCGGGCCAGCCAGAGGGAGTGGGAGGGGCAGTTCCGTGGGAAGGGGGAGGAACGTAAGAAAATTCTGAGGGAGGAGACACAGGGTAAGTGGGAGGGATTTGGGGAGGAGTAGTGGGTGGTACCGGAGGAGGAGCAAAGGGGTTGTTCATGGGAGGGACCCAAGGGAAAAAGGGGTTGGACTGGTAAGAAGGGGCAGGATCAATAAAGGGGTTAAGCTTAGGGGGAGGGGGACGAGGAGGAGGGGTAGGGGAATGGCGCGAACTGCCGCCATTTTGTGATCTGCCAGCGCCATCTTGTGGCACCTCTGGCTCACACAAGCTGAATCTAACACGAGGTTTCAAACTGGGGGAATGGGGGATAGGACCGTGTCTGCGAGCTGCTTGTCCAGGGCAGCTCGCAGATTCCTCAGCAGTCCAGACAAGACTGCTGAGGCTGGGGGTTCGGGAGTTCTGAAGTGAGCCCGAGCTGGCAGACTTGAAGTCCGCGGCTCGCCTCAGAATTCCTTTTCTGGGGATAGAGGGACTGGGACTAGGGGGACGGGAAACTGGGGTCGAAGGGCGAGATGGCTTTTTCTGGGCTTCTAAGTTTTCTGCAATATTTTTAAATTTTACAATTAAAAACATAAAGGCTTGGGGGTCTTTTAACTCCGAATCCAGCGCTTTTCTTTCGACCGCAGCCCAAAAGCGTGGATTTTTTACCATCTCCTCTGAGGTGTTACTATATGTTAGAAAAAGCCACCTTACCAATCGCTTTAAAACTGCTTTTTTGAACGGAACCTTATTTTCAACCAGCAACTTAACACAAAAATAATAAACTCCCTTCTGTGTGGTAGAGAGCGCGGCACCCATTGCGCAGATTGAATTTACCACACCTTCCCAAGGTTCGAAAAACGAAAGACAACTGAAACGCAAACAACCGCGGCTTAAACGCTGCCCCCAATGCACTCTCTAATACCCCAAACCCGACAGCGCGCGGCTTCCGCCCCCAATACACACCTTTCCCCTGCCTGCCAGGGAACCTCTAAACCAAATAAACGCGAACAGAAAAAACTAAAGAACCACCTGAGCACGACCAAACAACTGAGGACCCGGACAAAAGCGTCCGTCCCTCAGCCCCCGCGCGGGTACCCAAGTGAGCCTCTCCCTGTGGTCCGGGGAGAAAGCAAAATCCGTGCCCCCGATGGCGAGCGCCTACCTTAAACCTTAGGGAAGCTTCTGCCCTCCGAAGACCTCACCGGGAGTGCGTCCGACGAGGCTGTCTCCGGATTCCACGAGGAGCGCTGCCCGAGGGCCTGCTCCAACTCGTGGCGAAGGGGCTGCCCAGGATCCTGTTCAAGACGTCCGCGCCTGGTGCGGATGCCTCCAATCCGAGCGCGGTCCAACAAGGAGGAGGTTGATGAACTCTGGGGAGTCCAAGAACCTCTCTTTGAATGGCTCACGTTTGGGCGCCACCCTATGTCGCGGTGCTCTGAAAGCCTGTCGCTTTCCGCCGGGCTAGCTCGTGCACCACGGCACAGTAAAGCAGGGTCAACCTGCAGCAGGCTGAGCAGAGTTGATCCCTGTGGGTTCTTGTGCCACCAAGAGAGGTCTCTCGTTCCTCTCCAAGGCTTCCCAAGCGTGCAGAAGCAAAGAAGGGAGGGTCCAGACGCAGTGAGAACAGGAACGGATTTATTAAGACAACCAAGAACCAGGCAATCTGAACCACGAACAAAGCTGTGCAGCAACTTTTAAGGGACTAGAATAGGGGCGGGGAAAGGGGTGTCTCCTTTCCTCTAGACAAATCAAATGCTATCTCTGGGGAGCACAGGGGAGGAGTTAGGGAACCGGGACCAGTCAGGAGGAGTTGGGAGGAGCAACTCAAGGCGGGAAAGGGGATTGACAGTTAACTGAGGTGCTAAACATAGAACAGGCTGTAAGTAACTCAGCAGGGAGTCTGAATATCAGTTAGGGAAGAGGGGGTACAGAGAAAAAGGGGGAATACAGAGAACTAAAACCCATACAAACGCAATATAATTAAACCTTAATAAAACCTTCCTAATGTCCTTTCCGTGCATTCCTATTCCACCCACAATAGCAATCCACTCCAAAATCCTTTTCTACTTCCCCTGCCTCAGTTTCTTCCCTCCTTAATCCTTCTGCCAGCGCCCTCAGCTACTGCTCCAAATAGCCTTTCCAGAGTCCTCTCCTTCGTCTGTCCACCATTCCTCCTGACACAAACCTTCCAGGTCACTTTACTAAGTCTTTCGAAAAGTCTCTATCTTAGCTTTCATTAAATAAGGGTTCACAAAAGGTCTAAACAAAGCTTATAATCACAAACGCACACCGCCACAGTTCACGAATAAATCTCGCCTACTAGAAACTGAGGAGAAGCCTGAAGAACTCAGTACTGCTGAACAGCAAAGTAAATGGTTCCATGTCCAGATGAATAAACCAGAACGGGCCATAAGCTCAGGCAGACACAACATAAATGACATATAAAAGCAGAAAACATTTGAGGAACAGCTTTCAAAAGGCACAAAAAATATAAATGAAAGAACTCTGATGAGAATCTGTAGAGTCATAAAATGATGAAGATATAGAAGAAGAACTAAATGACAGTAAAGGCATAGATGAAAAAAAATTCTGCGCACATTTTTGGTAGAGGAAAGTCTTTTTGGAAAGACTCCTACTCTGGAATCTCTTCTCTCTACAGCAGTATATAAGAAAGTCTATCTCAAATCAAATCTAGTGACAGAAGACACTCAAAAGAATTCTCTGATGAGCAAAGGAGCAGCAACAAGTCACCAGCACCATATGATAACTGCCTACAGCAGAAGAAACTGAAGACTTAACTACCAATGGTGCTGCTTAACTTCTGTTTAAATTTGCTTTGATCCCAAACTAGTTATGGGCAAACATGGGCCAGAAAGCCAAGTAAATTGGTGGAAACTGTTTTAAAGAAGAGTATGAGTCCCTTTATAGACAAATGTATTTATTGGCATTGACAGAAACAGATTTTGGGAAGGAAGATTTGCCTTATTATCTATTTAAATATTTTCTACAAGCATCAGTAGGCATACTGACAGCAGAAATCCAGGGTATATTTGTATATTCAAAGGCATCCGACAAATCCTCAGCCAAAAGAACTTTAAAAACACCTGGTATAGACCAAGAAAGTCTTCAAATGAATAAAGGAATGCTTAAAAGCAGTGAAGATAAGTACATCTTTAAAGAACAAAGAGGTGATAAGGCGACTGATGTGATTTATTAGGGAAAACATATGAGCAGAGAAACAGAGAGGGGTGTGGTTTGCTGTTTGCGATTTTTGTGTCCCAGCAGAGTGACCTGTGCACTGCCCTGTCCTCAGCCAGCACACAGGGTAGGAAATACGTACACCCATACAGATGGCTCCCCCAAACTGCCCAGGCAGAATCTGTTACATGGAAGATGGCATTTATCAAAGGAGTTTTCTGGAGAAAAAGTGAAGATTTAAATACCTGGTAGCTAGCGGCAAAAGAACCTTTGGAATTTTATTTTTTCACCATAAAGACTTGTCAGATATTCCTGTAAAAGATTTGGATGAAGAACGTGAAATACTAAAGAAAGAGTACGTTTATATTTCACTTCAACTGTGATATTAATTTTATCTTATGCACATTTACTAAAACCAAGTAAAATCAAGAGATGCACTCCATCCACAAAGAGATGTTCTCGATTTAGGCCTGAATGACCTTTCAGTCCTTCCACAGTTAATATTCACAGCAGCTTTTAGAGAAATTAAAGCAGGGAAAACCATCCCCTTTTGACTCCTCTCATTGACTGTGCACATCCTTCTCCACCCCAGCCAGCTTCTTCAGTGAGTTCATTCCTCTCACTACCCAAGCTGTGCTTCGTGCAGGTGCAGGTCTGAGCTGCCTGAGCTGCTGGAGCAGAGCTGCATTTCCCCATGGCCTGGCGCTGCTCTGAGTAGAGGCTGCAGGAGGGCACAGGCCGGGCCCTCGCTGCGCTCTGGCCTCTGCAGGAGCTGCCAGACTGAACATCCACCTTACCCCTTCAGCTGGAAGGCTTTGTGCTGCCAGTTCTGAAAACCTTCATGGACGTGCATCAAGTGCAGTGTGCCCTGCAAGGAGAACGGTGCTTCCCGGGGCCAAGCTGGGCAAGCAGCACTGCCCCAGCTCCCGGCGCTTTCCCTGCCCCGCTGAGCGCAGGAGCCTCACCAGAGAGGAGAGGAGCACAACTGCGGCACAGATCTGCCATCTCCCACTGGAACTTGGTGAAAAATGATCCACAGCAACAGGGGGAGCTCGTCACAAAAGGTAATATATTCTCTGTTACAAACTTAATAGGAAAACCCCCCAAAAATCTAGTTTATATGAAAAATGTTAAAAGACTTTAAATACTGAATACAGGACAGCAAAATTAACTAAGTTCAGTTCACTTTCAAAAAGAACTGTTATTCTGCATTAAAAAAGAGCTATATTCCCCCTCTGACTTTTCCTTGAAACACTGTGTGAAAACAAAAGAAAATATAATCCAACATTCTGAGAGCCAGTAGAGTGGGAACTACTGCTGTTTGTAGAGGTGTCCTAGGTATTCAGACCATTTCTTTCTATCATGTTCCTTGATCCTCAAAGTGTTAGTAATTTAGAAAATATGCTGAGAATGAAAAGCAGATGTGTCCCAGCCAACATTCCGTACACCTTATGGAATGTGCCTGCCTCAAGCTCTGCTCATGCAGGTCCATTGGTGGGTCCAACCCACCTGGCAAACATAAAGCTGCAGAAAGAAACTGAAATGCTCAGAACTGTTAGCAGGAAATTTGTTTTCCAAAATTACTCAGCAGATAGTGATGAACAATGAATAAATAAAATCTGTTCCAAGGAGAGTTTAGTGCAGTTCTCTATCTGTATGAAATGACAACAGAATTTAAAAAAAGAGAAAAACAGAATTCCAGGATTCCTGAATTGGTAAAGGAGTACCCGGATAAGGAAAAACCTAGCCTACAAACTAAGACAAGACACTGAATTTGCAGCGTGCATTTTTTCCAGTTCACACTTCAGGCCCATCAAACATTTGTTTCACACTAGCAGATTCTGTGAAACTCTTTCCCGTTTAAAACAGCACAAACCCATGTGTCTGGTCCTTCTTGCTATTCATACCACTTATGTTTTTACTGCTGTACAGTAAAACTTGGGTAAATATTATTTTTATTTGGCAGTGGCTGGGAAGATGCTTAGTGAACATTATCAAAAAGACAAAAAGAAATTAAACAAAAAATCAGAAGTAACTTTTAAAAATATAAGATAAGCTCTTCAGATTAGTATCGTGTTCTATCATTTTAGCATTAATATCAGTATGTTCCATCTAATCTCTTCAAGTTTGAAACATAGCAAGGTTAATTATGAGAAGAACTGTAACAAAGTAATTAGATCATCATGTAATTGTTTTTAGGGAAAATAAACCTTTATAAAACTCCTATAGGCTAAGCAATGCCTCAGGAGATGGGAGTGGAGCTGTTAGGAGGCCTTAACTATAATGTCAATTTATTTGCATCCAGCTGTGCTCATTGAACAATGATTAAAAAGGAAAGTTGCCTACCAGACATTTACTGGGTATGGGAATCAATACTCCTCACTACCAGGAAGCTGGCAGCCTGTTAGCCACAAACCAGCAGGTTGGAGGCATCCTGAACACGGTGGTGATGGGAACAGAGAGTTTCTGTTTTTAATGAGCTATTTCAGTACCCTGAGCACTGCACAGGTAACAGTCACGGGAATTCTCCAGGGGCAGGGAGGGAGGAAGTGCTGCACTCTACAACTGCCAGGAAGAAACTAAGAATTCTCCAGCTTTGACTAAAACTGAGTGAGAAGTGTAAAGACAGCAGACACCACCCTGGAAAGGAGATGGAAGAAAGGTCCTACTGGGATTTCAGTTATCTGAGTGCAGCAAGTGGCACCTGAAACAGAGGATGCCCCAGTTCCAGTGCTGAGGCCACTGGGAGTGTGCCATGCACGGGAGCCGTGCTCACAGCACTCTTTAAAAGCTTCACCTTGGCGTCCTTTGGGCTCTTCACCTGACTACAGAACTGCTTCAGTTTTCAAACAACCCTTATTTCTGTGACATCCCCTTTGGAAACCGGAGTTTGGAGTGGAGTTTGCCCTGCTGTGGAACTCCTCCAGCCTGGTAGAAGCCAGCACAAACCGCAGATGGCCAGAGGTGTCATTCCCATGCAGCTCACACTGACAGGAGGTCCTCCAGCAGCACTCAATTCACAGCCTCACAAGGCCTTTTCTGCAGTAGGTTCTTGTAGCAGGCCCCTGAAATAACGCAGCTCTAGGCTGCAGATAAGCAATGCAGGAGCCAGGCTGCTGCAATCTCCTCAGGGCTGCCCCATCCTGGGACACGAGCCGTGCAGCACGCTGCCCACAGCACTGCTGGCACATCCGAGAGGGACAGAGCCGTAAGGACAGCCACTCTCACTGACACACTGGGCTTCACTTGACTGAAAGCATTTCATGTGACAGTCCAGTCTGACTGAAGCAGATAATTAATTGAAGCTATTCATGATGTCACTTAAATCCGAGCTCTGAATGTAGGACCTTCATCTGTCTCAAGCTTGTCCAAACCTGGAGCATCCATTTTAGGCACCCATGCTTTCAAAGAGTCTGGAGAGGAAAAAAATGCTCTAAACTTTGCAAATCGGTGTGATATGTGTGGCTGGTTCACTCAGTGACAGCAATCAAGTTCTTTTTCTTTTTTCTTTTTTTTTTTCCCGCAATTCTCTTATGAGGAAGAAGAGGTGCTTTGGAGAAAAGCATTTGAAGATTCTAACTGCTGCAGTCTTAGTAAAGTTTAATTCAATCTAGTACTGTTAACACAATTGCCATGGACAAAGGAAAGTACACAGCTAAATACGCCATTTGGGAGCTGTATGCTGTGAAAGAAAAGTTTCAACTTGGCAAAGTGGAAAGGCTGATCTCAGAGGCCCTAAAAAGGCATAAGAGACACTCCAGAGGGAGTTAGGGATTAATAACAGTTCTGACAGTTTTTACCAGATCGCCAGAATTTTTGTCTGTTGCCAGCCACATCCTACTGGATGAATTTACTGAAGCTTATGAATTTCTCTACAGAATTAGCTAGAAATAATGACAACTGGGATAGCACTGCAACCCGGGCTTTTCCAAATGAAAGCACTGAATACGAAGAAACACTTTTTGCCTCATGAGACTATAAAAAATAGTGGAACCCCCAAATCTAGAAGTGTTTACAAACTGGTAATGGATGATAGCAACAATACCCACCTAAGCAGAAAACAAGCCAGGACATTAACAGATCATCTGCCAAAAGAAGGGGCACATGTACAAGTAGGTGCACTTTCTCTGAGGACTAAAGGAAGGGGTGTGTGGCTATGCAAACCAAAGCACAACACAGAAGCAGTACAATTTATATATTCTGTAGTAACAGTAATAACAGCTGTATCAATGGCTGAATTTTAGTTACTGCAGCTAAACTACTTCTGTCACTCTCAGTTAGGAAAATTCTGCAAGTCTTTTTAAATTGCCTGACCATTAATCTAACCTTCACTGCTGGGTTAAAATATCACAAAAAACAATCCTGAGCACAACTTTTTCATCCAAAGTTCTTAACACTGTAATTCCCACTTTGCAGCTGGAAGGAACAGAGGAGTTATTTGTCTATTCCTATTTAATAATCCAGGTATCAGCTACACTGAATTCAGCCTCCTAGAAGCCATTAAGGCGCTGCCCAGGTGAGCACTGGGCAGATTCCAAGGAAGGTGCCCTGCCCTGGGAGGGGATGGGTGCCTGTTCCCTTCTGCTGCCCCGGCAGGTGCTGTGGGCAGTGAGCACAGGCGCAGAGCAGAGCCAGCCACAGCCCCGCACTGCTGCACTCTGCACGGCTGCACTCTGCACGGCTGCACTCTGCACGGCTGCACTCTGCACTGCTGCCCCCTGCACTGCTGCACCCTGCACTGCTGCCCCCTGCACTGCTGCACCCTGCACTGCTGCCCCTTGCACTGCTGCACGTTGCACTGCTGCCCCCTGCACTGCTGCACCCTGCACCCTGCCTCCAGCACCTCTGCAGGTTGCCTGCTTTCCCCCTGCCCAGGCACTGCAGGGTGTGTAACAGAGCACTCAAGGGATGGAGGGCAGCATAGAGGGAAGCCTTGCACCGATGGTTCCTCGGAGAGAAGGCCAACAACCCCCAGCTGAACAGGTCCCATCGTGCGTGCCTCGTTTTCTGTTCCACAGGACTGCTCAGGGATTAAGAAGGAATTACCCTAACTCCGCTATTTCTTATAGTCATAATTCCACTGCTGGGCTTACACTATCTCTAAAATGTTTCAAATTTCTATAAAGATGATCAGTTTATGACTAAATGTTTTATATTTTGAGCCTGGTAAATTATTATTATTATTAGATGACATTCAAGTTTGAACTATCTTTTTGTGTAACTGAATGTGATTGCTCTCACTCACCAGCATGTTCACAGTATTTTATTTTTACTGGATAACTAAATTATTAATGTCTAAGACATACAGGATGCACCACATCCCCCACCATGCTAGAGAGATAGAGAAGGACAATGTAGAGCATGAGCACATGCTACTGCTATTCAAAAAAAATGCCATTTGCAGACACTAAATTAGGTTTTAAAAGATACATTAAGTGTTAGAGGAAGCAGATTTGGCAGTGTTCATTGGGTATTACTTTGATATCACAAGAAAAGTGGCTGACGCTAAGCAGTGTAACTGGCAGCTGCTAAGCCTTCAGGTCATTATGGAATTTCTTGGCACAAATGGATTATTTATGTGATGAAATTTCACTAAGACAGTTTTTTTCTCCAGAATTTATCATCATGTCACTCAGGAAAAAAATGCTGACATTAAGTAGTCTTTAGATAGTGTTCAAAAACTCATTGCTTCAGTGACAAACGCATTCCTTGTAGGAACATGAAAAAAAAAAGTTCAGTCTCTGACTCCAATATCAGCTGTCTGATGAGTATTCTACGTAGAAAGACTGCAAACTAAAAAAAGGCCCAAGCAATTAGTTGTTAAGTTCTAATTGCGTAAATAAGGCTAATTATACAGACGGGAAATCTTTTCAGTTCAGAAAATCAGATGCTAAACATTCCTCCCATTGACAGAAAAAGCCTTCATACAAGCAAACAAGTGCATGAAAACCAGTGAGCTAATCATGCTGATCCTTCTATAAAGAACTGCCTTGCTCTGCAAAGGAAGAAAAAACCCTAATTCTGTTTCTGTACTGGAGACCCACACAGATGCTACTACACTGAGGGCCTGTGCTTTGCAATGAAGGACGTGGCAGACGCAGAAAAGAGAGTAAATTGCGAACTGCTGTTGTGCTGAGGATGTTGCAGGCAGAGGCAGCAAAAACAAGCAGATGACGCCTCAGGTCATGCTGGCTGCATAAAGCAGGGTATTTCATGAGGACTGGGCAAGTTACTTCTACTGAAGGCCCCCAAATCCCAGAATGCTACAATGGTTTGGCTTAGCTTGGAAAGGACTTGAAGCTCATTTAGCTCCAATCGCCCTGCCATGGGCAGGGACACCTTCCACTATTGCTGGCTCCAAGCCTCAAGCCTCCTAGCCTGGCCCTAAAAACTTCAGGGGTGGGGCAGCCCCAGCTTCTCTGGGCAACCTGCACCAGGGCCTCAGCACCCTCACAGAGCTGTTTTTTCCTGTTTCTTTCTGTTATCTAAACTAAACCTGCCCTCTTTCAGTTTGGAGTCAGTACTCCTTGCCCTATCACTCAACGTCCTTGTGAAAAATCCCTCTCCAGCTCTCTGTCTCTCAGCCCCCTTTTAGTACTGCAAGTCTGATGAAGTAAAAATAAATGCAAGTTCCATTATACACAGGGTTACAGGCAAAATTCAGCCCTGAGCTCTTCAGTGACCGACTGCTCTCAGAAACAATTCCCCACAGCATGGCACCATTCCCAGGCAGCCAGCCTACCCTTGAGTACTGCCATGAACTCCAGCATAGAACTGAGAGAAAGAAAACCTGGCAGCCTCCCAGAGCCCTGCACCCCTCAGAGGCACAGCCAGCAGCGAGCTGAGACCCCCAGCCCTGACACAAACACATGGGAGGCCAGTTTCAGCCTGAGGGAAAAACAAAGGCACTAAAGTTAAACAGCACTTTGCAGCAGCATATCCAATATGTACCTTTCCTTTATTACCTGAATTGTGCATGTGTGTATAAACTCTAACATTCACTTTATTTCACTGGCTCTGACACCAGAACTGCATGAGTGCAGAGGAAATACTGGATAATTAGAGAAAGAGTTGAATAATACTATTCAACTATATAAAACTTTATTCAATATAAAAATAATACTATTCCAATAAGTACATTAGATTTCCACAAATGCTACCAAAACATGTAACACTTTAAAACCTCTTTCATGACATTTGTGCTCTAAGTGATAAGTGAAGGATACAGCCAGTATTTCTGCTATGTGATATATATTAAACTAGAAATGTTGGTAAAATTCTCGTAAGAGCATTGAAAAAAATTGTATTACTTAATTACCACATTTCTAGTATTTGCATTAAGTAAGAGAAGCAGACCACATCTCAGTACTGAGGGAACACTTCTTGGCTTTGAAAACTGCAATTCCAAAATTCCACCGAGTTTCAGGCTGGTTTCAGCTCGTACCTTCCGCCTTTGGCAGCGGTGCTGTAAGGTAATGCGAACGCCATCGGATTTCCAGGGAGGGCTGTTGGGACTCCTGAGGGCTGTGACTGAGCTGTGGCAAGCAGGGGGGCCACAGGAGGTTTACAGAGCCACACTGCAACGCAGAATTCCAGCATGGAAAACAGTAAGAGCTCTTATAAACAAAGGGCCATGAGCACAGTCCAGTCACTAACAAAATTCTGTTCTCATCAATCAGTCAAATGAACAGAGTACCCTGATTTTCTAGATTTCAGCAGCACATTGTCCCAAACACACTCTATGTGGACCAAATATTCCTACACACTTGGAGCTTCACCAGCTGGACTAAGGCAGATAAGAACCAGTATGTTTGTTTTCCATAACACTATTTCCTTGTCCGCAGTCTGACTGGTGACCAGATAGATTCCACAGGATGCATCATGCCTTGAAAATTGCTTTGAAAATGGATAGCTATTCCTGGATGCTTGTCTGACAATATAAACATGTACCTAAAATGACATATGACTGGCTATACAAGTGTCTGAGAGCAGGAATCTCTGAAAACAGCAACATGTTTTCTCCGAGTGCTGGTGAGCACAGCTGCTCCCAGTGTGCCATCCTGGCAAATCCTCCTTTCCTACTGCACCATGTGCCTCAGGAAGAGACCAGAACTATAATCCTCCATCCTCATCCCTTCTCATTATACATTTCATATCCCCTTTTCCTTCTCTAAGCAATTGCAGGCCTTGTACTTCAGTCAGGTCTTGTAACTCACAACAAAGAAAAAAGTATTATCTGCAGCTGCCAAACAACCTTTTTTTTTTTTTTTTCTGAGCCTGAAACACTCTGGTGAGATATCCTAAGGCTGCCCCTCAGAGACCGTCCTGGTTTAACCCCAGCCAGCAGCTCAGCCCAACACTGCCACTGACTCATTTGCCCCTGGTGGAATGGGAGACTTAGAATCTTAGAGTGAGAAAACTCAGGGGCTGAGATACAGACAGCTTCATAGGTAAAGCAACAGCTGCACGTACCGGGAACGCAGAACAAGGAATTCATTCCCTACTGCCCATGGGCTGGCAGGTGTCTCAATGCCCCCGTTTCCTTCTCCTGCCCCAGCTCTGTGTGCTGGGCATGGCCCCACATGGTCTGGGACATCCCGTGGGTCACTTGGGCTCAGCTGTCCTGGCTGTGTCCCCCCCAGCCCCTCGCTGGTGAGGGCCAGAGGAGGCCTTGGCTCTGTGTGAGCTCTGCTCAGCACCGACCAAAACATCCCCGTGTTGGCAGCACGGCTTCAGCACAAATCCAAAGCACAGCCCATAATAACTGCTGTGGAGAACACCGACCTTACCCCAGGCCAAACCAGCACAGAGACACAGCCTGAACATCAACAGCACAACAGTACCAACATCCCTTCACTGCCTGACCAAAATTAATGAGCAGATTTCCTCCCTCTGGCTCAAGTTTGGCAGAAATCACTGCCCCACCCTCTTGGGTAGGTTGAGATTTCCAGAGAAATTCACATAGAGTTAAGCACTGCTCAGTGTGACCACAAATGACCGAACTGTTACTGCTCTCTCTGTACACTCATCCCATTGTTTATGGAGCTGAAGAGAATAATGATAAAGGTTTATCCAGCACACAATAGTGAGGACTCATTTAGAAGACTTTCCGCTTGACATAGCAGCACTTATTCAAACTATTTTACCCAAGCAATGCCTGAAAACTAGAAATGAAACCAGCTTTAGACCTCCTGATTCAGGTGAAAAACATGGAAGACACTTCCCAAGTAAAAATACTGATTCAATATAAATTCACATGGTGATTCAAATGACTCTACTTTTTCTTTTCACTAAGAGTTACCTTTGTACCACAGCTCCTCTCAGTGCCTCATCCAACCTTGCCATTATGCTGGATCCAGCATCAGTTGCTGTTCTACATTTGATGTGAAAACTTAAAATTTGCTCCAGCACACAGTGGATGGTTTCAAAGAACTAGATCCTGTGCTGCATGTCAGATCAACTTGGTGTGTCAAGCTGCACGTGCCTAGGAAAATCGTGGAAGCAGAGGCTGCTTCCAGCTGCTCTTGCTGCATTTCTGCATTGGTTTGGTACTGGAAGAGAGGGCTGTGGGTTTAGTTACTGACACACCTCTGCTGGTTACATACAGAGCCTTGAACTTTTCTGTATTCTGCACCCCAGGGCTGAGAGCAACAGCTTTGCTTCACTGCACTCCGAATTTAGCAGGTGTATTGCAGAGGTTACTAATGATTTCTTGCAATCTGCTGATGCTTCCTTAGCCCCAAAATTAGCTCACCCAGCTGCTTTCAGAGAAAATGAGGGGATCCTTACTGGGCACCTGCGAGGAGCTGGCAGAATGTCTGTTCTGTTACATACTGTCCTTGAGCACCTTAATTTGTGGGGCTGGTTTAGCTCAGGGCCACTTCAGAGACACAGGAAGCTGTCAACAGCTTTTACCTGGGACTTTACAGGAACCTGCTTTCTCTTAGGACATTTGTTTTCTGTTGGTGACAATGACTTCCTCAGCCAAGCCTCTCTCTGCTACTTGCTTATGATGATGAATATTCACAAACCCGGGAACATGAAGAGACTGGGTTTTTATTAGATTGCAGCCTGCATACATAAACTATATCCATACGCATCTTTTTCTGCTGGCATCTCTGAGTGCACTTATTTTAACAGGTATGTAAACTCCTTCTTGATGACCAAGTAATTGACAGACCACAGGGAGGTATGCAATACATTATGCAAAAAAAGCCCACCAACAAAACCACCAAACAAAAACCCCGGACATTTTCAGAGCCTGTTGAAAAGAAAGATTTCTGCAGGTGAGTTTTACTTTAAAGTTTCTAAGAGGTTAACTGTCAGTGTAGGCTGTAAACTAGCAAAGTGAGAGAAAATGGTCATATAGACATCTGATTTATTTACAACAAATAAAGGAACATTTGGCTGAAATGTTCCTTCTTTGGTAAACTTAGCAAACATTTTCAAGAAGGCTGAGATTTGGGGTTAGGGGTTTGCTGTGGGCTTTTTGGAATGGCAACATTTGAAAACTGTTTTGGAAAAAAGAGATACCTGGTAGGAACAGCTGGTAGGGTGTCCTGGCAAGGCACTGAGACTACATCTGAGAGAACAGCCTGGCAGAACCTTGACTGTGCCTCTCCTCTTCCCATGAGAACCCTACAGCCCGTAAGGTGAAGCAGCTGCTGTGGGCTTTCAACTGCACACACACAGACCCTGTCCACTCTATACATCAATACTGCATGGTACAGATGAGCCAGCTTCCAAAACATGAACCTAATTATGCCACTGTGCCGGTCCCAGGAGGGGAAGGAAATGGGGGAGAGAAGTAAAGTTCAAATGTTTCCAGCACTCTTCAGTGAAAGGGGGTGTGTGCATGTGTGTAAATCTCAGCAGTACACACAGGTTTGCATTCACAACAAGCTGCTGCACCCAACATCTCCTCCGAACCCTGCACATCAGTGCAAAGCACCTGATCAAATGGGTCTGTTCTCTTGCAAGGCAACCAGGAAGGCTGAGTCTGTCCTCAGTAGCAAAAGTGGAAACAGCTATATGCTAACACTCTGTTCTCCTTCCTTTATTCCTCAGAAGAGCCCTCACAAGCTGAATCCCAGCACAACAACATTGGCAGGAAACAAATCTGTCTTGTGTGGTCTGCCAAAGGAGGGGAAGAAGAAATCTCTGCATGTGCAGCACCAGGCCAGGTGGTTCTGGCAAAGATGGCACGCAGGGCCCAGGCACTCAGAGGCTGCTGTGCACAGCCCCGTCACTGATCTGACACTGTCAAGAGAAAAGAGAGACAACTGTGGTGTGCTTTACAGCACAGAGCTGGATGAAGATTGGCCATCTGTTTGTGCTGGATATTCCCCACTGGTTTAGAGATGAGCTACTCCGTGGCAACATGTTCAGCAATTCCAGAATTCCCATAAATGCTCTTCCTTTATTCTTTATGAGTCTGCTGAAGAGAGCAAGCAGCACCATTTCCTTTCACTAGAAAAAGGACTGGGATGCTGATGGCAATGGTCAAACATTTTTGGATTCAAGGCTCCTACAGAACTTTTGCTGTTCCTCAGTGTAAGCAAAAGCACATGGGATGGTTCACTGGAGTCCCTGTACGTTAAACATCCAATGCCAAAACGTAAGACTAGAGGTACTGCATCTAGCATGGCACTTGTGAAGAAGGGAAATAATGCTGCCTCGTTAATCTAAAATAGTTTCAGCTCTCTGTGAGTCTTCTACCCTCCTGTAACTCTTGTACTACTGCTACAGAACAATGGTGGGACCAGAATAAATTGTGCTCTGTGCAGTATCTGTTCCACACAGCCAGCTGGTGCCACTGGCTGTAAAATACATAGTATTTTAAACTACACAGTGTAGTTTACTACAGGGATTACCTACCAGCAATTTGGCTTGGAATCTGCTTAACCCACTGGACATCCTGAACTTCGTTTTGTTTCAAGCTATGTTCTGTAACTTGCAGAGAACTTCTACAGTTTATGGAGCTGAAGCCTAACTTTTGTTCTGAATCTGTATGGTATCTACAACAGCAGGCTGAAGAGTTGCCTAAACAGTGATATACAAATAGCATCAGTCTCCATTTTCTGACAGCAAAGATGTGAGCATTGCCTACAAGGTGAGTTTCTACAGTAGGTCTTCATTTTCACTTGTAGCTCAAAAGAGGGGATTTGGGGTTGGATTTTGGGTCTATTCTACCCCATGATCAAAAGGGAAGTGAGAGCTTATTTAGGGTCCTTCTTCCTCAGTGAAACTGAACAGAATGTGCTGACTTCAGAAGTGCAGTTGTCCAAAAGTTAAATTCCTTTCTTATACATCAGCTTCTTAGGCAGAAATCAGATGTTAAAGGAGGCCAGTAAAAGCATCTCTTGAAAATTTTCACTGGAGACAATAAGAAAAAAGTTATAGCAAAGACTAGTGGTTTTTATTTCTAATGTTCCTATAGAAAGATTTTTTTCTGTCCGGTGGATATGCAATGCAAAGTTTGGAAAAGAAGTTCCATCCTCCTGCTCTTTTGAAGCAGCTTCTGACACCACACTTGAGACGTGGATGAGGATGTAAAAGGTGCATTTGATCAGCACTGTAACTGCTGCTATAACCTTATTTCATCAGAGAGTCTCTAGGGGTTTAAACTTCCTACAAACCCCACAAAGAGATTTCTGAAGCAGTGACATACTCATACATATCAAAACAAACATATCAAAAGAACTTGATGGGGAAAATAGTTAATGAAAAAGAGCTAAATCACAGTATTACCAGAGTAGTTGATCATTAAAGATGGAGATATGATACACATTCTGCAGAATCATGGCATACACTGAACGGGAAGGGACCGATCAAGACCCTTCAGTGCACCCCCAGACCTGCCCAGGGCACTCCAGGAATCCCAGCCTGTGCCTGGGAGCGCTGCCTGAACACTCCTGAGCTCTGGCAGGCCTGGGGAGCCTGTTCAGTGCCTGGCCACCCTCTGGGGGAAGGACGTTCTCCTGCTATCCAGCCTCAACTTCCCTGACACAGCTCCAAGGATGTTCCCCTGGCTCCTGTCACTTTTTCAGCTGTAGTTTATCAGGGGAAATAAGGGCTACTTCACCTTTTTTTGGAGGGAATAGGTGGCCTTGGCATTTTAAGTATCTTGATTACTTGTTTTTCCTTACATTATAGAAAGCTTTTTGGAGGCTCTGTTATTACCCTAGCTGGAATAGCCACCTACAAGTAGCAAGCTAGATCTTGAGCTGCGTAACAGGATTTCTTCTTATCATATAGTTTTGTTTAAACAAAAGCCATTGGCAAAACCCAAAAGGTGCAGACCTAATTACAGAAGGATTTTCTAATGCTCACCACCAAAACGAGACTTGAGTTTGCCTTGATTTTCCTAAATTTTTTTTCCTCAAACTTCCCTCTCCTGCATTTTTACAAACACTCTACACATGGAGCTAGCTGGAAATCCAGGTAAACACCGCTCCTCCTCATTGTGAGGATAAAATTTCCTTTAAAAGACTCAGCTGGAAGCTTTTGCTGGGCTTTCCAGAGAGCACTCAGGAGTGTTACTCTTCGGGAACAGCAGGATGAAGTGAAATGAGCGGAGCACTGGGTGTGTCCCCAATAAAGTATCTGTGGTGCTGCAGGGGACCCTTTGTCCCGCAGCAGCCATTCACTCCAACAGGAGGAGTGCCCAGGGCCCAGCTGGCACATCCAGCAGTCCCTGCTGCCCACCGGCCGCAGCTTCGGCACGGCCACCTCGGAACCTGCCTCTCGCTGGAACAGCTCACCCAGGGCAGCCAGTGCTGGAACAGCTCACCCCTAGTGCTGGAACAGCTCACCCAGGGCAGCCAGTGCTGGAACAGCTCACCCAGGGCAGCCAGTGCTGGAACAGCTCACCCCCAGTGCTGGAAAAGCTCACCCAGGGCAGCCAGTGCTGGAACAGCTCACCCAGGGCAGCCAGTGCTGAAACAGCTCACCCAGGGCAGCCAGGGCTAAAACAGCTCACCCAGGGCAGCCAGTGCTGGAAAACTCACCCCCAGTGCTGAAACAGCTCACCCCCAGTGCTGGAACAGCTCACCCCCAGTGCTGAAACAGCTCACCCCCAGTGCTGGAACAACTCACCCCCAGTGCTGAAACAGCTCACCCCCAGTGCTGGAACAACTCACCCCCAGTGCTGAAACAGCTCACCCCCAGTGCTGGAACAACTCACCCCCAGTGCTGGAACAGCTCACCCAGGGCAGCCAGTGCTGAAACAGCTCACCCCCAGTGCTCAGGTGTTGTCACAAGTACAGTGGGACCTCTTTGCAAACCCTCGTAGACCCCAGGGGTGCCTCTGGGGCATAGAAATAGAAAAAAATGTAGGCGATTAAAGGAGTTTCTATCTAAAGGCATTTTTAAACTGAACCAGATGCTCTGCAGTTTGTAATGCCAAATAACTTCAAGAAGAGTGTCACTTGAAAGATGTTCTTTTTTTCTATTATTTTTGCTATTCGGAAATACATATATTTGGATGGGTTATTTCAGTAAACCTCTCTTCTAAACTCTGTATCAAGAATTAACACATGCTCATTGCCAAGCTGTGTGCAGTTTATCTGGAGTACTAGAGATACTCAGGTCAATCTGATAGCATTACAATTAACAGGCATATTTTATCCAAAAATTTAGAATACCTCTTTACTACAGAAATCTGAGAGCTTTAATAATTTCCTTTTTTTTTCCCTCAAAGCACAGTCCAGAGTGGTCTCCAAAAAACATGGATTCATAGGCAACTGAATATGACTTGATAAGCTGGAGAGAGCTGCAGGTTTTTCATTTGTCTGTGAAAATGTTACTTGAACTTATGAACACATTTCACAGCATGTTCTTACAGCAGAAATAGAGACTCTTTAAAAGCACTATTTCCCTGAAGTTTGAGATGCTCTTTAATAGCATATTCATTCTTTTACAGTTCTGGTGTTTTTCTTCCTGAGCCTATCTCTGACCAAACATCCCTCCATCAAATGTGGGGGGTTTGGGTTGGATTTTTTGTATGTTTGTTGTTTTGGGTGTTTCGTTCACTTGGGGTTTTTTTGAGGGGGTTGTGTCTGGTTGGCTGTTATTATTCTTTGGGTTTTTTTTTTTTTGCGAAGATTTAGCATTAAACAGTAATGATCAGCTCTACACTATCTCAAGGTCCCCTTCAGACATTCTGCTCCTCCTCTTTTATTTTTCACCCTACCTCCTCAGAATGCTGCGAATTCAAACATTATACCATTTTTCAGCTTCATCACTAGTTCAAGTGTGTAATATCTTTTATGATCTGTGTCTGTTGTTTTATTATCTCATCTTTTTATGTTGGAAGCTTCATTTGAGGATCAAACTTCTACCTATCAATAGTTATTTGATGATTAGTGCTTATATATGTGTCTTAAACATTTCCATTATCTCTGAAAAGAATTTACAATACTACAAAACTTGTGCATTTTAAAAATCATATAGCTTATATTTTGTTCTACCTCTGAATTTTTCTATTTTTATAAAATATAAATGGATATTTACATGTAGTACATCCTTCTCAGGAAGAAATAGCTGGTTCTTCTAACATGTACTTTTATACCTATATACCTACTGCAACTCTCATCCAGTGTGCTGTTAGTTTTTAGCAACCCACAAACACAACAACACAGGAAAAAAAGCAATGCTGTTGATACTGAAACTCTGCATTTCCTATACTGGCAAGAGATTTCAGTTTGTTCTGCCTGTTTATCAACAGTTCTCCAATTGTCATGACTTGAAAGGTACATACTGGGA
The DNA here is from genome assembly GCF_021018805.1 of Prinia subflava. Lineage (NCBI taxonomy): Eukaryota > Metazoa > Chordata > Aves > Passeriformes > Cisticolidae > Prinia > Prinia subflava. Next base: position 35,049,166 of record NC_086255.1, read on the forward strand.
TGAGTGGTTATATTTTATCATTTCTAACTATCCCTTTAAGTTATAAATTCTGGTAACACTTAAACATGCAGTTAAGTGCTGTATAAATTTGATACTGCACTTCTGCAATTAACTACAATGTTGCTGTTGACTTCAGTCAGCAAGATGTGAGGCTCCAGGGAGAAAGATCCCTGCTCATGAGCACTTCAAGCACAGCTACCACTCTGGAGTGTCTTCCCTTCAGTACAAAAGCTGATCATACCCCATGTCCATGGTTAAAATTACTGTCTTTACTGTCTGTAGGCAGTGCTTTAGAACAAGCACAGAAGTCTCCTTAATTACCATTTTCAACAACAATTACAGCTTTGCAGTTTAAAGCTCTTTACTGCCACCTAAGTGAACATTTTCATCCACAAAAACTGGAAAACATTGTCTAGTTAAGTTGCTCAATCATGGCTGGAAATGCATACTGGCTTTCACTTTGGCTGGGAAATTTTTTGCCCATGTCCCTCAGAACAAATTTTGAGGAAATGTAACAGAACACTAGAAACACAGCAAATTATAAACTGCCTTTCCTGGTTTTTGTTGGTGTGCCTCATCAAACGTCCTGCAGAGCAGCCGATGGAACACTCCCATTGCGCAGCCAGGAGAGATTCTGGTTTCTGTGTGCCCAGGAACAGGAAAGCTCCACCACAGCAGGCCCAGCTCTTGCCAACAAGCCACGATGGAAATTTTGTATCAGTCTTTGAATACTCAGGACCGAACACAGCTGAACTGAATTTCAGCATCTTTCCCTCTCTCAGATTCCATCATGTTCAGGTCCTGGTCTCACTTGTGTCTGAATCTTTTCATGGTGTTTTCCTGAAGGTTACAGACCAGTGCAGAGTTCCCACAGATACTACATTATTTATCCTCCCCACTGCATCATCTCTTCTGAGATGATTACTTACTGTTTGATTTCTGAAAGAATCGCCATGTATTGTTAATTTCTGGGATAAACCATCTGCTTCTATGAATCAATGCCGAAAAATAACCTTACAACCTTCATTTCAGGGCCATTCCCCCTGCAGAAAGATTTATCCCAGTGCCTGCAATATTTTTACCGTATGCCTGACATTTTACTGTATGCCTGACACATTGTGGAGGAAATAAGGATGTAGAAAAAGCGGACCAAAAAAACAAACAACACAAAACCACAAACAAACACACAAAAACAAAACCAAAAAACACCAGCCCCACAAAAAGAAAACCAAACAACCAAAAAAACCCCAAACCAAACCAAAAAACAACAACCAAAACTAACAACAAATCCAAACCCAATGTGAATTACGTTAAAACATCTGGGAATCTTGTGTGATAGTATTATTTAACTGCATACCTGTTGTCGAACCCTGGAAAGACTGGGGACTAGAGTAACGTGAGACTAACCAGTATGGTTTCCAGCACGTACTCTGCTTTATTCCGCGAGATGGCTGGTTAAGTACAGAGCAGATAGTTTACAGTTAGCAGGTGCACGGTGATAGGCGGTGAACATACAGAAGTATGTAAGCAATCTAGGATTAAGGTGGCTACGGAGATCTAGTGCTATTACCTCCATGCTGCGGGTGGCTATACCTTAACACATACCTAGTAGGAGATAAGGTTATCTGCTACTACGTATGCTGAACGTTTTGCGGCCTACTAGGCCCAGGCCTGAGGCCTAGTTTGGCCTAGTTTAGAATAGCTCAAATGGTATCTGTGAGCATATCATGCCCACGATACCTGAGAAACTCAGCCACACATACCTCTCTGCATTTAAAAAATATTTGTTATTGAGGTAGCCTAGTTCTTTATAATGAGCCAACTTCATTGCTGTGTTAGCACTTAGAAAAGGAGCATTGCCTCTGTTAGGCTTTTGGGTAGTTTACTTTACAGTCCATTTGACCATCAGTTAGAATTACACTGCCAGGGTGAATTTCTCTCTGTGGTAAAATGCCCCTTCAGAAGCTAACTCCAGTCTTCCTTGTAATTCTCAAATATGTACCTATAGAGAAAATCACTGGAGCGTTTGCAAATCGGATCATAGCCTGAAAATCTGAAAAGCAACACATGCTGCTGTCTACAAGGATAGAGAAACAGTAAAACTGATACAATTCCAGAATTAATTTTAATTTCTAGAATTAAATGAATCTAAGAGAACTAATTTATTTTTATATAACGATGAAGCTGAACAACAAAGGAAAAATGCTAAAAGGAAATGTGAAGTGGGATAGAGAAGGGACGAGTCAAACCCAGAAAGTTTTGCGTAACAACCACAGAAAGAGAGAACAAGGAAAACAGTAGATTTGATGGGGTTTTTTCATGTTCTTTTCTTTGACTCAGACATGAAGAAATCTTTTCTTCATGTGTAGTTTTTGTTAATAATATATTGAATGTTGTAAGAGAACATCTGATTCAAGTGAGCAAGGAAGCTACATCTCCTGAAAAGGATTAACTGGAAAATCGTAAGGAGAAAAAAGTGAGGAGAGATTCTCTGTCCTCTGTGAGACCTTGCATTTCTGTAGCTCAAAGCCAAGCCAGAGGGGCAGCACTGTACAGATCACCACCACGAGACACAGCAGCTCCAAGGAAGCTCCCTGAGATCCAGCCTTGCTCAAAAAAATCCCAACACAGCAGTAACCCTCACACAGAGTCAGGAAATGAAGAAATGTGTACAGCTCTCAACAGGTGGAAGTTCCACAGAAACTCTGGCTCAGATCCTTATCCTGAGTGAAATAAAAGCCCGGTAAGTCACGCAGTTTCCTCTGCCAGCAGATGAGGCTGCAGGCACTGGGACGCGATGCACGGGACACGTGAGGGCTGCTCTCAGTCCAGCTGCACCTCAGGCTGGGTAGCTGGTAACACTCCCACTGGCTCCAGTGACAGCTTAGCCCTAGTGAGACTGAGAAACGCCCGAGGGCTCGAGCACAGCTCTTAGCCCTTCACATACTCAGGGCAGCCCTGGCGGGAGGAGTGCAGGCACCCCTGAGGCACCATCTCCGAGCTGCCAACCCAGCTACCCAATCTCATTCTTTGCCACAGGCCGTGCACTGGCAGCTTCCAATATCTGCTCCAAAGCTGCAAGTGTGGGAGCAAATGTAAACATATTAAATGTACAAGAAAACCACCTGGGACTGAAGCCACGTGGATGTGCTGCCATATCACAACCAACAGAGGAGAATTGATGCCATGTCATTTTATTGAAACTGTAGAGCTACATAGTATTTGTTCTGTTGCAGATTTTAAGAACTTTAATTCCTCTTACTACAGATTAGCCATGACACTCCTGCCACTAATAACTCACAACTGGCTGTAGTTAGCAGAGGAGTACAGATCCAACCTCCTTTGTCATCATAGAAATATCAGAAATATTACTTCCAGCTCCAAATATCCCAGGCACTGTAAGCAGCAATCAAAAGCAATTAGCATTTCTTTATGAAGTAATCATAAAACATCACAACTGTTCTTTTCCTGATCCTAACAGAGATAGATCTCTTATGCCATGCAAAAACAACTGGCAGTAGCTCCCCCCAAGTTTAGAATGCAGCCGGGTAACACGTATCTCTCTTCCCCACAGCAACACAGCCCCTTTTATATTCAAAACTGAACACGTGCCTTGAACTATGGGGCACGGCTCTACATTCCCAGGTTAAATCCACTTTTAAGCCAAAAGAAAACCAAGAGCCTCCATCCCAGCCTGATGGGGGCAATGGGCACAGAAACCTGGCTGGTCTTGCACAGTTACATGTCTCCCCTCTCCTAGAGGCACATTCCAAGCTGCAAGGGTAAGATGTACACGTACAATAAATTAACAAGGGTAGGACATACACTTACTTAAATAAATTAACAGCCCTGCACCCTTTGTTCTCAGTCTCCAAGGTTACCTCTCATGCATTCATGAATAATACCGTTTACTTGCTTTCCTTCTTGTTTACTTGTTTAGAGCACAGAAAAATAGACACTAAAACCCCCTGCATTACAGACATGTGCCATTTCCAGATGAGGAGAGAATGTTAGGTGCTGGTGACAAATTTGCCAAGTATGTTCCATCTCAGCACAATCTGTGAAAAGGGCTCAGAGAAAGGTACCTAGTTTGGTGCAGCTGATGTTTATGGCTCTAATGCAGTCCTGGATCACAAAACCCTGCCTACGCCAGCTTCTCACACAAAACCTGGAGGAACAAGCAGCAAGAGATGTTTGGGGAATGCAGAAAGGGAAACAGAACTCCCATGCTTTGAAAAATGTAAGATCTGCAATTAAAACTGCCCTAAATAACATTTAGCTTCAAGTGAGCCTTATCTCTCTCTACAACTTCCTGAAAGGTGGCTGTGTCAGGTGGGGTTGGTCTCTTTCTCCAGGCACCAACTGACAGAAGGAGAGGACACAGCCTCAAGCTGTGTCAAGGGAAATACAAGTTGGATATTAGGACGAAGTTTTTCACAGAGAGAGTGATAAAGCCCTGGAATGGCCTGCCTGGGAGGTGGTGGAGCCACCATCCCTGGATGTGTTTGAACAAAGACTGGACGTGGCACTCGGTGCCATGGTTTAGTTGAGGTGTTAGGGCTGGGTTGGACTCAATGAGCTTGGAGGTCTCTTACAACCCAGTCATTCTGTGATTGTAGCTATATGTGTACATCAAAAAGAAGTAAACATTGCTGTAAGAACTTATAATATTATTAAAAATTTTTGTATTTACACTTAATATTAAGTGAGGCTTCCAAAACTTCCCTATTGCTGGAGAAAAATCCCATTCTGGAAACAAAAATCCATTAAATCCTTAAAATTCTTTTGCAGTAATGGCTTTAATATTTTCGAACCACAGGAGTAAATGCAGGAATATGCCTATACTCTGTATTTTGGGCCAAAAGTACAACTAATGAGATCTGAAATTCCATTGATTTTAACTGAACTATAGTTTTATTAACATACCTGCTGAGCTATTTGGTATGTGGAACCCAAACCACACAAGGGAGATGTGTTTCAAACCTCAAGATACATTCAAGCATTCTGGAGAGCTTGTTGTAAGACAGCACAAGCATTTGAAATATTTGAAGCTAGATTCAAAAGAGGTTGCCTTGCAAAAACACTATATAGATATCAAGTCTCCTGTCTATATTAATAATTTCTCATCTATCAGAACTATGAAGTGGAGAAACTGTGAACAAATGTTTCAACGGGTAAGTAAAACATACTTTATTATAACATATGACTCATAAAAATGGTATAAATACTCTTGAAAACATTGTGGTTTGAAGTGAAGATACTTCAGGAAGAAGAAAGGTATTAGTTAAGGAACAAAATTCGACTCAGAGGAGCCAGGTGGGAAAAGAGACTGGAAGGCAAAGGCAGGACTACAATCATCAGTTTTCCCCTGTGCATTGAGAAACAGAGAAGGCTCCCAAAGAGAAATCTCACCCTAACCCAGAGCTTGGTTTCCTCTTCTTTTTGCTAATACAAACTCCACCCCTCTGCCTTGCTGGAGCCCATCTGTTGTCATCCTTGGCAGAGCTCTCACAAAGAGAGCCATAAAGCACAGGGGCACATAACACCAGTAAAAATGTGCACGTACCCTGCAGGCCGCTGCCGCTCGGGCAGGCTGATGGGCTCCTGCAGTTCACATTTGTATTTCATCAGACTGCAGGGACACAAGGACTGGCACAGCCCAGGTGAGCTGTCCCTGCATGTAAGGCAGAACCGCTACAGGAAAAAGTACGGCCAGCAGGGAACAGCTTGACACCCCAATGACTCTGTCATACCCTGTGTAGTGGCAGGTCTCCAAAATCCCTCACAGACCTCCCATGATTTAAAGAAAGGAAGGCTGTTACCAAGATAAAAGTTCATATTCTTCATAACCCTCATATTGAAACTCATCAGGTAAATGTGGAAACTTCCCTTTACCTATCATATAGTATTTTTCAGAACTCCAGCCTGTAAGTTTTACATCTGCTATCAATTATATCAAGCACCAGGAAAAATGCTTTACACAAATGTGCGTGAGGGCAGGAAGTCTGACATGGCTATTCCTTAAAAAAAATAAAAATGACACATGAAGATGATGGAGAAATTCCATTCTTCTGAAAGTACAGGGAAAGACAGGCCCTAGGTGTAGTACCTTTCTTACACAGCACCAAAACCCATGTCTGAAAACACATGCAAAAGATACTATATCCATTGTCTATTTATATAAAACATATGTACAATACTGCTAAAGCCTCCTCTTAAAAATGTCTATCCCACTAAACTGATGACAATTAAGGTTTTTAGTTACATCAGTTATCCCAGACATTTGTTACCATAGTATTCAGGCTGTAGAAGTAACACTAAAACACCATCTGACAGTACTGGACCTAAACAAACAAACTGAAGTGGTTACCTTCTGTTGAGCTTTTACTAACTTTTATGTTATGTATTTTGTCATGATTTTATTCACAAGGATATCTAGGAAAACCAAAGGGTTTTCAAATCAACGTGCCCATGTAAACCAAATGTAAATGTATGATCCATTTTTTAAATGCTTGGGTCTGTCTCAGAAAGGCAAGAAAGCACATATGCTGCTCTGGACAGGCCCAAGTGGTTTTTGTTAACTGAAAAGATGCTTAGGAAATACAACTACAATGCACTCACTGGGAACTGGGGCTCAGCTTGATTTCAAAGGCAAAAAAAGGAATGTGTCATCTGTTCAGTGTGGAGGAAGGATAGAACATTCTAAGTTTAGTGAACAATTTTTTAGTTTTATAATTTGCAGTTCTAACTTGAATATAAAAGCAGCCTGCTTTTATAGGTCGAGAATGCCAGTAACTCTTTCTTCAGCTTTTTTACAGAAACAGTGGCTTTTCCAAGCTGCATTGGTGTTTCCCTCTCTCCCTCTCTGAACTCTCTCACACTACCATATGTACAGAGGTACTGAAGGCCTCCTCAACACCCAGAGGATACCCTGGCAGGGAGATGGAACAGCAGGCCTACAGAATATCTCTGTACTCCATCTGACAGTGCTTTCCAAAAATTCAGTTCTGGAAAATCAGATGAAAATCGAGGAAAAGCAAGCATTTGACCAGAATCCCTGAGAGGTACCTAATGTCTCTCACACTGATTTTATCATATTGTTTTAGCACTTTCTTTCATGTGCTCTGTGAATCTCAGACATGGACAGTATGGCCCCTTTACCTGAGAAGGTTTACAAAAAAGGACCAGCATGCTTGATGTCATTCTAGGAGGCAAAAATTATCATGAATATTTGTACAAAACACTTTCAGAGTGAAAACTGCTGTATTACAGGATATTTGATCATCACGAAAAGACAGAATAACCAGAGTTTTGTCTGACTTGTGCCTTGGTTCAGGAAAAGGATGCCCTGAGTTTTTTAGGATTCTCATCAACATGGTGGTGTCTATATCAGAAGTTACAAGAAATTCTCATAATTGCCTCCTTGTGGATTTCTCCCCTTCTAAAGGCAACCTCACTAACCCATGACTGACTCACTAAGATCTAACTGACCATAATTACTGGTATATCTACAATCTGATGTTACCAGAGGCTGAAAAAATAAGCTCTAATGGAATGATACCACAGAGCAGAATCTGTATTTCATGTTGTTGGCATGCTTAGAATCTAACAGGACATGGATCATTTCTTCTGTTTATCCATTTAGCCTGAATTCATGTTATGCTGAATGTAATGTCTACTTATCCTCAGCTGCACTCAGTACTGCACTGTTTGATTTAAAATTGCATGTTGTTACAAGAAGTGCATAGGATAAGTTACTTTCAGCCAGTATGCGTGACTTTCTTGCACACACTCTTAAAATTCCAGTTATCCAAAGCTTTACAGTATACTCTAAAAACTGTAGGGACAATTTTTTCACTCATAGGAAAGCCAATTTCAAATGAAAATCACAAATACAGAACAAATGATTCCGAAGAGCAAAATGTCCCCTTACATAAAGCAATGCTGTCTCACAGCATCCTCACTATGTTTAAATACCTGGAGATACTCATTTCACTTTATGATTCTTCCCTCAAAGGTGTTCATAATGCATGAGATTGACTTCACACAGGTTCACATGCACAGGAAGCCAATGCCTGTGTAAGTGACTTATCTTTGCAGAGTTTTTAAATAATTTAAGCCTTAACTTTTGCAGTCACACTCTTAATAATTTAGTCCAAAATTTTATGCATAAAAATTTCTTCTTCCTCCTAACTCAGCTCCAAACCAGTCTCCCTGCATGCCAGAACAGGCTCTTTACCACATCAGTCTGGGACACATTTACAACTGAGGGCAGTCAATCTTTCAATACAGGGAATGTGATCACTCATCACTTCCCCTACAGATCGTGGACATTTTAAAATGCAAGGGTAAGAAGGTTTCCCCAACTCACTGTGCCAAGCCTCAGACCCCCCCAAACACTAAAGGCTGGGCTTGCTTTCTCCCTTTTTTTTAATGCCATGAAATTACAGCTGCTAATGCTGGGTTTTCATACAGGTAATACCTGTAATTACCTAAAGCATGTTAGGAAGTAATTGCACAGAATTAAAGTAACACAGGATGAGAAAAACTGGAACTACTGTTTTCATTACATATAGAATTTCTTTCAAAACATATAAATAACCTTACTAAAATTTTAACTAGCACAGAGAAGATAATTTTTTCTTTTACAGTCCATGGCATAAATATATTAAATCTCTGAAACTACAGCAAAAAAAAGTTAATGTTAATGAACTAAATAATTCAGTGTCAGTAAACAGAGTAAAATTCAAAACCAAACATCAAACTAACTCTGAAAATCACATATCCATGCAAATTATAGATGGTTTAAGTTTTTGATAAAAATGAAAAAAAAAAAGTCAATGTTTTTGTTATCTCTTTTACGGAGAAAAACAAAACCTAATTGATTCTTTCTAAGCCATACAAAACATCTTGAGCAACAGGAGCTTTACAAGGCACAAACTGTCCCACAGCTCAAAGAAACAAACTTGTCACAGTTCATAATTCATTAACACAATTATAATTCATTTTTTTCAAATATTATACCCTTACAGTTCCATTATTTTTCATGTTTGTAAAGCCCTCACGTTTCAGTATTTGTATTGATGGTTAAAATTTTCATTTTGGTACAATTAACAATTCTGGATTGAACCAGCTGGAGGGGTTAATTCTGCAGGGGTCCATTGCTAATAGGATATCAGGACTCGCCTCCATTGCTTCACAGACTGAAGACATCAGGACTCCCAGTAAGCCCATGGCTCATTAGGAAGGGAGTACCATCCCTCATAATGAGGGGCTCAATTAGGTCAGTTCAGGCTGATGAGGCAGGTGACAAAGAGCAGACAAATGGAGTCAGCCATTCAACACCATCTTTGCCATGGCCTGCTCTAAAAATGCCTCTGTACTTGGTTTCGAGAGGTTCAGAGAGAAGCTGATTTACCAGTAACATACAAGAAACATTTGGGATTGATCCTTACAACTCATTGGACTCCAATAAGCCTCATTTGAGTGTACTGAGGAAACCGGGTGTGTCCCTTTAAGGACACTTGTCACTGTTAGAAACTGTCAGAGACCAGAAGAAACACAAACACTGGAGAAAGTGTCCTCAAAAATGTCAAAAGGCCTGTGTGGGAAACAGGCCAGACAACCCAAGAGACTCAGAAAATGGCATAAGCCCTCTTGGAACACGTTTTTAGGCATACAGTGGATAAGGTGACTGGGAACAGTCAGCATAGATTTATTGAGGATAAATCAAACCTAACCAACCTGATGATTTTCTGTGATAAAACAACCACATCTGTGGAGGAGGAAAGAGCATCAAATATCACTTCTCTTGACAAGGCTTTCAACACCATCTCCGACAATTCTTCTTAGGTCATTACAGGCTGGAAAGATGTCTTGAAAAGATCAGGATCTGAGGGTGCTGGTAATTAGGGTGCACTTTATCTCAATGCCTGTGACAAGTAAAGCACCGCACACATGGACCAATCCTGAGATTCGTCCTCCTTAACATCTCTGTCGATGCCATGGGAGATGTGACAGAACACACACTTTTCAAGTCTGCCAAACACCAAAATGAGGGCAGCTGCCAATGCACAGGAGGGCTGGGCTACCATCAGAAGAATTTGTGCAGGCTGGAGGCAGGCAGACAGAAGACCTTTCCCTCCCTGAGAAAGCCCAGAAGTGCACCAGGTTTCCCAGAGAGGTGGTTCTGCCTCCCTCCTCGCAGTTTCCAAGCTGTGACTGAATAAAACCTCGAGCAGCCTGGTCTGACCCCAGAGCCATCTGCCTCGAGCAAGGGGTTGGACTCCAGCTCTCCTGAGGTCTCTTCCAAGCCAAAACATGCTGGGATCCTATCCCTGCCTGCAACCTCCGCCTACCTGAAATGGTGAGAGTGTTTCAGCAGCTGCCTTCACACACACAGGAGAGAAAGCTTTAGGTAAGATTTAAATAAATGGTGTGGCTTTTGTAATCAACTGCATCAGGCATTTGTCTTTTACCAGTGTCCACAAATTTGTCTGTACCCAGCAAATTTGTCTGTACCCAGAGTTCTCTGGACTCTGTGTCTTGCTTTAGAAAAAAATCAACAGAATCTCAAATCAAAAGCATGTGCCGTCAACAAGCAACAACACCAACGATTCTAGATCCAGTGGCACTCACTGGATTTCCCTGCACATGGGGTACAGGGCAATACCCCTTTCTGTGTTGAAACAGAGCTTTAGTCTGGGGGGAAAAGAAAGCCCGAGCAAACCCCTAATTACATGAGAGCTATGTGAAACTGGAGGCTGTCATCTTTTCAAACTCAGATGAGCTAACGACCTTCTCCTTCCCCATAGAGATGTCCTTTGTCTGCCAGATCCTCTTTGTGACTTCACTGGCTCCTTACAGGGGATGTAAGTCACACAGCATAAATCAGCATATACAAAGCATATGCTTTTTTCTCTTACTCCATGGCAACATTCTCTTTTACCTAAACTTCCCATGCTCTAATAGTCTCTCTCACCACTCTTTATCTTCTGTTTCACTTCCCTTCCTCAAAGCTGTACATATAAGACACTTATTCTTCCCCAGTCTCTCTTCCCTTCTCTTTTAACAGCACGATGAGCCAAGAGACAATGTCACACAGCCTTCACATGACTACAATGTCCTGAATCTGGCTCTCTGCACACTGACATTTCCTGTGTAACAAAATGTTATTTGAAAGTTTGGTCCAGGTCTCTTTCGATTGATCAGAATGACGTAAAACTGATAAGAAAATCTTTTTTTTTCCCCTTTTTTTTGGTGCAGCGAAGAACAGACTCTTGCCTTTTCATCTGAGAAGTAAAAAGAGCTCATAACAAATCCTTGTGGGAAAGGAGACAGTAAATTGACAGTCACATCTAACAAGTGTCAAAATTTAGGCATAAAGCAATAAAAATAACTGAAGTAGTTCAATAATTTTCTGGTAAACTATGAAAACATGATATAAACTTGCAAAATTTTTATAGTACATAAATCTGTTTTCTAGCACTTATGATGAAGGGGACATGCTACAAAAGGGAAAGTAAGTAAAAACAGTCCAGCAAAGAAAAATAGTCAATGTTCATTTTTTTGGGTTTTGTTTGGTTGTTTTAGGGTTTTCTTCTGGAATTTGAATAATAGTTTGAGTAACGTCAGAAAAATGCTGCAAAGCAATTGAAAATGTATGAACTTCTGTGACAGAAGTACCCACAGTAAATTAATTAAACAACTGAAACCATCTACCGGTCATCAGACAACTTTTAAACCATCTAAAATCATGCTCCTTTACATTTGAAAAGAGTATTAAAATTGGGCAGCTTTAAAATGGAGAAAATGAGGACATCAAAACTTTATGCAAACTGTAGACAACCAATGATCCCACATTTCTGTCTCCCTTTTCAGAAGAAATAAAGCCAGTGCTGTGAACGGCGTGTGGTTAGTTCCAAGCTACCTGAGTACTTAAAATCACAAAGTCATTAAGGCTGGAAGAGCCCTCTAAGATGACCAAGTCCAACCACCAAGCCAGCACTATCCCCACATTCACCACTACCCATGACCTCAAGTGCCACAGGGACACACTTTTTGGTATTTCCGCTGATGGTGACTCTGCAGCTTCCCTGGCAGTCTGTTCCAGTGCTTGCCAGGCCTTTGCATGAAGAATTTTTTCCTGATCGCCAGTCTAAACCTGTGCTGGTGCGACCTGAGGCCATTTTGGCACATCCTGTCACTACTGACAGAAGGGACAGACCGACACTCACCTCACCCCAGCCTCCTCTGAAATACCTGACCATGGCTGGAGCCCACTGCTGCACTGTACTCCTTCACTGCCCCCCGAGAGCCCTTCGGGGTAAGGAATGCAGCTTCACTGAAGGGTGGCTGTGGCTTGAGGGGCTCTTGCTCTCACTTCAAGGACAGCACTGGAGCAAGGCCTTTGTGTATTTGTGAGTGGTGTCCAGGCGTAATTTGAATTTTTCTTCTGCCCCAGTGAAGGTCAGTGAACAACTCCTAATTACAGTCCTTGTTCTTTGTGCACTACACTTAGGCCTGCCTACTCAGAGGCTGAATAAAAGGACAGAAATTTTCTATGTCTCACATTTAAGAATGCCTCAGCACCATTTTAGCAAGTCTTTAAAATACAGGAATGATTTTTGAATCTTGAAATACTACTTATGTATCTGAAATGTAAACTTTTACAGCTATGTTAATTTGTTTGAGCTAACATTAACAACACACAGCCAGTAATACAACATCAGAGATCTACTTCCTTTCTATGGCACAAACCAGCAAAGCACTTCAGAAATATCTGAGTTTCAAACCCCAGCTATTTAATTTACTACTGAATTGAACAAAGTAAGTTTAAATGAAAACCAGAACGTTTGTCCTGAGAAGTTTAATGTCAGTTTTTAACTGACACCTTTCAGCAGCATCCCCAGCACCTCTGATCCTCCTCTGTGAAACAGCAAGCAGCAGACGAGCCAAAAGAACAACTACCAATGGATCAGTGGCTTGTGTAGGACCTGCAGGTGTTTGGAAGCTTTGGAAAAGAAGGAAAACTCAACTAAGGAGTACAAAGAGGGGGCAGTCAATGTTCTTTTACAGGCAAAGTATTTGCTCTCTTTCACTGAGAACTCCCTTACTGGAATTACTGCATAGAAGTGAATAAACTGAAGGCCCCAGGGAGATACAGGCTGTCTAGAAAAGGTCAAATGAAGAGAGATTGGAAGAACTGGAACAATTTAGTTCCAACAGGGATACAGCAAGATGAGACACAGCAAGATTTATATTGAAATACGGCTTTCTTACAAAAAGTTCATTTTTGAGCTTTATTGTATTTTACTGTCCTTTATTTAGGCATAAATACTGGAATAAAGAAAATTAAAAGTAGGTATTTTAAAATTTCTAATTGCATTATGAACATTTGTCCATAATTTATGGATGATTTGAGATCTGATGTGCTCCAAATATTATAATTCTGATTTACTGTAATTTCTTGAACCCTGAGTGACAGATTTTTATCCACTCTGTGCATCACCTTTATTCCTTTCCAAAAAAACTGCCTATGTATGGAGGCAGGAGAACAAGAAAATTATATTCCTCTTGCCCTGTACAATTCTGATTATTTTATAGTGGAAGAAGTGAATCTGTTTCCCTTTTTGCCATGTAAAACTTCCACTTTGACACTTCATGTTTTTGAACTAATTTTAATAAAGAACAAGAATTATATGAAGGAAAAAACGAAACCTCTCTGAAGCTGCATGCAGCTTATCTGACAGACAGAAAATGGGCAGTGACAACTCAATCAAGCAGTTACTGAAGTCATCATGAGCAGCCAAAGACTGGATTGTCCAATAAAAAGGTCTGTAAAGATACTGATTACATCTGGGACTGGAATATCTCCTTGGTGCAGCTCACTGCAAAAGTAACACACCAAAAGGAATGCCCGGGCCTAAGGAGCCACTGGACTGTGTAAGACTATGAAATTCCTTACTTGCTCAGCAGTACTTTTACATTTCAGGATTCATCAAAATATTTGCAGTTAATGAATGCATTGGTCTTCCTTCATTGATTCAGACACAACTATTTACTTCGAGCAAGTGAGTTATTTGAGACATCTGAGGGAAACACTCTAATTCAGAGCCTTTTCTTAGTGTTAAGTCTTCAGGATATAGTTCCAACTTTATAAATGTAGGAAAGCTAAGGTACCACTTCTACCACCCTGAGAGCAAGATGGCATCATCAGAAGAAAGAAGAGACTTGACCTGACCACCTGCTGTAGAAGATGGCATTAGTCACATCTGCATAAACACCTGATGAAATGGAAAAAACCCCAGTACTTAGTGTTGAAATACTTGAAACCTTCTTGTTTAATATTAATTACTTAACTGTAATTCACAGTTTAGTCTTTGAGTTATGGGTTTGCTAGAATACTGACAACATTAATATCTCATAAATTCAGACTTCTGTGCCAAAAGCATTCAATGGTTGGAAATACACAAACCGGGAAATGAAACCTATCCTGAACACCTCTGCAATGCCCATCCCTAGTAATAATAACCCTAGGGTTCGTTAATGTAGGAGCTACCCACCAAAGCAGGTTTCAGATTGATAAGCTTGCCTGTAAGTGCAGGACATGGCCTGAACTCTGGGATCCTCCTGGGGCAGAACGCGCCGCCTGTGAGCCGCCCGCGCCGGGCAGGCACACCGGGGCCCGCACTGCCACTGCCAAGGGACTGCCGGACCCACTAGGGCTCCCCCTGTGCCCGTTCAGCAGCACTGGCTCCTCTCCAAAGAACCCCCTGCCCTCAGGCTGGGGCTGCTCTGATGTTTCAGCACTCCAAGCTGGGGCTGGCTTTGCAGACACCCAGCACGAGGATTCTGGCATCCAGCAGCATGTCTGAGGTCAAACAGCAGAGCATTTCACACTGCACCTACTCTCACCGTCAGCTGAGATGATAACTCATAACTTCATGCCTCGCTGAGCAGGGAGCTTGAAGCTACAGAGTACATCACCATACACCTCTGGGTATCTGTGTACATCTCAGGAAAGGGGAAAGACACTTTGAAACCAATACATATGCTTCTGACTCAGGGATAAGCATTCAAATCAATACAATTCTGTGCTTTACTTTATTCTACACTATCCTGTATATTTCCTATAAACTTCAGGATACTTTGCGTGTACTGCATATTTCTATTTACAGAAACACTCCATCTATGAATCAATGTTGCATAGTTTCAAGCACCATCTTTAAAGTTTTATTTTACCATTGGTCAGAGCAAACCATAAAAACTACAACAAGTCTTAATACTCAGCACATCTAATTGTCTAGGAGAAAATTCAAAAGTCCAGATCAAACAAAACAGTTCCCAATACTCCTTGCACATCCATAAGGGTTACAGCATAATAATGCTCTATTCTTTTTCAAGGATTTCATTATTTCATTATAGGTAAGTCATGCGCTTTTAGGGACAGTAAATATAGTTTGCAAGCAAGTCAGTCCATATGACATCAGGAAACACTGGAATCAGATTTTGAAATCTAAAAGCACTGCCCTTTACATGTGGCTGTCCTCTGGACAACGAAGAGGAAAAACTATTCCCTTTTTCCCAAGCTGAACTGTTTCACTGGGTTACAGCCCACAGTGGCACAGCAACTGGGGTCTCAAATGAGACTCACCCCTGTCCTGGTGGGCACTAACAATCTTCTCATACACACATAGACTCCACTTTCTCTACTCCAGAAGTATTAAAATCCAGCTAGAATTCATTTTATCCCATTCAACATTCTGTTTGATAGTTTATACATGGTATCTAGTATAATCACCAGCCTTTGCAGATAACTCATGGTTGTCAAGTGGGCACACTGACACAACTGAATTCTCTCGTAGTGGAACAATAAAGCTCCCAGCTTCTCTGGAAATGTTTCTACCACAGGAATTCATCAGGTGCTGCAGAAGAGCAAGAGGGATCACATCCATACTCACTCTGCTTCATAGCGCCTGCCCCCTTCTCCAAACACGGCTATAACCAGACTGACATGGGCTTGAGTCTGCTACAACATCGTGCCACATTTTTAAGATAAACAGCACAGATCACGCCCAGTCCTCCTGGAATTTTCTGTACTCCTCTACATATAGAAAGATTTATGGGGGTAATAAGGCCAGTTCAACATAAATAGTAGGTAAAGGCAAGACCCAACACTGATACTGGTTTACTATAGTTATTCTAGTAATAACTTGGCAATGACATCTAATTTCATGCTTCCCAGATGGGATTCATAGATTTTTGTATGTTTTCAGCAGCCAAATAACCACAAGTACAGTTTGCCCAGGGCAGTTGCCTGTTCCATACAAATGTAGTATGTGGCAGAAGACAACTGCTCCTAAAAAAATTCCTAGTGCAAGTATGTTTCAGTTGCATGTGGTTTCAGTATTTACTATTACAGGTTTTTCATGCATGTCCATGTTTGTGTTCGTGACAGATCAGATGTCTGTGCCCACTGAAGGCCAGACTGCCTGACACTTGCTGGCTGGCATGCTGCCTTTGCTCAAATCATTTCTAGTGCCCCTACTGGGATGAGCACCCCGCCCAGCAGGTGCCATGCAAAGACTAAACCCTCCCATTAACAGCCAGTCTGTGCCCTGTGAATGGTGTGGGGCAGCAGGCAGGGACAGACCAACAGGGCAGCACAGTCTGACACTGATGTTCAGTGCTGAGACAACACCTCCAGACCTTCCACAGCCTCAGAATGGTCAGGTTGTTCTCGTGACTTTCATCAAGCAGAAAAGCAGAAGAGCAGCTCCTCCTGAGTGCAAGGAGTAACAGGGCAGAAGGAACAAAGGTGTGTCTTCAAAGCACAACACTTAGGTGGGGGCCTGGCTTGAAAGGATTTATCCCACTTGGGAATCACCATTTTGTATGTGAGAGAATGGTATCACCTAATGAGGCAAAATTGTTGAAGCACTAAACAGTCAGTCAGGCATCCAAAGAAATGGTCGGGAGATTTATTGTGTAACTGACACAAAACCCCCAAGAGAAGGCGTTTGACCAATGCAGATGGAAAAAATGAGCTAAGCAAGTAACCTACAAGGGCACAAGACAGACTGGTCCAGATTTGTTGAAGCCTTAGAGAGAAAGTCTAAAAAATTCTTTCCCTAACAGGAGCAGGAATTCAGCAGTGAAAACTCTGTCTATATGCACTGCACAGCTGGGATTTCTGCATGCCAGGATCCTGCTTTGGTACAAGGACATAAAAAGAATGACATGAACAGGTGACAGCTTCATTTTCTTCCCATGGAGGCAACATGAACTTGTTGGTTCAGGGTATCTCAGCTGCAGCCATGTTCTTCACTACTCCTCTTCAAGGAGAAGCCAAACAATACAAGTGGCACTTGTGCACTCCAAGCAAGTTCAAAAGGTCATTGCTTGCTTTAAATAACAGGGAAGTCAGGCTTTCATCTCCATTATGAAAAGAAAAAGCTTCACAGTGAGAAAGGAAAATTTGTATATTTTCCCCTAAACTTCATTTTCAACTTTAGTAGCCACAGGAAGGCAGAGCACAAAACCATTTTGTCCAGCTCTGTTGCTACTGGGCTGAACCTTTCTTTCCACTGCACAGAGAAGCAGGAGGATCAGACACACCAACACTCATGCTCTGAGGGGAAACCTGCCTCTTCCCCCTGTGGGACTTACAAACAAGACTGCATGAAATCAGGGATACTCTTGGGGAAACAGATGAGGCTTTGCTTGTGCAAATCAAATTTAATAGAACTTCGGTGTCCTCCAATCATTTGAAATTTCCATTTCTTTTAAGAAGAACTGGCACAGCTGCCCAAGGCTGACATTTCCTTAAGCCCACACTGCCATCTCACACCCTGCAGCAGTGCCTGGGACAGTACAGGGAGATGAAGGACTCATCCCAGGCACCCAAAGCACAACGATTTCCACTTTTGGTCATTTCTAAAGACGACCACATTTTGCAAGCGCCACAGGTATACAGATGTGTCCCCCTACTGATCATTTCAAGCAGCTAAAAAAGTTCATGAAAGTCTGGAGACATTTTTCACTTGTTCAGTCACTCTTAGACCACTGCTCCCCTCTTTCCACTTCTGACACTTCTCTACCTCCCCTTAGCCCATACCAGCACTTTGCAAAGCTCCCACTCAGTGGTAACATGGAACAGGGTGCCCAAGTTTCCTGCTCTCTCCCCTCCCTCAGTCTGCATTTGTAAGTACACTGTCTTCCAACAAGTTCAGGAATCACCTGAAGGACAGGTTTTCCCTGCTACATCTCAAACCACTCACCAGCTACAAAACAAAAGCTCTCCTCCAGGCTGAGGAGTCAAGTTAGTAATTGTCCATATGAATTATACTCCATCTTTGGTCATGCATGCTACTTCCAGCTGTACTGCCTCATTTCACTACATCTTTTTGACTGTGCATTTTTGGCCATGGATGTGTATCCTAAGTAAACAGAAGTACACAGTGACATCTTTTGTGTTTTCTATTCCCACCATAACAATCTTTAACATTCCACTTTATTGAGATCATTACTGAGCAAAACTCCAGAAATTTTCTGAACTGCAAATTTTAACTTTCTTCGTAGTGTTTGTGTTCAGAACCAAGCACTTATAAGGAATTCTTGTCATGTGTATTAACTTGCATTTTATTTACATTCAATTTCATTTGACATTTTGCCACTGTATCATGAGAGATTTCAGCTTATATTCACATCCAGCTCTGCTTCATGGTCTTCCTGAATAACTTTATCTCACATACAAGTTCAGTCATCACACTGGTTTATCTCCTGACTATTTCTCTGGATGCCTGACTGTTTAGTGCTCCAACAAATACAGTGTGGCTAAGTTTTTTTAAAATTACTGGAAAGGTACCCTGTCAAATGCCCTTTTTAAAGACTAAACTGATTTTATATCATCAGGCTTTATCTTACCTACCTACTTAGCTAGTCCTTCAGGGAACTGCCATGGATGTGTGGGGTTTGACTTGTCTTCTGAACTACACTGACTTTTCCCCAAAATACTGTATTCATCTCTGTGTCCATTCATTCTATTTCTTAGTATGATTTCTATCTCTTCCCCACAACAGACACTGGTGTTAATTTCTAACATCCTCACCTACCCTGTCACTTGGGAAGGCTGCCTTTCCTTCGATTTTCCTGAGGATTTTTTGTCTAGTGACAGACCCACTGCCCCCATACAGTGATTCGAGCTGTATGGGGCACATCCATGGAGAGCAGATTCTGACAGATTTTCCTCACACCAAGGAGCTCACGTATCTCAACCCACTGCCATTATTCCTGGGACTCCCCAGGTGGAACACCACATGCCTCTGATCTCTCCTTTGTGGACAGGGTGTTGCCTTTTGGCAGCACCACTGTTCTTCATTACTGTGTGTATCTGGCAAGTCAACCTTGCAAGCCTGCAGGGCCATCTGAGGGGCCTGAGTATTGAGTTTCTCAACAACAGACTACCACAACCCTGGACAATTCCTGCCACCTCTAGTCTCATATGCAGTTTTTCTTTTGTACACCCTTTATACTTCTACAGAACCCTGGCTAAGTTTCCAGCACTGTAGGTGTCCTACCTCTCCATCTTCTGCTAAATGAAATATTGTCTGATGAAAGGCTGCATTTCACTATCCTGTAATTAAGAAAGCTAAACATAGATCAGATACTGTTTCTCAAGGTTTTTTGTTCATTGGATGCTTCATTATTCTGACCTCGTTTTCCATTAGCATATTGAACAGAGTAATGGATATGTATTGCCACCTATTTAAATCCAAACTACCCTGCAATCTGCTTTAACTTAAGTTCATAGGTAAGTAATTGCTTTCGGATTTATAATCAATTCTACAGTCAATATGTTACTGAAAAATAACTCTTTTCTTGGAGGATGGCAGTATTTTCTGGTCAGCTTAGCATTTCTTCTGTGTTTCAAGCAGTGGTGTCCCCAACAGACAGAGACATAAGTCCTTGAAACTAGGACAAGAAAAGCATCTTCTAGTTCAGGATATTGATGTTTCATTTCTATGAGAAGCCGAAGCCTTTTAAGTCAGTTTGTATCATACCTGTGAGGGGGCTGTGGCAATGCCCATAATGAAGGGCAGGATAAAAACTTCAGTTTCATGGTAATTTCCTTGGTGACACAAGGACTTACACCACGTCAACCCTTCCCTTTTGAAAGCTTATTTTAAAAAAGGAAAAGATTTCCATGTTTATTTCACATTGATATTAAATGGCTTTGTGATACACCTTTCTGATACTAGAGCACTATGAAGAATCTGTACACTTCCTCCTCATGTAAACTCAGCATTACAAGCATTTTGTAACACTCCCAATGGAATCCAAAGAAAAATCCTTAGCAGCTCAAGAGGAAGCAAGATAATAAAGTTGTCCCTAATGCAAGCAATGATGTTCATTTTTAAATGGTTTGAGCTGGTGATTAAAAAATGTCTGCAAAAAACCTTTCATTTCACTACAGTGATGCAGTTTAGCAAACATTTCCTAGCATTACATAACATCCTTTGCTCTTCTGTCGTCTATATTATGTTCCAATACACTTCTCACCATGAGGCCTTGGGTCAGTATGTAGGGCCCACACTGACAGCGTGGGTCGCACTACACAGAGGTTACACACAGAGCCTGGCTCACACTGACAGTATGGCTCACACTGCACAGAGGTTACACACAGGGCCTGGCTCACACTGCACAGAGGTTACACACAGGGCCTGGCTCACACTGCACAGAGGTTACACACAGGGCCTGGCGCACACTGCACAGAGGTTACACACAGGGCCTGGCTCACACTGACAGTATGGCTCACACTGCACAGAGGTTACACACAGGGCCTGGCTCACACTGCACAGAGGTTACACACAGAGCCTGGCTCACACTGACAGTATGGCTCACACTGCACAGAGGTTACACACAGGGCCTGGCGCACACTGCACAGAGGTTACACACAGGGCCTGGCTCACACTGACAGTGTGGCTCACACTGCACAGAGGTTACACACAGGGCCTGGCTCACACTGACAGTGTGGCTCACACTGCACAGAGGTTACACACAGAGCCTGGCTCACACTGACAGTATGGCTCACACTGCACAGAGGTTACACACAGGGCCTGGCGCACACTGCACAGAGGTTACACACAGGGCCTGGCTCACACTGACAGTGTGGCTCACACTGCACAGAGGTTACACACAGAGCCTGGCTCACACTGACAGTATGGCTCACACTGCACAGAGGTTACACACAGGGCCTGGCGCACACTGCACAGAGGTTACACACAGGGCCTGGCTCACACTGACAGTGTGGCTCACACTGCACAGAGGTTACACACAGGGCCTGGCTCACACTGACAGTGTGGCTCACACTGCACAGAGGTTACACACAGAGCCTGGCTCACACTGACAGTATGGCTCACACTGCACAGAGGTTACACACAGGGCCTGGCTCACACTGCACAGAGGTTACACACAGGGCCTGGCTCACACTGACAGTGTGGCTCACACTGCACAGAGGTTACACACAGGGCCTGGCTCACACTGACAGTGTGGCTCACACTGCACAGAGGTTACACACAGAGCCTGGCTCACACTGACAGTATGGCTCACACTGCACAGAGGTTACACACAGGGCCTGGCGCACACTGCACAGAGGTTACACACAGGGCCTGGCTCACACTGCACAGAGGTTACACACAGGGCCTGGCTCACACTGACCGTGTGGCTCACACTGCACAGAGGTTACACACAGGGCCTGGCGCACACTGCACAGAGGTTACACACAGGGCCTGGCTCACACTGACAGTGTGGCTCACACTGCACAGAGGTTACACACAGGGCCTGGCGCACACTGCACAGAGGTTACACACAGGGCCTGGCTCACATTCACAGTGAGGTTACACACAGGGCCTGGCTCACACTCACAGTGATGCTCACACTGCACAGTTTAGCAGGCTGAGGCTTGCACACAGCTGTCAGGGTGTGCACACACACAGGACACACACACACTCTGAGGCTTTGTTAAAAAGTGCTAACAAACGATTCTGGTGAAGACATGCTCTCCTCATTCAAAAGCAGGGACAAGCACCTTCTCCCACCCAGCAATACGAGAGGGAGCCCTGGGCCAGCATGACAGAAACTGTTCCATCAAAGCTACTGGCTTAAGGGGGTTTTACTTATTTTCCTCTTTTTAGTCTCCCAGCAAGCACTAAAACCCACTGAAAACATCAGTGCAAATGGAAAAAGATGTCCTATACGAGCACAAGCCTCAGAATCTTAGCAGCTCCTGTTAAAAAGGCAGGAAAACCCCAGCTGCGCTGCTCCTGCAGCCTCCCGGAGCTGTGCCCCCCATGCAAAGCAGGGAGCAGGGCAGGGCCAGGCTGAGCCCAGAGCTCCCAGGCTCTCCTGGCCCACTCCCTTGCTTTTCTCTCTGGGAAACACAGGCTTTCCTGAAGGTCACTGTGAAAAGGATTCTGCCTTCGTGGGGCTGCCTTAATGACTAGTTTTCCTAATTCAAACTGCTCCATCAGCAAAATAGTATTTCATTTTCACTGGAAAAATAGTTCTTTGTAATTTTCCCAGCAAACCATAACGATTAAGAATATATTTCCATATAAAATAGGTAATTTTTCCCTGAAAGAAGTTGTTTCACTTTATTTAAAAAGTACTAAGCCTTTTAAACAGTTTTGAATACTTTTTTCGTAATATTCAAAATTAGCACTCTAAAACTGTAGAAGACTTGAGAAACTCTCCCACAAAGCAAACAGTAAAAATTTATTCTGAAGTTCTCAATTATGCATTTAATAACCAAACATTTTTTTAAAATGCCCTACACCTGTAGTAATAGATTCTCAAACATCTTCTGGTATATATCCTGCAATTGTTAGTAGAGAAACAGGAAAGACACAGAGTTTATTCAGAAGTTAGGAAGAGACTGTGGCTTTTAAAAACACAGGGGGAGTTGGGAATATGATTCTTTTTGTACAGGGTCTGATCCAGTGTTTGCAAAATGAAGAGGTAAAATAGGATATAATTTTTAAATTATGTGTATTTCAGTGTTATTTTATTCTTCTTCAACTTCTATTTTTACATATGCTTTAAACTATACATAATCATGAGCACAGTAGTACAGTAAATGCATAGATGTATTGAGGAAGTGTTCTTAAACATATTTTTAACGGGGGTGTGTAATCAAAAGCAGTTTGGAAAGCACTGATCTAAATGTGAAATTAAATCACTGAATCTGATCTCAGGATGATGGCTGCCCTCTGCATTACGCAGCTCCTCCAGAAAATACCAAATGAGTGAAGACCTGAAATGATGGAATATAAAGATGGAAGAACTTTGAGCTGTTTATGGTGTTCTTGCTCACACGGACAGCACAAAAGGCAGTGTACCCACAGCAGGAATACACAGCCACCATGTGCTGGCACCATGCCCTGCAGAAAATATCCTTTACAAAACACAGCAAGACCCATTCTTTTGTCCCTATAGGCACATTTTCCCAAGCAACAACTTGAGTGCTGCAATTTGACTTCTCTAAATGTCAAGAGTGATAATGGTGTATTTCCCCCACTAGCTGCCTTAGTGAATTGCTCCTAGGGTTACTGAAAGTGTGAAGGGAAGGAGCAGGGCTGAAGAGTAACACTCAACTCAGAGTGCAAATGTAAATCCACTGATGACTACTTTGCTCTTATCTTCCGTCATTGGTCTATATTCAATTTTTGCTCAGATTTTGCTGAAGACAGAAGAAATTCTATGCTTTACAGTGATTTCCTCGAACAAAACCTACAATTCTGACTCTTTTAATACTATAGACCTCAATATTCACTGGCTCCACAACAATTCTTTCAGCAAATCTTACATGTCAAAGTGAGAACACGGGCTGTTCTTCCTAGAAACAATAGTACAGTCAGCAAAGAACAAAGGTAAAACAGAATTTTAGCATTTCTAGTGGGGCTAATAAAAATTTCAGGTTATTCTCAAACACATCAGTCATGTCCAGCCACTTCCAGTTATGCTATTGAGTGCAGCAGCTGCTTGTCACAGCACATAAATGGCAACTTTTAAACACGGCAGAACATTTAATTGTTATCCTTGAAAGCACCCATAAAGAGGTTCTGGTAGCTGGTGCTGTACTGTCAACTAAAGACCATCTTGGGGAATCATTTTTGAACCTTAACCTCCCAGCCCAGTGGAGGATAAGGAGATGATAAAAATAGATTATAAAGCAAAGCTCTTCTCCTGTTGCCTTCTGTTTGTTTTAAACAGATGTATTTTATGTACACTGTCATTATACTCATTTTCTAAAGAGCAATTATAAAAATCCTTTTAAAGAAAATCAATTTCTTAGACTCCTGTACAAGTGCTGCTGATATCTGATGCAATTTGACTTTCTGTTTGTCACATGGTATAATTTCTCCCACTAGGCTCTTCAATAATTTTTTCTGGAGATCCCTTCAAGGTATAATTCGTATCATAGTACCTTCATCATTAGCTCCTGTTTCTAGAAAAAGCCTAGTAGGAGGCATTATGAAATTTATTCACAATAATGTAGTGTCCCATGCAGAAATTCATGTGAACAATCTGAATATACTGCTTGAGTGCAAACCCCTGATTTATGTTTTCATCATATAGAAATCAGCCTTTCAATTACTAAAAAAGGCTTCCGTCTATGTATCCCAGGACTGCTAAAATGTGTATAAACCTTCTAAGAGGCATTTTTGTCTGAAATCACATGAGGAACTGATTGACTCGATGGGACATTCCAGACTAATGGCCTATTACAGCAACCAGTAACTTCAGCAATTATCGAGCTGCTGGATCCACTCTGGACGTAGGAGGGCTGTAAACTCGTGGAAACGTGCTTTTGTCACACAGTCCTTAAACATGAGAAAGCCACCTGTAGCCTGAATTTGTAGAGAAGCAGCCGGAGGTATTTCTAAAATGGCACAGCTGGTTGCACACACAGCTGGGGAAATCCCCGCTGCTGATCCCTGCAGAGGAAGCAGTTTTTGACAAGGTCCATTTCTGTGTGCCCCGTAACCAGCACGCTGTGAGACACGGGCACTGGCCAGGGCACTGCCAGTCACCCTGAGACCTGCCACACCCCTCCCAACAGAGAAAAGTAAAGGTAACAACCCTTTCCTATTCAAACATTGGCTGACAAGAATTAAGTCCTTCCTTCTGTACTTCTCTCCCAAAGCATAACCTGCTTTACAGAAAGTGCCTAGAGCCAGCACAGCAACACAGGCATTTACAGATAACTTCCATTCTGAAAAATTCTAGTTTCCAGATGATTTTTCATTTGAATGTGGTATTATTAGCAGGTAGAAAGACAGCTTTTCCTTAGAACTACTGACCTAGTAAGGTCCTCATAAACAGAAAAATTATGGCTTCATGTCACATCCAGGTGGCAGTCCCATGCCTGAGTATGATCTAAAGAACAATGACCCTTAAAAACCGACTGCTGAAGATCCTCAGGAACTGGTACAGAGTAGGAGGAATATTGCAGCACCTTTAACACAGTCTACAGTCAAGAAAATGCTTGGTCCTTTGAGATGTCGTTTTTTGTCAGCTCTTGATCACAAAATAGTGTTTTCCTTGCCTTCTCCTCTGGTGGTATGTAAATCACATGCAAGAATAAGAGTCAGCATAAAGCTCCTGTGACCGGCTCTTACAAGGCCATTTTGGTTATAAAAAAGGGTGGTCCCCTAAGCCCACATCTTTCTTTGGCAGGAATTTATGAACTAGCTTTAAGCACCATTGACAGCCTGATACATGGGTCACTTGCAAATCAGTTTTTCTTGCTGAATTATTACACTATTAACTCTACAGCTTTCCGAGCTTTACAAAGTGTACTTCTGCAGTGTGTGTGAAGGATTAATAGCCTCAATAAATTCCACTACAGAAAGGAACAATGAGGAGAGCACATTGCTGACTTTAAGATAATGAAAGCAACGCTGGATTTCAGATTGTTTTGATGTGATTAACATTGTGTTCTCAGAGGTGAATGATTTTTAAGGTTTTCATTTTCTAGAAGCACATCTGAGAAGTGGATTCGGGAGATGAGACAGGATTTTATGATTAAGTATCCTAGGATTATTGTTCCAGGACCATCCCTATGAACCACCCAGCCAAAGGGCTCACAGTGTTTTCTATTTGGTGCGTGTGGAACAAGCTGCAAGATCCCCCTGCCCCTGAGAGCAGGAGGAGGGTCACAGCTCCAGACAAGACACTGGGAACCAAGGCACAAAGCCCATCTTTGCCAAACTTCAACCACTTGCCTGAGCCGCCACAAGACGTGGCAAGATCAAGAATTCTCTTAAGCCACATTCCTTGGCAGTTGCCTACTCCAGACTGCATGGGCCAATCTCAGACCTAGATAACATTAATGATACCCCAAATATTGACCATTTAAAAATCACTGCAGTGACATTCTCTAGAGATAGGTACAGGACTTCACAACAGGCGTGCAAGTTGCCAAATCACTGCTATCACACAGAGCCTGAATAAATAAATGCCTCAAAGAAGAGCCTTTCATTCCCCTAAATACCTACTTCACACTGCTTCTCGTAGTGTCAGTCAAATGTTAGGTGTCAACATTTACTGGTTAATAAAAAGTGTTGGGGAAAAAAAACCTGTCACCCTGGTTTTGAAGACCTTTTTAAGCCTTCTGTTATATTCTTCATATTGGAGTCAGAAATTTCACCTTATCACATTTTCTACTATAAACACTGACCATGTTTTGCTAACTGTCTTTTATTTTTTACATATTTCTAGGTAGGAGGAGAAATGTGATTGACAGTTAGCTCAACCAACGTGGATTGAGAGGTAGAATTCCATCCTCCAATCCACGGGCACCATGAGAAATGTATAAAACTGAGTTTTGTAAATAAACTCACCCCTTTTTCCTGCTTCGCTCACCAGCGTGTCCTCGTGTAGTTCTTCCCGTGTCCACTGTGACAAAAACCCACCTGAAATTATTGTTTATGAGCCTCAGTAGAAAATCCAGAAGAAACTCCTATCTGTAAGCCATACTGTGATAACCATTTTAAACCAACCTTTTCAACTTCAGATCTGTTCACAAGGAGCAGTGAGCTACAGCCATGGGAGCTGTTTTAACAGACATGAGCTGCTCCTCCTCTCTGATCAGCACAACCGAGACTCCTGATTTTTAACCACCTCTGTAATTGTCTCAGACACACGTGCCCTCAGCAGCACAGAGAGCCAAAACTCTCCAAAACCAAGCCAGATTTTTTTTTACAGGCTGTAATTTAAGAAACTTAGAACACAATATCTGGAAAACCTCAGGGACTATGTAACAGTGTTCAACCTGCAAAGTACCATAAGTGAAGAAAAATTAATTCCCCAAGGAAAAGGAACTTGAAATATATTAGCCATTTTCTTTGCAAACCTCAAGATCCGTCCTGTGATTAACTGGCTGTAATCATCATATGGGCATCTAAGCTAAATAAGAAAACAAGGACATAATGGCTTAGAAGAGACTTTAAGGTTTATCATGAAATAAGATAGTCAGTACCTAAGCATCTGACAGAAAAATGAAGAAACCCAGTATCTTTTCACTTATCTCTGCTAATAGCCAAAGGAGCTGCTCAAGCAGGGAGAGCAATGCTGGGTCAGTTTGTGGTGCTGCAGTTTCACATTGTCCTGTTCTCTCACTGTTGGATTCTCTGTTCAGCACACACTGTAACTGGATATTAAGTGTTAGGGAGAAACAAAAGTCATTTTAAGAGAAGAATGGGTTACTCTCCTCTCCACCCTCAGAGATTAATGGCCTCAGAGAATGGATCCGCTCACATCCACATTAAAAACTACCATCCATTTCCAGCAGAACCTAAAGAGAACAGGATGTTGAATTTTCAGTACTCATTCAAGCAGCCAACAGGCATGTAAGTATTTAATCTAAAGTACCATCTCTAGGAAAGCACATGGAAATTCACTTAGTTTTGTTTATCAACTTACTAAAATACCCCTTTGTTACACTGAAAGGCAATTAAGGATTATTCCCAGCAGAAAAAAGCAGATCCTCCCCTTTCTTCAGTGATCTTAACTTACTAAGTTGTACCTTATGTATAGATGCAACACTGAGATACCAGGCAATTACACACTCTTTTTTTTTGGAAAAAATCATCCTAAATGTTCCATTTCTAAGCATTTCATTTTACACAGGAATAAATCCTTTCAGTAAGCCTACCTGTAATGCTTCACTCATAATTACATGGAAGCAGTTCTACATCTGGACCTCCCAAGCACACTACCCTGTGGCAGAAGTATGTAAGAATTCCTGTCTCCTGTTGTGGCTCCCTGGAAGAACGCCTCTGGGACAGGACTCTACAGCCCCACGAGTTCCATCAGCAGCGAAGGGGGTTTCACACGCAGCGTCCTTCCTGGGCACAGGGCACACACCAAGAAAGCTCCCCTGACAGGAGCACGTTTGTGCAGAATTTGCTTCACACGGTGTTTTGGACAGCACTTAACACAGAGACAGTTAATTACAAATAGATGTTATTTAATATGGATAAAGAATAGTAATGATGTTTATCAAAGGAATGAGGCTTTCAGATGAAATACACTACATCAATGCAATTTATTACAAGAACTCAGTCTTTTCACTGGGCAAACTTGCAAGCCACCACTTAAGAAATCTGAAAGATGATGCAGCTCCTGCAGATGGAGTACATCTTGCTTTACCATGAAAGCATCCTATTATCTGAAAACATTAACAGCCATATGATAATTAGACTCCAACAAATATTCCTCAGAACTAAGCTTCTTAATCCATTTGGTATATGAATAGAAAAAAAATTGTTTGTGGAATATTTATGGTGATCCCCAAACTGGGCATAAATAGCACAGAAATTATTAACTCTTAGGAATACATCAAATTATGAGAAGGCAGCAGAATGCTTAGTAAAATACACAGTCAAATACTTTAAACTACATTAACACAGCTGCACATGACTCAACTTCAATACAAATCGATCAAAACTTTAAAGGAGGTCACGTTGTGTGGCGTGTTTGGTTTTTTATAATGCAAAACAAAGGGCATTTCCCTGCTTCCCTATCCCCCCCACCAGAAGTACTGTTTGGGGCTGATTAAATAACCAAGCCTAAAGTGATGTTTCTCTAGTCCTTCCTGAACTTCAGCAAGAGCATGCCATGGAGAAATTCCACCCACCTTCCATGTCCCAGACATTTCAAGCTCCACCTGCTGCAGAATGCGATACCCACCACTACCTGCCCTAACGGAGAATCAGGACGTGCGGCTGGAATGAAAGATCCCCTGTGATATCTGAAGCTCCTCTAACCCCTCCAGGAGAAGCAGCACCTGAGAGGGACTGGTGTACAGACCTCTTCTAAAATGCAGGCCCAGGAGAGGCTCCAATGGATTGTTTTGAAAGTGCTTGAATGGACGTTTAATGACTCTGCTTGGAATATATTTAGGGAGTACTGGTACAAAAGTGGGTAAGATTTTTTCTTCCTGTGAATATTTATAATGGACATTTAAGCACTTACCTTTTGTTCTATTTTAGATTGACTACTCATACAGTAATCTGACCTCTCTTGAATTTAATGCCCAAGAGCAAGTTTACTTATTTGAGACTACAGAATGCACAAGGCTGAGCTTTGTTGTTACAATTTTAGGCAATTAAATAAAACAGCTACAGGAAAATATAAAATAATGATCTCTAATTTCAATAAGAACTCCATTAATAAAAAAAAATTAAGAGCAATAAACAGTAAAAGTACATTACAGTCTTACGTAAAATATACAGAGAGCTGAGAAAACTATGAGCAGGAAATAGCAAGTTTTTCTATCAATACTATCAGGTATTACAGAATGACACAAAATCAGAGACGTGTTTTGTTTTCAGAGAAGATGATGAAGCTGCTCTAGAACAAAAAGAAGGCATTTTAATAGCATTTAGCAGACAGAAAAACTTCTCTGGTTTTGACAGGCTTTTGACAGAATTTGGTATTCAAATTGAGATACAGTCAAACAAAGTTGAAAACCCTGGATTTAAGTAACACAGAGACAATAGAATTAAGGCCCTTAAAAGATAAGGATATCTAAATACATCAGCTGTTTCAAAGGCAGCCAGCAATAGGATTTAAGTTGTGCATAACGTGCCCTTTTCAAAACCCACTAATATCAACTGAAAGACTCCCCCTGACAAAACAGATCAAATCAGCTAGCAATCATGGTACTTTACTCAGCATTAGCAACAAAATAACAGAGTAGCCCAACTGAGATAAAGACATAATAACTAAAAACTTCATTTTCAACTAAATCAAACATATTGAGGCACTGAAAGCAAACATCTAGTCAAAAAGAAGGGCTGATATTTGCAGTCTCATTCAAGACATCAAAACAAATCCCCTCCCTTGGTAAAGGAACAAAGAGGGCTTCCATCAGCCACCAAGAGTTTTCACACCCGGGTTAAGGTTTCATGCAGGGACAGTGAAAATCCACCAAACTTTTGTTTTCCCTCCCAGAGTGAAACTGATGGGGTTGGGATCAGTAGTGCTCCTCCAGCCTGGGGTACAGACCTGCCTAAAATCCTGCAGTCCCTTTAACCCCAGGTTGCTGAGACAGCAGTACCAACCCCTGACTCACCCAGAAGCACTGCACAGCCCCAATGCCACTGGGCTGGTGGCCGTGCCTGGTGCCATCCAAGCTGGTGATGCCTGGTGTGCCCTGCCCCAGGCACTGCCCCACTGCCACGGCTGGCTCGAGGCAGAGCTCTGCACACCCACAACAGCAAGCAGCCCTACCCTGCAAAGAGACCCTTCTGCAAGGGTGTCGTGCTGAGAGCTGCTTTTCCTGATATTATTAACGTGGTTTTTCCACAGCATATTAAGAGTACTAGATCTGCATCTCTGTTGTTCATGCTGTAAAAATAAAGTAGAACCAGCACAACAACAGTGAACCACTTACAACAGAAACACACAAATATCTGTACTGGAGACAAAATTAAGTCTCTTTTTCTCAAAGTGAAAAAGCACAGAACACCTGAAAAAACATCACAAGTTTATCAGTGCTGCCAGCAGTACAAGTCATTCAGTATCCACACAAAGAGGCTACCTAGACTGACTGCTATAAAAATAGAAAAAATAAGTACTCACCTGTTGCCATCAATTTTCCTGGTTTGCTGAGCATTCATATTAAAGGAGAAATGTGCAGTTTCTCACGCTGGTGAATTGTAAACACAGGACCATGTTTTGTAAATATTGGCAATGTCATGAATTCCTTCTCCAAGAGAAGGGGAGGTTGAATGACAGCCTCCTGGACCAATGTGGCAGGAGAGGTGGCGATACCCTTCTCCAATCCATGGTCACCTTGCCACAGATATATAATGGCAAAATAAACTAAGGGGCGGTCTTCTGCCCTGCTGCTCTGTTGCACCCAGATCTGTGTCCCCAGTCTGTTTTCTGGCTAGGCCTCCACGGTGATAAGTGGTGCCCACGTGGTCAAGTTGCAAGCTAGTGAGACAAGGAAAAAAGAAGAAAAAGACTGTCTTCCACAAGCTGTAAGAAACCCACGATGTTCTCAGAGGAACGACTGATGATGGAACTGCTCCACTCCTTTTTGTTGTCCCGTGATGCTGACCTGACCAGGAAACACGTGAGAGAACTGTTTAGCTGGGGAAAGAAACTTGGAATTTTTTATAGTGCTGAAAAAGCACTCTCAATCAACCCATGGAAAACCCTGGGGAAAAGCCTTTTCTCATCCGTTTTGAACGGAAATATGAGAGCTAGCGCTCTTTTAGGGGCATGGGCGAAAGTTTTTTTGCTTTTAAAAGAGGCTGGAGAGGACTTTGAAGTTGATTCTGGGTTTTCGACACAGAGCAGAACGCCCCCTGCGAGCTCCGTCGCTTCTGATGAGGATTGCTCTGATGCAGGGTTAGAGCCGATGCAGGAGACCGCCACCCCCATGTCGGGGGTTGGGCGTGGCCAGCGCGGGTCTTGGAAGGGTTGTGGGACTTTTGTGAGCCTTTTTGCTGGGCCACTGTGCCCGGGCAGTGCCACTGGCGCGCGCGCACCGCATCCGCCCGTGTCGCGCCGAGCCAGAGCGGTTCAACGCCACTCCCGCCGCGGCCGCCGCTCTGCCGGCCCTGCTCCCCACCCCTCACGGGCCCGGCATGCCGCGGCGACCCCCCCGCTGCCCGCCGCTGCTGCGGGGTCCGCCCTGCAGCTGCCGCGCGGAGCCGCGTGGCCTCGAGCCCCCTGCGGGGAGCCGGGGGGGCCGCCGTGCGCGCTGCCCCCGGCGCTGCCGGCGCCACCCCCTGCTGCCACCTCCCCGCCCCGCCCTGCCCTGCTCTGCGCAGGATTCAGCAGGTGAGCCCGGCGGGGATGGCCCCTCCTTGCCCCGTCCCCCCGCCGCACCAAATGCTGTGCGCGGGGTCGCCACCGGCGGCGGCCCGTGCGGCGCCCACAGCGGAGCCGCCACCGCCACCCACCGCCCCGCGCCCCGCCCCACGCGTCCGGTGCCGGTCCGGCGCTGCGGGGGGAGGGCTGGGCGCAACGCTGCCCACCGCTGCGGGGCCCCCCGTGCCGTGCGACCCCCTGCGCCGCCGCCCGGCGCGGCAGCGCGCCCCCTCCCTGCTGCTCGGGGAATGCCCCCCCACACTGAGCGGGAGGGGCTGTCGGCTGCCGCTGCTGCCGCCGACCCGCCCACCGACCCATCGGCCGATGGAACAGGAGCTGAAAGCTGTGGCCAATCGGCCACGCCCCCCTGCCCAGTACCCCCCCGCATAGAGCAGGGGCTGAGTGAGTCACTGTCCCCCGCCCGCCCCCCCTACAGGGCCGGGTTGGCTGTGGGAGATGATAACGGGACAAAAGCGTTCTCTGATGTGCACGCTTTTCCTGTTATGAAATCGGATGAGGTTTTTAGTCCTGCATCCCAGGTGAATCAGGCTGCTGACCTAACGGAGCTGCTGCCTGAAGATGCAGCTTTGCCCGAGCCAGTTCAGGGACCTGTGGGTTTGGTTCCACAGCATCATAGCCATGATGACCCATCATGGGCAGTCCCGTTTCCCTAATTAAAGGATGTGGCAAAAAATAATACAAGCTTCACTGAGGCAATTCAATGGATCAGTGCAGAATTTGAGAATTTGATCTTTCCTTATGAGATAAGAGGTTTTGCAACAGTGATGTTTGAACCTCAACAGGTTTTTACCTTTGAGAGAAGTTGGAAATCCCTAGCTGGACAAATGGCTGTCAGAAATAGCCACCTGCCTCGAGACTATCCCTTGTTCGGGGTCGGAGCTGACCTACTTATGGGGAGGAGTCAATATGCTTGCCCTGATGTGCAAACTGGTCTTTCTCACACTATCTTAGATTCGTGCAGATACATAGGGATATCTGCATTGATAAAAACCAAGTTATCTTTCTCCCCAAAGCAAGACTTCTCAGATATAGCACAGAAGCCAGGTGAACCTTTTCATCGACTTATAGTGCATCTGATGGATTTTTTAGAAATGAGAGTCCAGGATAGCACTTTAAGTATGATATTGCTGGAGCAATTAGCACGGAGCCATGCTAATTCTGCTTGCCAGAGGCTCCTGGAAACCATTCCAGAGACTTCTAATGTCCTGGAGATGGTCCAGACCTGTGCAGTTCTAAACACCTGTGATTCTATGGTGATTACCCCAACGGCTGCTTCACAGCTGGCTGATATGGGGCAGAATAATGGACATGAGACACAGGCTAGTGGAGAACAGGAAAAGGAGGCACAGAAAGTGACTCCCTTGTTTCTCTGCGCACAATGTGGGGGTCCAGACCATACTGCAGAAACTTTCAAAGCAGTGGGTCATGCCGAGCCCTTGCCAAGCCTGAAAAGTCAGAGGCGAAGAAGAAAAAGACGAAGACATCAGGGGGACGAAACAGTTTCCCAAGCTCTAGAACAAGAGCAAGATTCTCTGGCTGGTTTACAGCCATCATCTCAAGTGTAGGAAGTGTTGATGTTGCCACATAGCTATGGTCAGTTTTCCTTGGACCTTGCAGTGGGTTTCTACGTCCACATCCTATATATCATGCATTCTTTGAGAAAAAGTCAATTGCTTAATTTGTGTTTTCTAAGTTCTCTACCCTCAGGTTCTGTGATCCATGCTAAGAAGGCGGCCGCTGAAAGTCTGCTGAGCTGCCTCAGGTGCATTGGACTGATCCCGTTTAACCTTGTGCATCCTGTGCCACCCTAGTGCCACCCATCACAGAAGCCTCTTCGAGATCTGACTGACATGGACACGGACTGGCATCCTCTCTTTTCCTATATGGCCTCCATAGAGACTTTGGATCCTGTGGAGCTGCTGGACAAGGACTGATTGAAGCAGTGTGATGCTGAGATCCAACGGACTGTTAATCATGGACTCAGAGGAATTGTTTGCTATGGTTCAGTTTTATGTAATGTGGCCATTGTGACCTGTGTGGGGAAAGTGCACGTTGTTTGGGGGTTATGGTTTTGGGACAGAACTTTTGGGGTTCAGAATTTTGAATTGAGTAGAAAAATTTTCTTGGAATGCTCCTGCCTTTTGCAACGTATATTCCCCTGTATCTTATAAAAATTTAAAAATATGAGGGTGTTTGTTAAATTATGTTAGACTATGCTCTAGATATTTTGAGCAGGTTATGGCAAGGGATTCAGGGTGAAACCCTGGGTAGCAAAGGCAGAATCAGACCAACATGTAGCCCTCACACCGTTACCTAAATGAAGGTCGGTGAACTTTATACAGGGTTTTTTTTCTTTCTTTTTCCTGTCATAGAATTGTTTATTTTTCTTTTTTTGTTTTCTTTTTTAATATACTTAAAAGGGTGAGATGTTGCCATGAATTTTCCTGGTTTGCTGAGCATTCATATTAAAGGAGAAATGTGCAGTTTCTCACGCTGGTGAATTGTAAACACAGGACCATGTTTTGTAAATATTGGCAATGTTATGAATTCCTTCTCCAAGAGAAGGGGAGGTTGAATGACAGCCTCCTGGACCAATGTGGCAGGAGAGGTGGCGATACCCTTCTCCAATCCATGGTCACCTTGCCACAGATATATAATGGCAAAATAAACTAAGGGGCGGTCTTCTGCCCTGCATGCTTTGCTGCACCTAGATCTGTGTCCCCAGTCTGTTTTCTGGCCTCCACGGTGATACTCACCTTTGCCCTATTAGTGAAAAGAGAAAGATGAGGGAGTAAATTATGGATCATAGTGAAAACCATTGAACTCATTACACTAGCAAGTAACTTCCCTCACGCTTTGCCTAAGTGTAATGGGAGAGAGGAGCATTGTCCCAAATGACACAGAGAACAACACAGAGAAGCTTTCTGCAACTCTACCTGGTCCCACTGGCATTAGCTATACTGGAAGAAATGCAAAGATATTTCAAATATGGGAAGCAGGAGGATAGACGATGTCGTGATGAGCAGTTAAGCAGAGGAGGCCACATCTGTACTGGATAAGAGAGATGGTCAATCCTACAAACAAGAAAGGAGAGCGCAGAAGGTACGTTTTGTTTAATGTCATATGGGAAAGAGCACACTTAGAAAGAATGAACTTCAAAAACTGCTCTGAATGCAGAAGTAGAGACAGTCTGTTTCAAACAAGAGCAATACTGACTGTCCTGTTCCTGGCCACTGATGGAGCAAATGCCAATGATGGAGACAGAAATCTGACACCAAAGTCTTTAGTCATCCAACATCTGCCCTGAAAAACAAACTGTCACCCTAGGGAAGTACTCAGACTCTGGGGGCGTACATGGGAAGGTTCAGACAAGAATTGATTTCCAGCTTGCCAGCACTGGGCCAGGTTGTGCTGCAGCCCCCAGCCTTCTCAGGCTCTCAGTGGGCCACAGACGCAGAAACAAACTGCAGGATTATGGTGCAGTTTCTCGGATGCTCCCTGAAAGGAGGCTGCAGTAAGCTGGGAGGTTGGTTTCTTCTCCCTAGTAACAAGCAACAGGTCAAGAGGAAATGGGCTCAAGTTGCAAGAGGGGAGGTTCAGTTTAACATTGGAAAAAAAAGTTCCTAGATGGAAAGGGTGGCCCAGAGAAGGGCTGCATCACCATCCCTGGAGGTCTTTGTAAGACATGTAGGCATGGCTCTTAGGGACATGGCTTAGTGGTGCACTTGGCAGTGTTAGATTTATGGTTGCACTCTATCTTAAAGGTCTTTCCCAACCTAAATGAGTCTATGGTTCTAATCCCAAGCCTTGCTGATTTTTTCTTCCATTAAGCCTCAACCTACAGTTAAAGAACAAAGAGCTTTGTGCAGCACAACAGAAATTACAATGCTCTTGCACCTGACCTTAGAGCATCCTCAAAGGAGAAGAAAAGGCACAGGGGTTTTCCACAAATATTATGTACCATGGATAAAACCTGTGCTAGATGACTACACTTGTAATTTTCATGAGCAGTTATTTGAATGCAGCAAGACACAAGGCTGACTAAGTATGCTACTTTTGCCTCTTTTCCAAAAATTTTAAAACAAAGAAAAATGAAAAAAAACCCCACCACCATACACCTAACTATAGAAATGGTAGAGGGAAAAAGTTATTTAATTTTTCTAAAGGGTCTCGATCCCCACAATTTTCAGTTTGTTTATGACCTGTTGTTCTACCTTCATGAAAGCAAAGCCATTTGACTCAGCACATTACACTCCACTACAATCTTCAGTTCACCTAATCTGCTGGGACACAATTTGCAGTTCCGTTAGATGAAAGTGGAGTTCAGAAGAAAAAGGATGGAGTTGTTAGCAAAAACTGCTAAGCTAATTTTTGCCTGCAGCAATGTTCATAAATCTGCTGCAGGCAAAGTCTTAACTCTTTCACCTGCAAAACTAAGAAAACTGTTTTCCAATCCCATCCAAAACAGATTAATTATGTTCACTTTCAAGTTTCTTAGAAGTGCAGTTCATGAGAAATAAGTCTGCAACAGCAAATGAGATTTAACAAAGGTCATACGTAAACACACATCTCTGTACTTTTACCTAACATGACAGTGCTTCTGCAAAACGAAAGAGAAGGAGCTGTTAAAATGTAAAGTAACTTACAGTCAAATTACTTGCTTCTCTACTACACTGAACATGCTACATTTAATAAAAAGTAAAATGCTAAGTGAAAAGCAATTCAGTAGAAGTCTTGGTCTTTACTGATAGGCAGACAGCCTGTGGGTTGTTTGATCCGGTTCTTTTCATCCCACACAGAATCATATCAAGGCACAGCCTTTTTTCCAATGCTCATTCATTCCTAAAATCTGTTGCTTTGTTTCACTGTTCTTTTGGCTAAAAAGGAATTGGCAAGAACTGCCACATAACCACACATTCTGAAATAGTTGCAGTGAGGCCTTTCAGTCCTGCTTTTTGAGAAACGCTCTGTTTTGATTCTTGGCTCAAGCAATTCAGTGGTGATTACATATCAGTACCTGCTCAGAATCACTGTCAGGTAAGAAAATGTTGCTCTCCAGAAGACTGATAATATACAGGTTTGTATGGGTTTGATGGGTGCCACATCCTGAACAAAGGATCCCGTGGCTTTGATAAGCAGTTGATATTCTGGGGATGTTCCAGTTTAAAGGTAATATTTTTATAATCCTCAGAAAAATCTGGAATCTTGAGAAGGCAACCAGGCTTTGCTAAGATGATGAAGATTTTACTGGAGAGGCACTATGAAAGGAAAGCACTGCATCCCAGTTGTGTCTGTGTGACAGTACTGGGAACTGGCCGGTTTCTACACAGTTACTCCTCACTCTTGGAAGAGTAAAGGCCAAAGAGTAAAGCTCTTTAGAAGAACAGGAATTTCACCACAGATTTTCACACTTGGATCCATTTCCAGTTACCTTCATTATCTGAAGGAAAAGGAATATAAGAGAAACAACAACTTTATCAGAACAGCATCTTCGAAGGTGCTTCGACTGGCATGGAGGGACACACCCCAGTTCCTCCCTCCTGTTAAACAGCAGAGGGAACAACCAGAGGTGGTTGTGTTCTCACAGCTAATACAGACGCAATAAGCTACCAGGAGACAGCACTGTCTGATCAGGCTTCTGTGACAAGCTTCATGCACTTCCCTCTGTGCTTCTTGGAATCCTTAATTTTCAAAATAAGACTGTCAAAAACCCAGCAAGAGGAGACAAGCACTTCCTTCCTGGGAAGAACAGCGGAGCTCAACAGGAGGCACTGCAAGCCAGCACACCCTAGCCAAGCTGCAGATAAATTTTGTGTTTCTGTTCCCTAGTTACAACACTAAATGAATGTGTCTGGTTGTGGCTCACTGCTGAGACTAAGCCTTTGGCTGACTCAGTGCAGGTGGAGCAGCTCTGGGGATTGATGCAGACTGCAAAAAAACTACTACAAGAGAAAACACTGGCAGAAGTAGCACTGATCTGTGCATCTCTTTTGCTGGTTTTACTATGTTAAGCTGCAGCTGCCTCTGCAGAAACCACACAGCTCACTCAGCTGTTGCCACCTTGGCGTCAAAGTTGTCGCTTCTTTCTCCCAAGTTTTAAGCACATGTTCCAAGAAACGGCACCATCTTTGTGCATAGCCCCTTCAGGTTCTGGCAAAACCAACCCAAACTGAAGCTACAGCAAATCTCCTTTGATGCAAATGCAATACTGAAAAGGTTAGGGAAAGAAAAACCAGAACATTGAGACAGAAGCCTCAGAAACAGCATTGCTTGTACTATTTTGCTCCAAATATACAGGAGATTATTTAAGTTATGGAAAACTGAACTTTAAAGTCTTTCCCACTAACCTTTCTACCATCTGTTTCTTGATTCTTCCTGTGTTTTACACGTCACAAGCCTATTGGTTACTGTCATCCATGGCAGTCTGACTGCTCTAAACTGTCTGACTGTCAGAATCACACAGGGGATCCAAAACAAGTGCTTCCTCGAGGTACCCAGTACATTTCCCTCTAGTTCCCCCCTCTACAGTACTTCTTTCTGTATTCACCTGCACTGCCTCAGTTGCTAACACATGAGGATTTCAAACAGACTACAAAGAGCTCTCAAATTTTCCCTCATACAAATGTAGGAGAAAGATTATCATCTTCACAACAGTATGGGATTTCGTTTATACTTTGACAAAACACAAGCCTATCAAAATGAAGACTGACATTTTGAAGTTAACTTCACAAATTCTTTCTCAGTACACATTATTCTTCTGTGCCAACCTTTCTTCCTATGCCCTCCTCCTTGCCAAGTATGAAAGCTTTTTGGTCAGACTCTGCCACTTATCACCAAATCATCCTTTACTACCATCTGCTCAAGAAAGGTCTCAATAACTGTAAGTGGCCTCACACTATTGTAAAGAAGCTAAAATGTAGCTTGGAGTTTGAGTCTTGAATTTTCTTTTGTTTCCAGTTTTAAGTACAAAGACAAACTCCTTTTCTGTGACCTGCTGTGACAACCTGGGACATGAAAACTTTCCTTGATCCCCTCCTATGTTATGTTCTTCAAGGTGAGCAGCACTTGTAGAAGCTCTGCTGGTATGTGTTTTGTGAAGGAACAGGAGTATGCTGTGTTCCCGTGGTGGGTGGGTACTGAGGCAGCAGGGCCAGCAGCCCCCAGCCCCCAGGAGCACGGAGGAGCCGTGCTGCCCTTGCAGGCTGTCCTCGGGCACACAGCCACCAACCCAAATCCTGAACCGGCTGCCACCCCCATTCAGCCATTGGCCTCATGTCACTGAACTGCCTCTGGCCTGGCCACTCACTCCAAGGAAGGAACTCAGCTGCACTGGCTTTCTCGGCACTGAGCTGCTTTGTCAGGGAAGAAAAAATTTACTGCTTGTTCTGGGTGGCAAACACAAAATTCCTGAGGATTACACCTATTGTTTGAAGAGCAAAATTCATCTTATCAGTGTTTGCAGATTGAGTGGTTTGTAAGATTTTGATCTCTAGCGTAGTTTTAATTAATTACTTTATCTACCTCAAAGCTACTCAGGTAGTACAACTTTCAGGCTGGTTGGATAGAAGGAACTGTAATTACTGAATGTATCAAGATTTTTGATCCATTCTATTTCCAATTGTATTTTCATCCTCTAACTATAAATGAGGAGCATGTAAACAAACTGTTTTGAGTCTACAGCTGGTATTGATCCGTGCAGGTCAGATAGACTGCAATAGGAAACACCTAATTCCACTGATCTCAAAGGAAAGGCCCTCATTAACCTTCACGGGCTTTAACCAGCACTTGAAACAAATGCATTTAGATTAACTGGGCAATGTTTTCCTTTTCATTCCAGTCTAAATTATTCTTTTCATAAACTATAGATATAGTTTTGTGTTAAAAAATAAGGCAAGGCTGAAGGATAGGACATTTTACAGGAAAATCTAAACAAGGCTTACCCAGCTGTACCTTTGAAAGCACTTTTGCTGTGATTGCAGGTGACCATTACTCAGTGAAAATATGTCATCCAAGTCAGTTTCTATCTAGGTACCAAGGTCAGGATTCTGCACAAAGCGCTGGTAGGCATTTCTCCTCTTTCACTGAAATAAATTGGTACTGACACCTAAAAAAGCCTACCATCTGCTGGGAGCAGGTGAACCCCTATTATTCCTTACCTGAGATGAGCAGGCATTTAAAGTCCATTTTTCCCTGAAC
Organism: Prinia subflava; assembly: GCF_021018805.1. Classification (NCBI taxonomy): domain Eukaryota; kingdom Metazoa; phylum Chordata; class Aves; order Passeriformes; family Cisticolidae; genus Prinia; species Prinia subflava. The sequence goes on from NC_086255.1 coordinate 35,089,777, forward strand.
ATTCTTCACGTTCCTTTGGTTAGCGAGCAAAGCAAAGCCCACATCACTGAGAGTCAAGAGTTGTCTAGTGAATATTCTTTAGTATTAGCAGAATAGTTGGGTCTAGAATATTATAAAAAGTCTGGCACAGACAAAAGAAAAAAGAAAAAAGGAAGGTTTAAGAAAATTTCACTCTTCTTTATCACCTGTGGAAGTAAGTCTCAAAGGTGTCAGAAATTACATAATTGAATACACCAAAAAGTCAGATTTTCAGCTTTCAATTTAGAGCTACCACTTGTCAGCAAACCAACTGTTTGGGCTGGGTCTTGATCTTCTTAATGAGCCCAAATCTACCAAAGAGATTTTTATCTGAAAATCTTTTCATGTCTATAGCTTCTGCCTTAGCAATGGTCAAGCAGATGTAGTCTCCATCAGCCTCCACTTCCTTATTCTGAATATCCTCAGTTCCCATCAATAATTCAGCTCCATCTGCTTTCGGTTCTCTGCCTTTTTTTAGGAGAGCAACACTGGTATTGTCTTACATAAGCTGTGTCCTGAGGAAATGTAATTTGTCATGAAGAAAAAAAAATCAATCGAGTATCGAAGCATCTCCAAAACTGCACTGAGCTGTGCTGCCTGTGCAGAAGCGACTCAGAGCAGGGCTGTATTGCTTTGCCACAGCACAGACTCCACGAGGCAGCACGCAGCTGGTGGGTGAGCAAGGGACCTGAAGGGGAAGCACTGCCAGAAGCACATGAGAGGGCCACAGAAATGTCTTCCCAGTTTTATTCAGAAAACACCAAAACATGGAACCTTTTTTAGGGGCTGCACGAAGGAGCCATATCAGAGTATTATTGTGAAGGGTTCGGTCCCTTCTGCAGTCATTGTTGAAAGCTGAAGTGTAGAGTGTTCTGTAAAAAATTTAGCAACATTCTGGGTTGCTGAGACCAGCTCCCTTAAAAATTAGGGACCCTGGCTGATCTGAAAATGCATGAGGAAGTCTTCCCATTTAGACAACCTGAATCAATCTTGCTGTAGGTAAAATCTTTCCCACGTTCTATTAAGGCAGGTAATATTTCCTAATTACTCTTGCTGATCTGAATAATTAGGACTTCATTGTTCTTATGAAAAGTTCTCTAACATGTGAGCAAAGTGAGCTAATTCCAATTAACCTGCCCTTGAAGTGCTCTGTTATCAAAGCACATACTTTCACCACACCATGAGATGCAGCCCCTGCCTTTGTCAGGTACTGACGTCAATGCCATGGAAAGGTTCCGTTCCACCAGAGAGGTGAATACTCTCTGAATGCTGTTCTGAACTCTGTTTGGGTTTCTTGTCTGTTACAGCGTCTCCCTGGTTTGTAAACCTCTCCAGGACGTTCTGCTTAACACACAGGTGAAAAGAATCTCTCCTCCTGAAGGTAATCGTTAGCTGTGGCACAGGTCCCCCCCCAATTCAGCCACATGCCTTAGGGTATCACTTCTACTGCAGCCCAGCGAGGCAAGAACAGACTTTATTAGCACATGGCAGCTCACCAGGCAGCACATCCGTGCTTGATTGCCAAGGGAGAATTGGTGCCAGGTCACCATCCGATACTCAAAATTTCTGGGAGGAGATACTATACAAAGCCTGGCAAGCATTTTTCATGAAAATAATACTTCATTTTCATTTTCCCATATATCTCTATCCAGAGTGAGAAAACACATGACTCTCCCAGCCCATCCTGAGCTCACCACAGCTAAAGGAGCCTGTGACAGAGTTCTGCTGAAGAGAGGGGTTCACTGTTCCTAGCAATGAAGCACCAGAAAGGAGAAGTACATGAAAAGAGATATGAGAGGCTATAAAGAAGTGCTACGGATTTCCAGAAGTTTTATTTTTCTGTGATGCAGATAATTCTATGCAAGGAATCCCAGTTTTTCACTAAATGCCAGCTTCACCTCTCTCAGGCTACACATAACACTAGAAATCCCCAGGAGCACTGCAACTTGAGGCCAAAAATCCTGTTCATCACACTAAGACAGCAAATGCCCCACATACATTTACCAGGCTCTGCCCTGCACCCTGTCCAGGAACTATCTGAATTACAGCCCCCAGAGCCAGCAGAGCCAGCTGCATGCTTATGTATTTTTCTCTTTTAAAAAATTACTTCTGATCAAACTGGTGCTCTCAAAATATTTCAGAAGAGACAAGACAAACATTTATGCCATTCTAAAGCCCCCAGTGCAGGATGCTGGCTGTAGATGACACTAGCAGGTGCTGAAAATGCTCTGCCAGTCTCTCCAGTTGTTCCTAGAGCTGCTCTGGATCATGTGCCATGTGCTGCCTCACACTGAATCCTCAGTTTTGATGTCCTGCCTAATTGCTCAATTCAGCACTCATTTGCTAGCAGAGTCTGCCCTTTGCCAGGCTACCATGTGTTTTTTCCATCATTCTGCTTCACTGGTAGAACTGGTTGAACAAACAACAATCCATAACTCATTCACATTGCTGCATCTAGAACGCCCGGATAAAAGATCCCATAATACTAATTTTTGGTACACGTTTATATTTGATTATATACTCTTAAATATCTTCTCTTGTGCACTTCTTTCAAAAAGTGCTGTTCTCTAATGATTTCCAGTGGTTCTATCCACACATGCAACACTGGGCATTGGAAGCTGAGTCTGAAACGGCTGTGGTCATGAAAGGTGCATTGATTTCAAGTGGAAATACACGCTTTTATTGAGAAAAATGCTCAGTTCATCACAAAGCCCTTCTTCCTGAAATTAGATAACCTGCACATAGCACCAAGTAGATACAGAAAAGGAGCTCTCGTATGCAGAGCAAGCAGTTCAAGAATGAGTGTCAGGGAAAGTTCTTTCCCTCAGGCTGAACCATGATGCCACAGATAGAAGCAATCTACAGTTCAGGTCGCAAACTAACCCTTCCTGCCCTCAATTCCAGAGCCCTTCCAAAAGAAAATCTGGATGTGTGCAGATGGAGAAAGCCAGGCCAGAAGTACCTACACACCAAGGCCAACCGAGGCACCACGACTCCAGAGAGCCATGCTCAGTGTCCCTCCCTGTAAGGTTTCAGTGAGCCTTAAAATAACATCTTCCACAGTTTTATTAATTATGTCAGCCTTGAACCAAGCCTCTTAAATTTGTCTTTCTTGGGATGCCTAACTCTAGAGAAACTGCTTCCAGAAAAAGCGTATTTGACCATTTACTACTGGTAATCAGGCAGAAAACTGTGAGAGAGAAAGCATGTACAAACTGATATATCTCAATTAACCTTGAGAATAATCACTCTCAATGAGTTTGCATATATTCATCCCTTCTCTTTGTATAGTGAAATGAATATAAATTTTCTCCTATATTGTTGGAAGACAGAAAGAATTCTTACCTAGGTAAGAACAGGTATTTACCCAGGTATTACCTAGGTATTTATCCAGTATCACTATGAACACCTTAATGCCTAAAATGCTATCTATTGTACTAAAAGAGCTACAGCAATCATGAAACATTAATTTACTATTATGTCAGAAAACCCAGCTCATTCACTTTACCACTGTTTGCTCCATTTTCCTTATGCCATAGTGATGAGGGAACTGGCTGAGATCAGATAAACATCACTCCTTTTTTCCAGGGCAAGAAGCAAGACCCAGGAGCTACAGGCTGACCTGCCTCACCTCACTCACAGGAAAGGCGGTGCAGCAAATAATCCTGAAAACCACTTCCAACAGACAAGACAAGAAAGTGATCGACAGGAGTTAGCATGGATTTACAGAAGGGGAATTACGTTTGAACAGAGTGACAAACTCCTGTGACAAGAAGGGTGCCTGGTGGACGAGGGGAGCCAGCAGACAGTGTAAGACATGGGAAAAGGCTCTCAGCACAGTGCCCTGTAACACCCTCATGATCAAAGCGAGCAGCTTCGGAGGGGATAACAGAGAACGTGCTGCATGGAGAGTCAGGCTCGGAGGGCTGTGACCAGTGGCAGAATGCCTAGAGGGATGCCAGTCCCTGACAGAGCACCCCAGAGTAAGGGAGTGGATGCTGGGACAGCCCTGCTGCTGCCTGCAGGTGTCACATGGGGAGGAACAGCCTATGGGCCAGATGGACCTTGAGGAGATGGGGCAATGGGAAAGCGCTGAAGTTCAACCAAGCTCCTTGGACCTGAGGAGGAAAACACCCAAGCCAGCACGGACCAGGGGGTCTGAACGGCTGCAAAGCAGCTATGCAGAAACCTGGGCAGAGCAGAAAGAGCCCATGAAAGTGCCACAATTACTATTAAGAATCTGGAACGCTGATCATATAAAAAGAGGTAAAGAGAGCTGGGATTGTTCAGTCCTGAGGAGAGAAAGAGGGACATTATCAACACCTGAGGAGAGAGAAAGAAGACGAAAGTAGATCCTTCTAAGGGACTAGGACAAGTGGTAATTTCCATTGAAATTTTCATTTAAAACATACAGAAAAGCTGCTTTATTTTAAGGGTGGTTGAACACTAGAACAGGTTGCCCAGGGATGGTTTTAGGGCCTGCCCTTAGAGATAATCAGAACCTAAGTGTCTTGGTTGAGCACAGTGGTGGGACATAAATCTCCAGAGGTCTCTTCTGGCTCCCACAACTCTGCGAGAAACAAGGCAATGGACAGCACATTCAGCTTTGTCCACTCAAAGAATGGCTAGTAAAGGAGACAGACCTAAACAGTAACAGGAAAGTGATTTATAAAATAACATTTGCTCTGGCTGACACATCAAGCCTGGCATAGCTGCGCTGCAGCCTCACCGTAGAAGCAGCAGCCAAACCTCCCTTTTTTCTGGCTGCTCTGTCAAAGGCAGGGAAGGTTCCAGCTAACTGAAAACGTATCAGTGAACTGAAGTTCTTCCCTTTCAAACACAGGTTGTTGTACAAAGAGGTGTTAAGTAAATATTTTATCTTTGTCAAACGTCTCCTTTACCTTTCAGTGAAATGTCCAATGAACAAGGAGTCTCAATATTATTCTCAGGGGCATCCTAAATCACAAACAACCAAGATTTTCAGTGTGCCTTCATGGTCAATTTGCCAGCAAAGTCTGACAACCCACATAAACTTTAGTGCTATTCAGCACTGATTTCTCAACCCATCCTTAATTCTTTGCACACACATGTCCACTATATAAACAAAAGACATCAAATAATAACAAACACAGCTGCCCCTCCACACAGCGCTGCCGGAGGTGAGGAGATTGATCCTTTCATAAAGCTCTACCAAGAGCACAATCTGCAGCCTAGGACAGGGACTGCAGACAGGGAAAAGTTCAGAGCAAGATTTTGAAACTTCTTATCAAATATTAAAACTGCCTAAAATCAAAGGCCTAATTACAGGATATAACATCAAATATTCAAATGACTCTGCACTATTACAATGAGAATGAGGAAGGTTAAAAATATTTTGTCATTTTCATCTATATTTGAAGAGGTTGGGATTTTCTCTCTTACAGATCAGCTAAAAGCCTGCCAGGAAGGCCAGGAAAGAGCAAGGTAAGGAGCAAATAAACTGAAGAAACAATTGAATTATGTCTGAAGAATATTTCAACTAAGGTAACGAGTTACTCTTTTGTTTATCGGTTGCCTTTTTTTCAAGTTCACTGCTTTTAAGTCCATTTCTTCATGTGATATCGAAATTGTGCAATCTCCAGATTTAGATTTCCACATTTTGCTTAAAAATTTCTGAAGCAGTAGGTTGCTGCAACTACTGTGAGTTTTCCAACCCAGATCAAGAATTTTGTGGATCTACCTAGTGACAAGTGACAGAGTTAGAATGACAAAGCAACTATTTTTCAGAAGAATTCATACATATGTGGCATGCCGTTGTATGACTATTCTGACAGATTTTTCTATATTGGCATGTCATTTGGGACCATCCCTCAAGGAGATTTATGCTCCTAAATCCTAACAGACAGAATTTTACATCTCACTTCTTTCCCACCAAAGTAAGTTTGGGTGAAGTGGCAACCCTTAATGAAATAGCCATCTTTTCAAAAGCCATCACAGAAATTAGTTGAATTCATAGCTGGCCCTGACTGAATCCTGACATTGTTAGCATGGCATTAAAATGAAGAGACCTATCTACATATGGGGCTTAACTCCAGCAGGCGAAAGTCAATGACACAATTGACTATGCACATGACAACAGGCAGTGCCCTGGGATCCATGTCAGGATGTCTCTGGAGACAGTCAGTGGGAGAAGACCTGTGATGGCTGAGAACTGAGAGCACACAGCAGCACCCAGTCACTCAGGTTATCCGAGGGTGGCAGTGGGGAGCAGCACTCCACCCCCAAAGGTGCTGAGTGGGACACAGCAGGGCTCACACCTCGTGCCTGCTCCAGAGACAACGCCCAGGTGCTGCTGCACATGCTGCTCCTGACTCTCCAGGGGACAGAAGCGCTGCTGCTCACACACGTCTGCTCCCGGGGCTGCCAGGGCTCCATGATGGAGCTAAGGACAGGCACAGCCCCAACAGCACAGCCCAGAGGCTACGAATATGACAGGGAATTGTGCACGGTGCACCTGCACGCCTGAGCTGGGACTACCCTGGGCAATAAGCCCTTATATGACTCATGCTAAAAGATTTAAAGCCCTGTACTGCTTTGGGTTTTTGCAGTTCATCAAAATGTGCTCATCTTCCCATATGTACACCACAGAACATCTCCAAAACCCAGAGAAGAAGGTGGCCTGGTCCTGGTGCAGGCACAGCTCTGCACAAATGCAGACATGAAACCAATGCCAAACTACACCTGACAAATTCAGCTGGTGTTCAGCTAATATGGTGAACATATGAAACTAAGATAGCTTAGTTCTTTATGTTTCCAGCTCCTGGAGTATACTAATGACACTGCCTAGCTCCAGTGAACGCAGCTTTAATTCAGACAGACTTCTCGGAGCAGGCTGCAATCCATGCACAAGTGAGGTAAATGCTTTCACCTGCTGGACGAGCAGAGGGCAGTCACTGCTGCTGGGTTGCTGCGGTGCACCGCAGTCAGCAGGCCCTGCCCAGCCCACCAACACTGCACTGCATCCCTCCCCTGCAGCAGGGCATCTGCACAGTCCACACAAACTGCTCACAAAGAGCTGCACGTTGAGTGCACTGCCCACAAGTACAGAGTGCTTCACACAGGCAGCACACGGAGACTTCAGTGCTGTCCCAGCTGAATCCTGACAAGCAGAGTTCCCTGCTCCTCTGCAGCACAGCCTAGGAACTGTAATACAGTTTCACAGTGTAACTCCTAAACACTGGGAGTGTCACAAGCCTGCACGCACAGTGTGGTACTGTGCTACAGCCGCAGAAATGGTCACTGCCAGGTGAAATGATGCACATACACCCTGCTGTGTTTTGTGGTTTTGTCTTTGTTACTCTGCCGGCCCTTGCCCTTGCTCTCCTGGCCATACAGTCACAGGCAGTGTCAGTAGCAGTGAGTGTTTTACACTGCTCCCACCGAGCTCCAGCACGTCCCACAACAGCAGTGCTGTCACTCCAAGGGTTGGTGTCCTCCTTCAGAGTTAACTATCATTGTGGAGCAGGAAAGCTCCCTGTACTTCTGACAAAAAACTGTATTTAGGATTGGCACTGGAAAGTGTAAACAGACATATTACAGAGGCTATCTATTAGGTAATAAATATTAGAAGTATAAAAACTAAAAACCTCAAGAAAAATCAGATTTTGACAGTTGTTTAAGCTACAAAAATGTTCTGGTAGAGAAGACTCACTGCCTACCCACTGAAGCATAAATGATTCCTTTTTTTAATATCTTGACAAAAATGGAATATAAAGATCATTATTTACATTAGGAGGCCTGATGCCTTATGCTTCATTGAATTTGAAGACTGAATTGCCCACTTGAATGATCTCTAGTAAAAAAAGATCACTATGAAACTTTCCAGTAGATTAATAATGCTAAAGAACTCTGTTAATTTTCCAGTACTATTCAAGAAAAATATATTGGGTTCAAATCAGAAATTGGAAAAGCAAATCCTGACACATGAAAGGGTGAGGGGAAGAAATGTAGGTCTGGAAAATTCAAACACACAGGACTCATTTTGCTCCTTTTAACAAAGATGACAAGGATGGAGAAGTTTCAGAAATTCCCTAGCCAAAAATGTGTGCCTTGAAAACCACAAAGCTATCAATCCTGCAACTTCTGTGAGCTGCTAAAGATACAGTCCAGGTAATACTCCTACTCACTGACATGCTTCTACAAAGCCATGAAAAAAATAAATTCAAGTCCACACATCTTCAACAAACCACACACTAGAATTAATCTCAAGTTTAATGGAGGACTTCAAACAGTGTGTTAAGCCAGCAACCCCACAGCAGCACCCTAACAGTCACAAGTCTCACATATTTGGCACAGTCCATTAAACATAAGGAACTCATTTATACAATACTGACCTTATGTTATGCAAGTAAACCAAGAGATAACAAATAGTTAAACTTTAAATAAAATTAGCCAGGAAATACAGATTTGAAACATAGATATGACAAGCACTAGTCATATTCTAAAAACATCTTTTTATTACTTGGAGAGTCCCACAGACAGTCACCCTTATTTTCCTGGAATAATGTTTAAAAGTGGGTTATCTCCTCAAATAGCTGAGGTATAATAACAAACAGCTGCTAACCCTGCCACCTGCATATGGAGAACAGGAAGGGCTCAGACACCTGAGAATGGCCCCCCGAGGGAATTTAGCCAAGTTCTCGCCTTGCTGCACACAAGCACCAGCCCTGCCCAGGGCAAAGGGGCTCTTCAGGGTCCCAACCATCGGCTTCACGCTGATCCAACGCAGTGACCTGAGACCCCAGAGAGCCTCAGAAACAACCTCAGAATGCAGTCACCACAAGCACTGCCATTTCATTTTTTTGGTTGGTTTCCAGAGGCTTTATTCCAAAAATGCCTAGTTGGAAGCATACAGGAAGCAGCACCTTAAAGCCAGCAAAAATAGCCTGATGGGCTGAAGAACCCTCTTTCCCCAGATGAGAACAGTTTCTTCAAAAGACACTACTGCATGTTTATAAACTTCCCTTCTCTAGCCCATTTCCCTGACCCCTGAAAGTCGTATTTAAACAAAAGAAAATTTTACTGGGATTTTTATGGTCTATGTTCCCATTATCATCAAATTCATTAGATTTTCTAGAATACTTTTTATTGCCACTGTGAGAAGGCAACCCAGCTCACATTATTGGGCCTTTTATAGCTCTCTGTTGGGAAAACACAAGATTTTAGATGAAACTACTGTACTTATTTATGCAGAAACTTGATATTTTGGGTAAGGCCCTTTTATCATATTAACACATACAGGCCTTGGAAAGTTAAATTTATATAGAAAACTATTTTATAATTTTAAAAAATCTGTCTCTGTTGATGCAGTTGTTTATCACTGTTGTTCACAAACTAATGAAAACCACTAAGTGCCCTGATTATAGATTTCTATGAATTACCCTATTTAGATGATGTGCAGAGACCTACCTTTAAAGCCATTCATAAGTTGCTACTATTTTCAAACATCTAAAAGTTTCGATAATGAGCTGAGAGATTAGTATAAACAAGCCAGAGAAGATACACAATAGAACAAATACCAATCAGAATTCTAAAGTATTTTGAAACTTAAAGAATTGAAAATACGCTGTATCCAGAAATGGGGTTTTTATGCTTTGATTCCTTTTAGATGGTTTTATATTGTCTCTTAATTTTTTTCTGGTATTCTCTAAAAATGAAATCAAGTCAAAAATAATAGTTGTATTTATCAGCTTCACTTTCTATAAGAGCTACAAGTTAAGGACTAAAGTTCATTATGAATTGAATGCAAAAGTGTAATTGTCATCCTTTTATTCAAATATTACACAGTACTGTGAAATTATACAGCCACTACAACTCTGATAGTGTGGCATCCCTTTCTCCCTGCAGCCCAAATCCGTGAAAGACATCCCCCTCCCCAGTTCAAAGGCAAGGCTGACAGCTGGGCCAGACCCCTTGAGAGGAGCACTCCTGCTGGATTTTTACTTCCTTTACTTGGCTCTCAATTCCCCCAGGCTTCCCGATCCTCTCCTTGATAACCCATGTGGGCAATTAGAACAACCTTAATTCAACACAGATAAAACACTTCCTGCCCTAGCAGTCACTCAGGCGCAAACATTTAATATACTCTGGATATATGAAGAACAATCCAGTGCTACAATCTCTACAGAGAATCTCTAGTGCTAAGTACCTCAGGATTCTAAAAGGGCCTGGTCAGATTGGCTGACCTCCAGCCCCCTCAATTAACTGTAAAAGGGAGTAGTGCATAGTGCAGTACTCAGGGAATGCACTGCAAGAAACCAGAGACAGAGAGTTGTTCCAGGAAATCTGAAAGAATTGAAAAGGCCAAGTTCAGTTTACACCAGTCAAAAGCCGACACTGAGCAACCTGATGTTTCCAAATGTTTTTTTTGGATGTTGTCTGTAGCACCTGTTCAAATGATTTTATATAAAGACCAAACTAACCAGCAACACACAGGTAACTCAGATACAGTATCTTATTATCAGTCTTATTGTAAATGCAAATGCTTGACACAAATCCTTGACACCTGCAAAGAAGTGCAGCCGTGATCTGGGAGGATTTGTGCATTCCCTGCAGCAGGCTGTCAGTCAGTGAGGTAATTACCCCATGTAAACTGGCATCGCAGAGGTTGCAGTCCCTCAGAATACATGTGACAATCCCAGAACATCTGTGCTCATGAATGCGATGCTATTTGGGATTTTACACCCCTTAAAGGTTTAAAGAGAAAATTTAAACAGAGAGGACATTATAGCTAATGATATGCTAAGGCAGACAGCCAGCATGAAGACTGTCAAGAGCCACAGTAAGTCACAAAAGCAGTCACAAGACAAAACCTCTTTCCAAGAACTAAGTGCTGTGAAATTCTCATACCATGACCATGGTCCTGTGATACTCGTGATACAACCAATCTGTGTTATATTAGCTACAGCATTTTCAAAGCCCACCCATGATGCCTAAAATGCCTAAGGAGGCAAATTGGATGCTTCTTAAAATCACAGAATAACCTCAAGTTTTCTCCAAAGCAGCTTGAGGAAACCAGGAGACAGCATATCAACTACATGGCCAGTGAAGGCTCTGCAAAGCTAAGTCTATTGTATCATAAAGGGGTCCATTCCCTCAATCAAATCATGCACATGGAGCATGGGGGTGACAAATGTCAGAAACTACTTTTTTTCTGGTTTTAAGTATACTTGAAAACCAGAAATAATGCTTTGATCTTCCTCTAAGCACAGTGCAAGCCCATGGACAGAAAGGTCCCACTGTGCCACTGTAAAAGACTCCCTGCCTTTCTGAACTCAAGTCCCCATGCTCTGAATCACTTAGGCTGGTACTGAAGAGCTCTACTCAATCAAGAGTACAGGAACTGTAACCTGATTTCTGAGCAACTCTCTCACAAAACCCACTGGCTAAGCCTGCATGAGGTACTGCGTGAGCATCACAAGCTCAGCACTTCCAGCACTCGAGCAGTCTCGCTCTACAGAATAACCCAACACTTCTGGTGGGAGAGTTTTTAACTACAGAAAATGACGAGGCTGCCCAGCTCGAGGAGTTTGCCTTCTCTTTATAACTGCCCTGAGTCAAAAACTTTCTGGGACACAAAAAAAGCCTTGGCACAGCTTCTGTCGCTCACAGGGGACCAGGGAAAGCTGATGGCAGAACCCATCTCCATGGTGCACCATGCACAAGGGCTGGTACAGTTCTACAGATTCCACGTGCTGTGTGCACTGCCTCCATTCCGGCCTGCAGCCTGCTGCACGGATGGACTAGGCCTTCTTTAGCAAGCAACACTTCATGTACGTATGCCCAGATATTTAACAGATACACACAGAAATCCATATAAAATATGAAGACACTGTTGTCCTTTTATCAATTTTCACAAATGCTTCCTTTTCAAGAAAAGCAGGGAGGATGTTACCAAATGTGGAGAACAGTTCAATTACTGCAGACACTGATGTGTCTACTTCAAAAAGAACAAACAGACGCTTGCTTTCTGACCTCTAGTCTCAATATAAATAAATAAGACATCATATGATTTGACATATATTTTCAAAATGTATTTGGGGATACAGAAATGACCCATCTGTACATGACATAGATTCCATCCATCTCATCATATAATCCATTTAATGTGGTGAACCAGTTCTGTACCAGAAAAGCCCTCACATTTTGATTTGTTAACATATAATGATTTTCACTATCAAGACTGCTCTTAACAAAGTAACTACCTGAATGATTATTCTACTAATTGCTCAGCTACTCAGTAGAAAGGGAAGTAATTACTCAAATAATTTAACCATCACCAAAGGAATGATGAACATGCAGAGGTTGAAAATACAAAACATAATTTGTAAAATGGTATGCTTAATTGAAGAATGAATATTTAAAATCTGTTTCAAAATTGATGCTATTTAGTTCCATCTAGAATGACTGCTTTCAAAAATGCAACAGCAGTTCCATCAGAAAGGAAAATCCGATATGCACAATTTAGCAGTGGGCGCTGGTATTTATTCCCACTGTAGGAAGTACCAGCAACTAGAAACCACAATGAATTTTTATGATGGAAATTAAGACAGATAAAGCACACTACTGAGGCCCTCTGCAGATCAGTCTATAACAGACAATCTAGAAAGACATACACAGCCAAGGAAAAAAGTATTACCGAGATTAAAAAAACCAAATAAACAAACCCCCAAACAAATAAAAAAAACCCTGGGTGTGACCAGTTCAATCTCTTTTCTCTTGATGAATACAAGAGAGCCTAAAAGAATGAAGAACAGAATTCACAATAACGTTCCACAGGGAACTGCTGTAACTGCAACTGATTTGCAGTAGTTTAAGGACTGGTTTTGCTTGTGGGGTTTTTTGTCAAGTTTTTAAATTAGTTTAATTAGTACTTCCCTAGCATTGACACTCTGGATTTTGGGTGAAGCAGACAAATTTGAAGACACTGTCTCAAGCCTGGAAAGCATGTGCGCTGTTTCTAAGGGCACCGTGGTGTAAACCCTCAGCAGCCCAGAGCAGCAGCTGTGGAGCTGCCCAGCTGTTTGAGCCCTGAGGGGCACACAGCAGCACCTCGGCAGCAGTCCCTGCAGGGCTGGGAGGCCTCTCTGCAGGCATTCCACTGACTGCCACCTTCCCAGCATCCAGGATTGGTGAAACCTGGCCCCACAGCCAAACCTCACCAAACCAGAGCCCTCTCCAAGGGCACAGCTTGCACCACAGCCTCTGTTACAGCAGGACCTGAAGAGGGCTCACACAGGGAGACAGGGAGCCTTTAGCTTGACAAGGCCTCCAAGCAGGAACATCACAATAAATAATAGCTTCAGTTTGAGTGAGCTGCAGAAGTCAGAAAACCAAGCTTCTCTGTTCTTCATCAATTCAAGCTGCCAGCAGTCAAAAACAGAAGCTAATGAGGCACTAAAATGCTCCCTAATTATTTCCTGGACCAAGGATGATCCTTTATATCCTCAGTTTCCCCGACAATCATTTAATATAATTAAAATAGGGAGTCTTTCCATTTTACGTCTTATTTAATGTCTTTTTCTCTTTTTTTTTTTTGTCACTTACCACATGCTAGGTTTCAGCTTGAGTGCAGAGATTTTTTAAAGCAATTTTTGACTCTTTTTTTTTCCTAGGACTTCATTTTTTCTAGGACTACATACACATTAGAAAAAATGAAAAGATGAGTAACTTTACCCAAGGACTCCCTCATTTAGTTCCGCACCATGTTTACACAAAAAAATCTTCCAGGAAGGTAGAGACAGAATACTTGGGGAGCTGCTCAGGGACAATGATTTTAAAGAGTTCCCTTCCTCCTCTTGACTTTCACTCTCTCTTTAAAAAGTTAGGGCAAATGTTGAGTCCTCAGTAGGACTTGTACAGCTGCCCCTCACTGTTAGGACTTTCACGGATGGCTCTGCTGTGGAGCTGCCAGGTTTTGAAGGGGCAACCTGGTCATCAAGGGAAAGATTTCCCACTAAGAGCTCCTCCAAACTCAGAGGCTGATTGCTTTCCTCCTCTGTGATGTCCTGAGGAGCATCATCAGAGAGTACTCACAAGGGATTATTGTCTGAGGAAAGCATACTGACTGAACTCCGTGTTCTATTGTGCCATCACCTGCAAATCCTTGTCCTCTGCCTCACCTTTTCCTGAAAAACAGGAAAGCCACTGAATCCAGAGTTCCATTTAACTATGAGTTGGTGAGATAAATCCTTGCTCACATGGCCAAATCAAGAAATTGAAATTAACTACATAAAACGAACAACTTAAACCAGTTCTTCATCAATGATTTTTGGCAAGTTCTAACAGAACAAAATAAATAACAGCACTTCTCTACAGCTGACAGAGGCAGTTACACAACTGTTATGCAGGAGATTTTATTTTCTGGTCTGCACTTTGTAAATGTAGATTTAAAGCAAGACCTGAAGGTTACATAGCATTCCCTCGATTTCCCATATTTCAGAAAAGGTACTTTAAAAACTAGGATACTCTCAAGCTTCCACATTTATCCCTCTTTAAATTGTTCTTTGATAATCATTTTTCATTCCAGCCAGGTGCTGCCCCTCATCCCTCCCTTCTTCCTCTCTTCCTCATTCAGCTGCAGCACCTCTGGGAGCAATCAATGATCCTCCATCCACTGGCACTTTCCCACCCTTCTCTCCAGACTGAGGCTTTCCTGCATCTCCTTGAGAATAGCTGGGCAGCCTCTCCACTCAGAGTGGCAAATCCTCAGCTCCTGCCCCTCTGTGCCAGGCTGTCCTCCCACCTCCTGAACACATCTGACACCACACCAGCCTTCCCGTGACCACAGGGGCAACGCCTGTGCTACAGCACAAAACCTCACGTGGAAATACAGGAGTAGGGAAGTGGCACTGTAGTCTCCAACAAACTGTGAAACACAAAATTATCTTTCATGTCAGGGAAATGAAGAAAATCTGTGTAATTGTAATTGTGGAACACGACCATAGGACAGTTATAAAGATGAGTTCTAATAAACAACTGAGGAAAGCATGGAAGGAAGCTTTTGAATAAATCTTTTGCTTGCAATTACCTATTATAAGTCTCAAACTATTCTGTAATAAGTGTCTTTAATTATAACCTTAGAAGCTTACCTTGTATTAAAGAATTTTAACTGTAGTTTTAGAATGTAAAAAGCCTTTTAGACAAAAGAAGGAAGTAAGAAGGGGCCCAGGCTTTTCACAGAATGCTGGAAAACATCCTGGACATGAAAACAAGACTTCAGCTCGCTGATTTATGGCTCCTAGAGAAGGAAACCGGACATCACTATCAAAGACTGATAGACCTGGAAAATAGAAGCTGGACCCCACATCAGGAAGCTGGACCCCACCACCTGGAATACATATCCTGGATGTACATCATAGAATATTGAAATTTAAAATAGACCACAATAGGTATTGAATAATGACATTATAAATTGGAAATAGAAACTGCTGAGGAAAACTTATGAATATGTATGAATATAGCCAATAAAATCCCAGCAAGTCCAGCAATCGGGGTGCAGTCGGAAGGGAAAATCCTTCCACTGAACCCAGCGCTGCCTTTGCTCACACTTTACCATGCTAATTAATTAATTATTAAATTGAATTGCTGCTTTATATATTGGCCGTGTCAAGCGTCTCATTTCTAACAAAATCAAGGTTTTCAACACAACCAAGGAGCTGCTTTATTTACAGACACAGCCACTATCCTGGAAACAGCAAACGTGTTTCCTAAGATGGCAAATTTGGACTACATGGCACTTCAGTGATCCTATCAGTTCACAGCAGCACATGATTCATTAATGGGTTCATCTCCATCTGCAAAATTCTAAGGCAGTTAGATAGGAATTGGTGTTTCTCCAGAGAGGCTTCTCCAGCTAAAAACAAAATACAAGTGCGACAGTGACTGGCATTATTTATATCAACAATTCTACTGCAATGATAATACAGCAGCTTTCACATGCAAATACACACACATTTAAATGATTTAGGATGGATTAAAATTAGGAGCTTAATAGATTTCCTTGCTTGTGCTCAATCTTTTCAGTTGATTAAGAATCTTACAAAAGCTGCCTCTCAAAGCAATTCTTTTGGACTGTGAAATGTCATCATACTACACTGAAAATATTCTTGTCACATATGAAAGAAACAGCAAGTGGTTATAAAGACACATAAATAGCTTGTTATGAAAAAGTTTACTCAAATCAGCATTCAACAACAGACTAAATCTAAAGGAATAACCAAGATGTTTGTTTGAATGTATAAACATCGCGGAGATACTAAAACTTTCAACAGAAGATAGAATCATTTCCACAAGATCTGTGCTTTATAGACAGACCTCATGAACAGATAGGAATCTAGAGTAACATGGTTCTTAGCACACTTAAAATAACAAAGCATCATGAAAATGGGCTGGGTCCCACTGCTGCTGTGGCAGTAATGGTTCCTGTCCAGGGTTAGACAAACAAAAATAAAGTCGTGTCTGGAAACTTCTATTTGTGTTTTCTATGTAGCGTTCATACATGGGAGGAATACTGCAATAAAGGTTAATTTACACTGGATTTTCAGAAGCATATTTTCTCTGCCAATTTTAACACCCTTTGGTAACTGTATGCTACACATACATTGTGTTGGTAACACAATGCTACAGAGAAACAAACACTAAATCAGAGTTCAAACACCAAGATTTAATTGCTTGAAGAACAATACCTTGTTTGCAAATTACCACAATACAGAGCTTTTCATATCATGATGTATAACTACAGAAATAGCACACATTTCTCTGAAGAGCCATACACACACGAGGTTTTCCCGCCTACTTTATGCTAAATTCTTTACCTTCACTTACCTCAGCATTACCAGTAACTAAACTACTGCACACACCTCAAATTTTTCTCTTTAAATTTCGGATCCTCATATTCCTATGATAAATATTGAATTAGCACAGACACTGAAGGGAGATTTCCATTCCAAAAGGCTAGAAAGGAAAACCAGAATGAACTCTAATATGCCTACATAGACATGAAAAACAAACAGATGTTAGTTTATAAAAGAGAAAACCTTCATGCCTACAGCCAGTAGTAATTTTTAACACTTCAGACCAGTAAGTGTAATCCAAAGTACAATTTTTAGTTTTATCTGTAGCGTTAGCACATTATTAATTAGCATTCTTTTTGAGGTCAAAATTTTGCCTGTTGTTACGCGGTCTCCATATGTCTGGGTGGACTTATTTTTATGAAATCCAATTTTGCTACAGTGTTTGTGCAGGGGACAGCATTTGTGTAGTCAAATGTAGAAACTTTTTTTTCTTCATGTTAAGATCTCAAATTTAATGACTTCCATTTGTAAGTTTATAGAAGAAAAATTTTAACAAACAGTTATCCGAGTAAACAGAATTTAAGTGTCTTGTGAGGTTTTTTAGTTCTGTCTTAAAAGGCTTACATAGGAGATTTCTTCACTGAGCAAAACTATCTTCAAAACTACGACTTTCTCCTGACTCGTTCGTCAGATTCTCCCTTTGCTCTCATGAACAATGTCTCTCCCTATATTTAACCTGTACCCAGCATTACAAAAGCACTTCTGTAAAATCACTGATAGTGTTTTTCAAGCTTTCCTGGGAAGAAGGTCACTAGTTCCAAACTGACCTTTAACCTGTTAAACACGGGCAGTGTTTCCTCCTGCTGGAGCACGGAGGGGCTGAGGCTCCACGGCGGAGCCGCTGGGGCACTGAGGGCTGCCTGGCTCTGCAGGAAGCCCAAAAGCTGAGGAGAGCTTCTCCAGAGCTCACTGCTGCTGCCACAGCATGCCTGCTTCACTACTGAGAGGCACATATGCCACCAATAAAAACAGACCATTTTCAGAGCAGCAAGAAAAAGGGGCTCTTCTGATCCCTACAAAGAGCATGGGCTGGAGTAACTACCTCATTAGCAAAGATAATCTGCTTCTAATTTCAACATATCATGGTACAAGAATTGGCAAATAATGCCGAGCTAGCCCCACTGGAATTGTCCCTCATATGTGAGAATAAATTGTGAAGACAAGAGTCATGTAATAAATGCCATAGGATAATTCGTGTTATAAGGTTATATGTATATAAAAAAATAAATGTAACAAGCAAGCCCGGGCTTGAAGCACTGAAACCTGCAAGCCCAGGCTTGTAGCGATTACGTTTCAGAAATCCAGGGTGGAGCTGGAGAAGCGAGAAGCAGCGCCATCAACCACTGGAAAGGAGGGTGGACCGACCCTCTCTGGGCAGGAAAGCTGTGAAATGCCCAGCCATCAAGAAGAGATACCTAGCTTGGCAGCAATATAGGAGAGGACACACCTCTGTTCATCATTTCGAATCCCTATTCAGACACACTGAAAACCCAAAATTATCATTCATCTCTCCCTGGAAAGTCTATTTAGCAGACGAGATGGCTGAACGAAAAGCTAAAATTATTATTCATCCTCCCCTAGAAAGCCTATTCAGGAGATGGGGCGGCTGAATAGAACAAAGAACTCTGGGTCTCCGGGCAAAATAAACTGTATTTAAGGAGACCCTGGAATGGGCTGAATTTGTGAACAGGGGAGGTCACAGTGCAATTGAGGCTGTGGCTAAGGCTCACCCAGTGCTGATCCCGGGTTATCGACACTGCACTTTCGATTGCCGCTTTACCTAAATTTTGTTCTGTAATTTCTTTCATTAATAAAAATTATTTTATTAATTGGAAATGGGCTGAACATTTATAACAAGTCAGAATCGACATCTGTTCTTTGGGAGGAAATATGAATAGCTATGGAACTCAATTTGCATGTTACCATATCAAAGAGATACGCATCACACATTAAAGACGTGAACCTGACCTCTCTCTTGTTTTCTTTCTCAGTTCACTCCCATACACTCTGTATATAGATTAGAATTCCCTTTTTGTGTCCAAATGCACGTGATGTCCCCAAACCTAGAAAAAAGTGTTGAATTCCATGCCCCCACAAACAAGGGATAAACTCTAAGCAGGTTTTCAAAAAGCTTGGCAAGTAGTCTATGGCATTTCCCTAATTTACAAACATTTTACACTGAAACAGAGCACCAGGGTTTTGCTTTGAAGGTTATCCAGGCAATGAAGACATGTGACCTGGATTAGCTCTGAAGAGTTCATTGCCACCAACGATGGCAGCCCAACAGGCCGGGATATTACTGTGCCTCTAAACCCAACATCACAGACAACACTCTGCCCTGAACGTTCCAGGTGTGTCATTTGAGATCTTTATTAAAAACCTGCCGAGTCCAATCAGATCTGGTTTACTACTGTCCAAAAATACATACCATATTCTGTATAGCAGATATTGAGAGTCTGACAAAATTTCATAAATCACTATCTAAATGTGGATGTACTTTAACTAACTGATTTCATTTACTTCAAGAGCACCTTATTATGTTTGTTTTACTCTGAGTAATAAACACAATCTCAAGTGATAAATTACAAGTATTCCAGGGAGACTAGTGTGAGTCTTTTCCACCTACATTTAAATTGTTAATGTGCCCTTGGCCAGAAGAGTCTATGATGCTTCCTGGAATTTTTTCCCTTGTGGAAAGAGTAATGATGTTGGGTCAGACCTGTATTTTATTTGCTTTATTCATCCACCTCTACCAGTGTTTTAATATCTCGCATTCCTTCCACAGCAAGTGTGAACTTCACCCCATCCCAGATACTTTTCCTTGCTGAACTATTTCTTGCTGTATTATTACATAGTAAGAAGTGAAGCTCAGCTTGGTCATAAGACCTGAAAAGCAACTTTTGTCCTGGACATGGTACACTGCTGTTTCATTTGTGTCAAAATAGATTTTGACAAAATGTACTGGGATTTTATCTTCCAAGTCTGTAGATTTTCTTTCAATATAACTTTTGTTTAAAAATAAAAATAAAAAAAAAAAAATCAGCTCTCTAATGAAATGGATCTTTTCACTAGAAAGAGTGAAAAAATTCTTCTCAATTATTTCCCGTTTCATACTTGAAGTAACTTAAAAATTGCACTCACACCCCCTCCCCATCTGGCTATAAATATGAATTAAGAAAGCAACAAAACAAACCCATATTTTGTTTTCCAAAAAAAGAGCAGTAGAGAGCAAGTCTGAAATCCAGGAGATGGCTGGATGCTCAGAGGGGAACAGCAGTCAAGCAGTTCTATCAGCCACTGTCACTGAGAAAGGAGACAGTAACTGCACACATGAAGAACAGGAAGGATGGTTTGGATATAAGAATAAACTGACTCTAGAAATTAGTAAATCTGTATAAGCTGTACAACAGTTTAAATGCAGAACATCTGAATGGTGAGCCAGACTAGATGCCATCTGTAGGTCCTTTTCAAACGATTTGTTTTTTAAATTCTTCAGAGGTTTCAGAACAGCCTATTCCCCAGACACTCTCCTCCATACCTTCGAACATTTAGTCCAAGTTTTAATTTCAAAGATCAGATACATTCTGGTTTTAAGCACTGGTATGAAACAAACAAATAACCCGCCCCAACAGAAATTCTTTTCGTTTAGGCCAAAAATATCCATTTTTTTTTTCTACAGTTCTTCAATCCAGTAGGTGTATCATCACACAACTATTAATAAAACTGTTTTACTGATTAGATTTCAAACTTCTGCATGAGAAGAGAAACCAAATTATTCTCATTATCAAAAATAAGATTTCTCCAAGAAAGCAGAGACAGTCAGTGGGAAACATGCAACAGACTTCGACTTCTGCTTGGGTCAGTACAGCAACATTTACAAGCACCCGAAATAAACGGCATAAAACTTGGTATCTACAAATACTTGCTAACAAATTTTAAGAAGTCAGCAGAAGCCTTTATGGGAATTTTTTGCTGTTAATAGATTCTGACAACTTGCAGTATATACTTCATCCATTTTCTGCTCAGACAAAATCCTGCTGGGCTTTCTAGGATGACGGAAGTGTTCGTTGCTGCATACATCTAGCTTTAACTATTCCAGTTAACTCTCTCCCCAAACTTACAAGGCTTCTAGCTGACAGTTCCATTGTACGAAGAACTGAAACATCAGCTTGGTTGAAGGGTGACTTTGAATGATGCCACTGCTCAGTGCCCTCAAGAAATCACATCATCAACACTCAGGTGGCCAGATTTGCAATACAAATGGAGTCATGTGGAAAGCTGCTCTTTTCAGTAATGAGGTATTCATTTCCCCTGAAAAGAACTGGAAAAATTGGATGGATACAAACCTGAATTCAGCGCCAAGTTCACAGACTCCCAGCTGTTCGGAATTTACAGCAGGGCTGGTTTTTCAAAACCTGTAACAGAGCACCTTGAGTTTGCCAGGGAGAGTTCATCCTTAAGACAGGTCTTTTAAATGGCAATAGACTGACCTCAGCTTACTGAAATGATCCTTAAAGATAACCTTACTAAGCTGTTGCAGAGCTTATTACCTAATATGGACGACACGGCTTTAAAAAACCCTCTATAGAAGGATAAAGCATAAAAGGAGTTGTAAATTCTGCAGTACTGGAAAGCAGAGAATGTACATCACAAACAACAGTATTTCAGCTCATTTTCACCATGCACTTAGGGAAAAAATACAGGTACCTTATAAAAATGCATGTGGGGAAACAGTTACTCTTCATTGCTGCTCTTAAAAAGATTAGAAATCCATGGTTATTTTGGACACTCAGTACAATATACTAAAGGCCAAGAACTAGGACAGTCCAAGCTTCCTTTTCTAGAGCTGGGAAGGTGACTGCAAACTTCAGGTTTAAGTAGCCCTGTAATGAAGAAAAGCACTCCAAAAGCCTCTGAAAGCTCCCAATAGTAAACAAAGCCCCAAGGCTTGGGGGACAGACAGAGCTGAACACAAGACCACATTCAGTGCAATCTCTGAATCCAGAGGGGCTATTTCCAGCTTTCTTTCAAAACCCACAACCTGCAGAGCCTGAGGTGAGGTAAACCCCTCCACTCTCTCCAGGTGCACCTTCCTGTCACAACAGTTTTGATTCCCAGAAAGGACCCCTTTCACTTCCTAAGGCTTCAATTTTGGTCCCTGCACACAGGGTCCCTTGCTTTGTTCAGGCATCTGCCAGCCAAACTGCAAGTTTCTTTTCAACACTGCCCCTCCCCAGACACACACAAAGGCTTCAAAGCTCAGAACACAAGGTGAAAAGAAGCCTTCCCTTCTGGGGCCCACCCAGTCAATCTCCTACTCAGAGCATCCAAACTACAGCTCTGGCATACTCAGTTCGGTGCACCTGAACCATCTGTTGCGCACATACTCTGGGTGAGACGCTGAGGACCGAAGTCAAGAGCCTAGGGACTCCTCTTCCCATGATCAGCTCATGCAGCTGCACCTGCATGCTGAACAGGGCAGTTCTCTGGCCCTACACACCCAAACCACGCTCAGCTGGGGCTGTCCTACTCCCTGCTGCAACCCAGTACAAACGGTAGAGGGCTGCAAGGCAACCCAAATTCCTCAGACCATCTGCCAGAAACTCCTGGGTGTTCTGACCACTGAAATGACCTGAGTGACTCTGCTGAGTCCCTACACATTGCTGGGAAGACCAAGCACAAGATCAGGACTCTGTGTTTCTGCTACAGCCCTAAGTCAGGCTAAATTTGATGCGAACATGTGCAGAGGTCCCCTCTGTACTGAAGGGAAATAAGGCTTCCAGAGACCCACTTAAAGCATTTCAGAAGTGGGATGACAACCCCTAATAATCTTTTTAGCTATTCAAAGTAATCTGACAGGAGGAAAACATCTCTAAGGGCTGTGATTCGTCTCATTTTGGTCAAATACACAGCCCTCAGGAAAGACCTATTTCTATTTATTGTCCAGAAGTAGGAGATGATGAGCTCACCTCCTCATTTCCATATTCTGAATGTCCAAAGATAGGTAGGATGATTTCTTACTGAAGATTTTTAACTGAATTCCAATAGGCTGAAAAAAGATAATGACTTACCTAAAAGGGAAGGATGCACAGAGGCAGTACAGCAGTTCCAGCTTCCTCTTCACTAAACTGAAATCCTCATTCTCAACTATCTCCCCCTACTTGTGTACTTGGGTTTATCAATCTTTCTACTTCACAGAAAGTTAACCACCATTATTACTGCATGGGAGACAAATATTGCTTAAATATCTGTATTTCTTAAAGAAACCTCTCTTATTAAAATACTTTTATTAAGGGGTAGGTAGGTGTTCTTAGGTAGGTGTTGCTATCTATAAATACTACCAGGCTGCTGTGAGCCAGCTGTGAATAAAAACTTCTAAACTGGCTTAATCTAGAGATAACGATCAATATTAGTTTATTCCAATGTTCCATACAGCTGATTCCAATAGGAATAGGCATGGAACCAAATCATTAAGATTTGGATTTTTCAAGCTTCCATCAGCCCAGTCACAGCCTTTGTTTAATTAGAAGGGTGCCAAACAATGATACGTGTCTGCAAACGGTGCAGGGTGGAGCCAAAGGCACTACTGTAAAGTGCCTCAGGGAGTGTGTGAGGGGTCTGAAGGCTGTGTGGCACATGAAGAGCTCCAATCGTTTAAAAGCAACAGTCCATGAACTAATTTTTAACATTCCACTATATTGCACAAGCACTTAGAGACACTCACAGAACCACAGAATGTCCTTGGAAGGGACTTGAAGACAGTCATCTGGTTTCACCACCCCTGCCATGGCAGGGACACCTTACACCATTCCAGGCTGCTCAGAGATCCAGGCTGGCCCTGAATGCTTCCAGGGATGGGGCAGCCACAGCTTCTCTTGTAACCTGTGCCAGTGCCTCCCAACCTCACAGGGAAGGATTCCTTCCTAATCTAAACCTACTCTGTCTCAGTCCAAATCCATTCCCCCTTGTCCTGTCACCACACGTCCCTGTGAAAAGTCTCTCTCCATCTCTTTGGAGGGCTTCCTTCAGTTACTGGAAGGCCACAATTAGGTCACCCCTAAGTCATCCCTTCTCCAGTCTAAACAAACCCAATTCTCTCAGCCTTTCTCACGGGAGAGTTGCTCCATCCCTCGCATCCTCTTAGTGGCCTGCCCTGTACGCTTGCTGTGTGTTGTGCAGTAAGAATACAGTATTGATAAACGTTCTGAACTAACACACTGAGCACCACCTCTGTCCCCTGGTAGTGATACATCAGTCTGGGGAGTTCTGCTGAGTTTTGCATTAATTGCTTGGGGTTTTTTAATAGCATGGCTAGACTACATGGAACCTTCAATGTACAAGAAATAATTGTCTGCAACAGAGAACTAACTCATTAAAAAAGATATAACATTGAAAGGTAGGCAGCTAGGAACCTTTCCAACCACAAAACCAAGTTAATCAGGACGTTCTAAGTGGAAACAGAAAGCAATAACCTTTCTGTTGGGCTGTGAGTTCTTTTCACACACCTGCTCAACCACTCAAGTTTCCAACAAAATGTTATTTGAAAATTAAATTTAATTTCAATATTTTAAAAAGTAGAAATTAAAATGCCACAGAAACTTCAGCAAAGTAAAACAAAGATCACTTTGAAACAGGAATTATTTTAAAAAATGTAATGAATTAAACCGAATGCAGTTTCTACTGCAAATGCCAAACACTAATTTTTTGGAGTTTTTGACTGGAAGTAAAGCCAGCAGGCCAAACGTGTCACTTAAAGCCTGAAGGATTCTAAACTAATGTGTCCCAGCCAGGCATGGAAGCGAGGACTGCCCAAGCAAGTGACCTTATCACTGTGTCTGTTCACAGCCAGCAGCTGTGGTGTCACCAACTAAAACCTGATCCGCAGTGCTCTCCAGCATTTTGACAACTTTTGCCTTAAATCTTCTGATTTAGTTGGCATCAGGAATCCTAATTGTTTGCACATAAAAACATTCTCCAGAGGATAACATGTTAAACATTCATTGAAACACAGAAAGGTAGTTTTTAATTAATACTCAACAGATCCTGACACATTTCTTTGCATAAGAGCCTGAATAATCAATCATATGTAGTAACAAATCATCCTTGCATTTGAAAATGACACAGATTTCACGTGGGAGAGAAAAATGGGTTATTTCACCAGCTGAATAATAATGAACTGTTCTATCTTGGGTATGTAAACTGTAAGCACTGAGTAACCACCTATTTTTTAACCAACCAGCAGCAGTTTACAGCAGCTCTCCAATGGCACTAGGCATGGACTCAAACCACAAGGTTAACTATTTAGTTAGCTACAAGCTTTCCTTTGCCCACCCACACTGCGGTTCAGCGCAGGACAGTCAGAGACGCAGATCCCGTGAACACAAATCCCTTCACTCTTCCACCAACAGAACTCCCTTCCACTGTGCAACATAAACCTTCAAATAATTGCATTATAAATAAGTGTCTTCCTTTGAAACAACTTCAGTGTGAAATCCAACAGCTGTTCTGTTTGCTGCTCTATTCTAAGGCTCAGTGAACTTTGGCTATGTCAGCTCTGGAAACAAAATCCATCAACAACAAAAACTGTGAACACAGCCTCTTCTTAACCTTCCTTCTGCTGCTGCAGTGACTGAAAGCTCTCACTGCATTCCTGTAAGCTTTGCCTTACCAATTTTGTTGTTCCATGCCACTGGTATGTGAGTCATGGAGAGAAACGCAGTCTTTCTACTGTGAAATCTGGATTCTGGAAATCAATGTAGTTTGACACAGCAAGCACTGCAGATAATTCCATATGTCTCTAAGGGGAAGGATGGGCAGCACCAACTTCCCCTGGTTAGTTTTGAGCATGAAACCAGAGTACCCAGTGAGGCATCCATCTCTCCTTGACTATTTTGAATGGGAGGTGTTGGAAGGGATGAAGCTACAGAGGATTTCTGTATCTTACAGAAAGATGGATGAATGGATGGAGCATTTATTCCATAACTGTGCACAGCAAAAACTTCCAAACTCAATAGATTGCTACTAAAAAGAGGAGTTTAACGTGCTGAAAAATAAGACAAATGAAAATGAAAAGATGGCAGGAAAGAAAATACTTTGCCCTGGGGATTATTTTAAGTTCTTAAATCTTCAAAAAGGCTATCCCATTCCCAGCCCCCAGAGCTTTTTTCTCTCAGTCACTCTGATTACAGAAAAATCTCTAGTAACACAGACTTCAAAATTCAGAATTCCTTCTAGCTCTCTATTGTCCAAAGACTATTATCAACAAATTTCAAATCTCTCTGATCAAAGAACCAGAAATTTACTTCCAACATCATGAGAATATAGGTGATTGCCTATCAGCACTAAGATGTGAAGAACAGATGCAATGTACTGAGGAAATTTTACTGCAGTAATCAGCAACAAAATCAAAATTTATGGAACCACATCAACAATAACCAAACTTGAAAATCTGACCAACCATGGGGGTTACCATAATTGCAAGCATGCAATTGTCAGATACCACCAGGTCTGAGTTTAGGAATTAACAGTCTAATACGGAATGCCAAAAAGTACGTATTTCTGATGATTATGAACTTGAGTGCAGGTCTTCATTATTCCATTTTGGTGTTTCTTACAGGAACTGAAAAGTGGTGCCAACACTCAGAGAAAACACCCCAAACTGCTGCCTGCATAGCTCTTGAACTGCTCTGTATCAAAGCAGCACTGAAAGCCTGGGGAAGGGAAGCAGCTCCGAATGCCAGGTTTGTGACTTTATGGGCCACAGGACACCCCTACCTACCCTCTGCCCAATAACCACAGCAGTGAGTGTCTCATGAATTCTGCAGAAATGCAGCCCTTGGTGATCTGGGGAGCAATGTCAAGAGAGATGCAAGCTGGGCTCTCTGAGTTTATGCTGAATGTCCAGTCAGCCTTTGCCAAAACCAGTCCGCAGCCCAGAAGAAGGACAAGATCAGGACACACTCTATTCTCATCCTTTTGCCTGAAGCCCAGTTGTTTGAGCACTGGAAATACACACAATCACTATGTACTTTTAACAAAATTAGACTGCGAGTTTTCAATTTACACCACCTTGATGGATGCCTTTGGCAACTACCATCATACAAGACTCTAAGGCTTTTCCTTTCAGAGTGCTGTTCTGCCTGTGCAGAGGAAAATCCAACCCCTCCGAGGGAGAAAAAAACAGTTGACACTACCAGAGAAAAATCCTCACCACTGGTCCTCTGCTGCATCACGTGTGAAGTACACTCAGATCAAAACCTAAATGCTGCTCACAGAAAACTCATCAGCATTTTCAAACTGCATCCTTCTTAGAAAGACTCATAACTACCCTAGGAGAATGCATCAGATCTGCTGCAGCACTTCAGAACCATCAGCTTGGCTTCACAGAAGAGAGGCTTAAAGGAAATCTCTCAAAATCCTCCAAAATTTAACAGCCTTCCATAATGACATCGTTTCTTATTTCTTGATATGGATTTACACAAATAGGTTTTTAGTCTGAAAGCTGATTGACGTGTTTCCAATCAACCTATTCAAGCTGAATACCTAAGTACAATGGATCCTCATGCACAGTCGTCTTAAGAAATTATTCAAACATCCTTTCAGGCTGATAGTCCTGTTTACTGACTCTATGCTAAAGGATGAAAAATTTCAAAATAAAGAACATGTTAAAAACCTCCAGTGCCAGACAAGTTGCTCTAAGTATTTTTGTAGCGATTGATCATTTTTCATATACTGATTTTTTTAACATTTGCCGTAAGACTCCTGCCAAATCAACAAAATTCCATGTTCAGTTTTGAGAAACTACAGGAGAAAGAGAAATTATGTGTGTATATTTAAAAAGTATGTATGTATGTATACATATATGCATATCCTAGAAGCTCTGAGGAGTCCTTTCAGTGTCAAGCATTCCTTGCAGGTTCTATCTGAGAAACACTCCCAGTAGAAAAAATACAACTAATCCAGGTCATTTCATTTCTTTGGAAACATACATTTTTTTATCACATAATCAGTTTATTGAATGCTTAGGGAGGAGCAAAATTCATAAACAAGCAGCTCCACAGTATGTTTCCTGTTTGTCCTCTGTCTCTTCAGTGCGACTCAGTGACAAATTAAAAAAAAATCATCCAAAGGAAAATCATAGTCTGTATTTTCATTCAGCTTTTAGCTTTTCTGCTAAAACTGATGACAGCTGGGGAAGTTGCTTCTCTTATGTGGAATTTTTTATCCACTGTATGCTACACAGCTAAGAAATAAATCTACACTGGCTCCTCTGGTCTGTCCAAATCAACCTGAGCTGCTGAGTAAGTTCTCAAGACAGCTGGAATTGAGACACCTTAATTAACTGTGTCAGCCCTCCAAGAGTTCATAGCTGCTAAAAATCTTGTTATTTGACTCCAGAACTACTTGGGAACTGGAGATATTAGGGTTTCATATACATAAAAAATGATCTCTGGTAAGGAAATCAGCTTAGTTATTAAAAGATGCAAATGAGAAGTCAGTGGCAGCTGCTTCCATTGATACCCCATGTGAATGATTTCTTTGTTTTAGTTTGTAGGAGTCATCTGAGAGCCCTGAGTGGAGGCAAAGAATCTTTTTATGGCAGAAGATTAATACTGGAACATTAAACCATTAAATCATATCATTAGGGGAAATAATTAGCACTTCACAGACATGACAAGCTAAATATCAAAAGACAGTTTATGAACTATTTTACAACATTTTGTTTGAATGAACAGGATGTACCAGAATAAAGACAGTAATCACATTTTATTTCCATGCTTAGGAAAAGTTTAAAAGGTCCATGAAATAAGGCTTCACTTAGGGTCTAACACTGGAGGATTTAGCCCTGCTTTATCCAGCACAAACAGTCTATTAAATGTTGCTGAAAAATGATCTGAAGTGGTTCGAGGATTCAACCAGTGGATTATTTTTTGGTGATGCAAATGTATTTCTAAACAGTCAAGAAACGTTACCATATCCAACACGGAGCAGTGAGCAGAGGGAGGAGTGCAGAGCTCTGTGCTCACGTGTCAAAGCCCTGAACAGAACAGGGAACGTTCACACAGACTCAGACACATGGCAGGAACAGGGGCAGTTCCTATTCCTGCCCTGGCATGCTGCCACACCAGCCCCAATGCAGCCTCCTTGACCAAGTCACAACCTTTAAATACATTTGTTACTCAAACCCTATAAGCCACACGAGGGATCAAATGTCCTAAATGGGCCACCAGACATAGGAAAGCCCGGAAATACCCTGCAGGACAGCCTGGCAATGTCCTTCCACTTGCACACCAAAATAGCTGGGCAATCCATATTTAAAATAACATCCAGATTGTGCCATTTTTCAAACTTGCACTCTGTAGACCCAATTTTAAGTCTACAATATCATACAAAATGAATATGTCCCTCCCCACAAATTTAGGCCTTACCTACCTTCAAGTATTGAAGAAACTCCCCCAAAAAATTAGCAGAGGCTTGCAATTTTCAAGCTTTTTTCTCAGTATTTGTAAACAATTGAAAAGACATTTACGACAACTTCTTCCTCAAACTTACACATTTGTCTTAGTTGCAATACCTTTCATTTATATTTTTCTTACTCTATTTTTGCTGTATTTTGTTATTCTGAGGGGGTTTATTATATTTTTGTGCATGGTAAGATCT
Source organism: Prinia subflava (assembly GCF_021018805.1). Taxonomy (NCBI): domain Eukaryota; kingdom Metazoa; phylum Chordata; class Aves; order Passeriformes; family Cisticolidae; genus Prinia; species Prinia subflava. The sequence continues at coordinate 35,119,347 of NC_086255.1, forward strand.
TATCTCTTGGCTTCTTGCAATGCCTTTGTCAGAATTCTATGTTGCCACTCACCCAGCATCATTATATCTACCTAAGCTTTAATGAAAAATCAGGCCTGCTTGTAGGAAGTAATTTATCTTTATCCCTAAAGTTGTATTTGGCCATCATCTCCAGAAATTTCTGTGCAGCATTAAAAATAATGCAGTAGCATAGTAACAGGGAAATTACTTTTTCTAAATGCCTCATTACTGATATTGCTAGCATTGTGTATCTGCATCTGATACAAAAGGTATCTCAAGGATAGTTTTAGGAACACAAATGATAAATAATTTTGTCCTCATTTATCTAACAAGAAACTCATACAGATTTCCATATTCATAAGCCATTAAAAGTATTACCAAATGCCATATTCTTTGACTGCCTCATGATAGGACAGAAGTCATCATCAGAGGTGTCCAAAAACTTCCATTATCAGGCAGTAAGAATGCTTCCCATCCCCCCAGCCCCCTGAAGTGTTGCAGCAGCAGGTTTACATCCTGCACGGCAGGGCTGTGAGAGGGGAAGGAAATCCCCCCAGTTTCATTAAATGCACCAAAGGTTGCCTTTACTTAATAATCACTAAAATAATAATCAGCTAAACAATGAAGTGCTGGTAATACTTGTGTATCAGTAACAACAACGCTGTAAAGGGAAAGACTGGAGATTTAACCTTGATTTTCATGCCACACTTGCCTGTTTTCAGAACAAGAACTGATCCTCCCAGTGCACTGCTGATTCTCTGAGCCAGTAAAGCTGAGCAGTGTAACAGACTGACGACATTCACTCTGCTGTACTACTTTTACAAGCTATTCCCCAAATGCACAGCTACAGCCCTCAGCCTGCATTTGAACAGGACAGCTCTGACAGGGGATCACCCTGCTCAGGCACGTGCAGAGAGGTTTCTCTTCCATGGCTCTGCAGTGCAGTGCTCTGGCAACAGAAGATGGCAATACCCGCATCCGTCCTCTGCACTGCAGCCTGTGGCTCCTCGCAGATCTTGGGCCTCACAGTCCAGTTTAAACTCCTAGAACACACTTAACAGCAGTGAAGAAAACTCTTCTATGAAAAGCTTGAAAGACTAAAATTGGTATCACAGATTCTTTTAAACCAAGCAGTTAATGAAATCTGGGCACATCTGCAGGTTCTTCCAAGGGAGGCAGTCCTTTTTCACATATCACAGCCCTTTGCTCACATCGGATGTCCAGGACCATTATTCCTTTCTTAAAAGGCACCAAAATTGAATAACTGCTTAAGATACTTCAAAATTATCTATCCTACTCATGTACTCTATTGCAGATATACTACAGTGCAGCATAACCTACTGGAAAGTCCTATGCTTTTTGTTATTCCTTAGTATAGTAAAATCGTGACAAACACAAAAGGTGCACAGGTACATAAACGTGAATGAGTCTTGAGTAGTATATAACCATCATTTAAACATCACAGAGCAATCCTTTTCCTTTTAATAAAAACATCATTGTATTTCACCAAAACTTAAAGAGAATTTAGAACACTCCAAGGTAATGTACCCTAGCACTATATTTCTTTCAGAATTTCTATTGCACACTTAATAAACACATAAAAATCATATGTACACAAGAAACAATATATTTCCATTACAAAAAAGAAAAAAGAAGAAGGAACACAGAAAGGAAAGACTGAATGGGTATGCTAAAGCATGTGATAACTAATTTAAAAACTATCTGGATAATTTAACTACTTATTTCTCAAATTGAAAAAAGAGGCATGTACTCCCTTATAGGGGATGGACTTACAACTATATAATATTAAGAAAAACGCATACTTTGTAAGCATTAGCTAAACCTGGTATGTATTCAGTCAATGAATTCATCATTTTTCAGAGAAATCACCTCAACAGTTCTACGAAGTTTAAAAGCCTGACAAAACAGAAACCGGACTGGCCAACATGGACTGTACCTCATACTCAGAAGAGAGAGAACCTTTCAAATACTAGAAACTATTTGAATCCCACAAAGAGACCAATTTTTGAGAGTCCTCATACGAGGCAACCGAAGAAAGCTCTCACCAAAGCTGAACTGACAGCAGCGGTGGAGAAGGCCAAGGAAAGAGCAGAGCTCACGAGGCTTTCTCAGTATCTCATGCTGTGGCTGTGTTTCCTCCACATCACTGCTACTGCTGTATGTTATGGACCACAACAGAAACATAAAAATAAACCTCTTAATTGCCTATTCATTTCACAGTTGGCAGCTTGCACGCAGTCAATAGATGCCCTTAAAATTCTAAATTCAGCCAGTAAAACTCTTAGTTAAATATAGACTGTTAAAAAATAAGTTACAACTAAAACTAGGCTGGTAAATCTGCATATAGCTCTCAGAGTATGACATTCCCTAATTTACTAATGTGGAATGAGAGCAATGGGGTGCTGTCAATGGCAATTGCAAGTGCTCATTATTTCTCACAACACCTTTCTGAGGTATCTTAGGAGGCTCTCAGGGATGGCCCTTTCAGGTGCATTTCAGATTCTGTGCCTTTTCTCACTTCCACCTTAGTTGTTTTACAATAGAACAACAAAACTGGTTCTGTAAGTACTTTCTTTACTCTCTCCTTTAGTTAATTTTCCCCAACTCCACTCCAAGAAGCTGACCCTGTAAAACTTAACTTTTTCCCTCTTAAATCCTAATGCACTAGTATAAATGGATGATTAGAATGCAAGCTCTAGAAACAGCTTAAATTTCCAAGTTGAAGTTGCAATGCCTTGAATTCTGCTTCTTTATTCCATCAGGTAACATACCACAAGTCATAACCTATGATCACGAGAAGGTCTGTTAATATTTTTCCATGTCAGCTTCCAAGTACAAAAAAAACCAAAGACAATGTAAGATCAGCTTCAAAACATCTATGATGAGAAGTTTTTAACAATACAATGTGTTTTATTATTTAATTTAGAACCATTATTCTGCCCTTATTGACAAGAAAAGGCATAGTATATTTGAAACTTCCGAAAAAGTAGTATTATCCTTTAAAGAAGTATTTTATCATTATTGGTTCACCAGCTCTCAGGAGAACTGTATCACTGAAGCACTGGTGTTTTTCAGACATTCACTTGGTAAGGATGACTGACTCATACAAACATTTTCACATTTGTGCTTGGAAGTGGGGGAGAGAAAGCAGGATGCTGGGGAGGCACAGTGATTGTATGAGCAATACCACAGGCAAGGGACAACCCCAGTACTCACACCCCTTCCCTCCATTTGCCTTTGGTGCCACAGCTTTTGTTAAGCTTTACAGTTAAGGACCACACAAAAACAAAACTCCCTTCCACATACATCAAATAAATACACTGGATAATTTTTCAAATGATCTTTCTTACTTTTTTTGATGTATCTTGTCATTTTCTTAGGCACAAGGACTCACAGGAGTGTCAGCTTTTTAAAAGGAAGGGGGGTGGAAGGAAAATTTTGATTAGGAAAACTCCTAACATTGAACCTCACAAACAATATTTCATGACTCCATATTCCCACTCTGCCCTTGCAGCCGAGTCCTTGGAAAAATTCCATCTCCCATTATGAGTAACACTGTACATGCTTGCCATTTAACCTCCCAGCAGCCACTCCCTTGCCTGACCGACTCACTCTGAGCACCTTTTCCCGTGGTCCCTGCAGTGAGACCATCGACTGAGAACCTTTACCCTGAGCTCACACCACTCACCTCTCCAAACACGCCTGTGTGTCTATGACTACAACACGTGGTGAAGCCAGAGCCGAGAACCATCACAGCCAAACTGCTGGCAGAGTAATGGACTTTTGGAGCAAGATTTCTGTTAAGAAGGTTACTGAACTGGTTTTGCATACAAAAAAGGAAGAGAAAAACAACCTGAGGTTTTAATGTACATCCAAGAAGAAAGCTACCTTCATGGAAGACGTTCTATTGAAGTGTTTTGCTGTGAAGTAATAATGGCTATTGTGAAAACCTGGCTCTGGGAGGGCCCAGGGCAGAGCTGCAGAGCACCACTGAAGTGAGTTTTATGCCTGAATACTGATGCACATTATGGAGCCATCTGGCTGTCTGGAGTGTGTGGAAGAAGCAGGGTAAGCTGTTGGACACAAACATCAATGCAGTGTTGGAATGCTCTGCACAGAAAAATAGCTGGGAACGTAAGCACGTGATATTCAAGAGACTGCGCTCACATACAGGAGAAACAGGGAAGAACAAGTATGAGTCAATCTGTTAAGCTTCAAATTTGCTCCCCTTAAGGTAAAACAGCACCAAAACTATAATATAATCAATTACATAATAAATATTTATCCTGAACTATACTATTTACTATTTCAATCATCCATTTTTAAAAGCATTTTGACAACTAAAGCACACCAGATTCCTGCAATTCCAGTTTACTTTTAGCAAAAAGTGAATGATGCAAACAGCACTGTCACAGGCATGCACAATGCAGAGGACAAGATCTGAGGATGCCTAGTGCTTCTCCATTTTCCCAAAGATGATTCATACCTAACGTGGCCAGAGATTTCACACCATTTGGGCAGATATTCTGGCAGTCATCCCTACACAACACATTGCTGCAGCAGCACAACCCAGGTTATAAACGCTTCCTTTTGCAACTATTGCACTTGTCTGCTTTCCACCAGGAGCTCTCTGTGCTGGACTTTGGAAAAAACTCATTTACAGTAAAAGAAATGCATGAACTTTTTGATGTTGATGCAACAGTAATCTTCATACACACAAAACAAACAAACAAAAACCACACCACCACAAAACCGCCAGACTCTCAGTTGTTCTTCAGCCCCATATCTGAGAATATAGCATCACGGATGAGAAGCAAGGAAAAACAAGACGAACAGCTCTGTTTTAAGACAATATTCATATACTTTCTTAGTCACTCATTTACCACATAGAATGCTTAGATTTTCTGGACTGCTAGCAACCAAGCAAAACGAAATCTCTTGAATTTGTTTCTAAGCCCAGTGTTTACTTCACTTTTCGTTAATCTGTAACTCCATTTTGACTGCAATACTGTCTGTTAATGCAAATGCTGGGGTTTGGTCACCCAAAACATAAAACATTAAAAAAAAAAAAAAAAAAAAAAAAAAAAAAAAAAAAAAAAAAAAAGCTGGTTCTTAGGGTCATGCATGCAGAAGAAAGGGAAGATCGAATCTTGTCCAGCACACATGGAAACTATTTCCTGTTTCTTGAATGCACCAGTGTATCCAATTATGCACATATATCGATTACAAACATTTTTACTCTGCCCCAATGACAGTTCTTACCTTTAAGAAACCAAGCAACAGCCCTGGGAGAAAATCACAAATAAGGGCTTAGGGGGGCAATGAATTGTTAATTTTAAAAGAAAATTTTGGTACAGCTTGGACGTTGCTGAGAAATCCTAAGACCATTAAGAACATGTTTTTTCCACTGAGATGTTGTGATCTTACAGTTAACATTATGCAAACAAACTATCACTAACATAATAAAGCTCTGTCTGCATCAATTATTAAAATCAATGACAGCACTGTTACTCAATTAAATCACAACATGAATGAGAACAGAACACTGTTTTAAGAAAAACCCCACAGCTGACTCTCCACATCCTAGGTGAGACAGAATCACCCATCAAATGTCAAACACGTGTAGATTTTAGGAAAGTGGCAATCTATATCCAAATTTTCTAAATAATCATTTAGTCTTAAGAGAAATTTCACATACATTTGTGATACACTTCCAGAACTGCCACCTGCACCTTTAGCCCTCATATGCTGACATGATGAATAAAAGCTACTGAGCTGTATAGGAGAAAAACAGAAGCACCTGCACATGCTTTTGGTTTTCCTCTATAGCAGCAGGTTTTTCTGCTGCTCAATGAACTGCATTCCAAGCTGTCTATAAACTGAGATTCTCTACTTATTTGATATGCAAAGGCTGTAGGGAGAAGTGTATCAAATGCTTTTCTGACCCCCATTTGATTGCCCCGAATTACAGAATGTGTGCAGTCATGTTATGTAACAGGTTAAAAGAGAATTGGGAGTCAGTTCAAATTTAAAAAGCAGCATGGGAAAGCAAAGAGAATGTCATTTTAAAGGTTCCATGCTAGTCACAACTCAGTGAATGAAGTGTTTGTGTACCAAGGTACCCAGTGAGCCTCTCTGACTTGGGAGAGTGCCAGTCTGTATCTTCCTACGGCCATCCTCACCAACCAACATTTGGCTACCACACTTCAAGCCGGTTCCACAGATTTTCCGGAAATATCAGACAGACACAAACGGAAACTACAGTGATCCCTCATCTTGAACCGGTCTGAAAAGGAGCAAACATGCAGTTTTTACACAGTCCCTCCCAGTACCCGCCTGCACAACTTCCACAGTAACTGTTCTAGTCCCCAGCAGCTGAGATGGGAGGGAGCACACATCAGCGGTTTGGGGGAGAGAAATCCCAGTTGCTTCTTCCCCGACTCCTCAGAAGCAGCTACCACAGGCCCCTTGTCTTGTCTCCACTAGCACAACCACACACCTTTCCAGAACTCAGGGCTAGCAGACTCAGTCAAAGGTTCCCCCATAGCCCTGTGCACTGTGCAATAGAAAAACCTTTTCAAAACCAACACTACTAATTTTGTAGTTGAAGCAAAGCCTTCTCACGTAACTACAGACGGTTTTCTTTGAGATGAAGGATTGACTGCTGATGTTTTATTTCCTCAGGATATTACAGGCATGTCAAAAAATGCCTGTAGTCTACTGCAACTAGGAGAAACTCTCCAAAGCATTAAGGTTTGTTGTGTATCTTTGGGCATTTCCTTCTATTGGCATTATCTGTTAAAGAAACTCAAGTACTTACACTAAACATTATTTTCTCTCACCTTACTTTGTACCTAACTGGCAACATGAAGTAAACTAGGGCAGTACAGAATTTTACTGAATTATAGGATAGTTCCCAATACTTCAGTGTATTTCAAGATTTTCTGCTGAACAGGGCATAGAGTAAAGAACCTATGCACACAGAGGAGGTTACAAGAAAAACACTGTATCATATAAAGCAGTTTATATGATAAAACTGAAACATAACCCAGCAAATGAACATGCATGTACTAAAAAAGAGGAGTTTAACACCACATTATTACTCTGGATAGCTATTGTATTAGAGCAATCAGAGCCTTAAAAGCATTCACATGACAAATACACTCAGAGGCCTCTGATACCCTACACAATGATCAATTTTTAAAATTTTCAGTATAGCAAAGATTCCAATCATCTGTACTTGTGCTCCAAGTTAATTCTCTTGTGCAAACTGGAGTCTGAGGGGAAAGGAGAAGCTAATTAATATAAATTACAGAAGCAAGTGACAAGACTGTTGAGTTCTTCCCCCTGCTAGGGGACAGACATCCTGAACCAAAGTACGTCAAACACAAAAACCAATCTGAATTAATGGCTACTAACCCTGATGCAGATGCTTACTGAGTCAAAAAAAGAAGGACAAACTGATAGACTGGTGTATCCAGGCTCGTCTTTGTTTTGTGCTTTGTAAGCAGTTCCAAGCAAACCTTGTCAATGCTCCAAAAGTCAGGAGAACGTGTGTGTCCAAGGCAGGGTGAGAGTCTCCCCCAGGATGAACGGACCATGTCTCTCATGCAGTTTTGCACTGGGGACATTTGTTCAGTTACAGAAACAATCCTTCTTCACCTCAGAGCGGGGGGAATGAGCTCGTGTTTGTGCACACCCTACACCTGTGCACATGGCAGGACTGTGCAGGGAGGGAGGCCGCCAGCACAGGCGAGATGTTCACTGACTCAACACTCACCAGCTCCACACTGCTGGCTGCTGTGAATAAGGACCACACCTTGGGAAAGGTGCTTAATGAACTTTGTCATTACTCCCAAATTGTTCCAGAGCTCAAGATACTGACTACAGCTGTACCAAAGCTATTCATTGACTGCAAAGGGGCACAAGGTGACAGGCACCGTGGGAAAGCAGAATGATAAAGGCTACTGGTCCAGAAGCAGGAAATCCCCTAACAACCCAGTCAGCTCCTAAACATGACACCATCACTCAACGCTTTCACAGTATAAGAGACCAGCCACACTCTTGTGGAGTTACACTGATTAATTTAAACATTGTTGACATTTGAAAAAGTAAAGATCATTTCTTGCAGCAAGATCACTTCTCCTGAACCACCCAGGTCTCAATACAGTAATTCTGCAGTCTTTTCTAGGTATTGGCAACTATATGCCACTACAGAAAGCATTCTCCTTCTCATGCCTTATAATCCAAAAGTGAAAGGATATCTCAAAAGAGGAGGAAAATTAATATAAAATACTAATCAGAATGGTAAAGCTGGACTTTTGTTCAAAAAATTCTTCTTCCTCTTCTGGTCTGAACCTTTTAGATTAACAAATATTACCAATTTTCTTTTCATGCTTATTGAATATTCTTAAAACAGTCATACTTGAATTTCCATTAGCGATCAAATTATTTCTATTAAATACTTCAGCCACACACTGACATTATTATCCCCAATGCTATTTTTACACATTCACCCAAGAGTTCTGTTTGCTAAAATGTTGACAGCATGGTCCATACATGAGGATGCCTCCAAATCTTACTAAGGACCAGTGAGCCACGACGATGATCCCTGGAGCTCCCAAGTCCTGGTTCAGAGCAGCAGAATGCAGACTCCTGATGTCAGCAGCTCCCACGTGCTGGACACAGCACGGCACTGCTCCAACTCGCACTCCTGTTTGCAGGCTAGGTTGTGCCTTTCTACACAACCCATGGAATTGGGTCTGGAAAGCCTCCGGAGCAGTGGTGGAAAGCTCAGAAACATTTTGCCAAGTGCACTCCTTGAAGCCTGAATTAACCCCCTCAGCCCCTGCACCTTTGGCCTGCCGCAGCCCCACTCCAGCCTGGCGGCAGCACACACCTACAGCTCCTGCTGCAGCTCCGGTGAACGTCCCCGGCTCTGCTCAGCACGGAAGCAGAGACGAAGCTGTGAGGACCCCTCAAAGGGCAAGCAGGGACAGGAACTGCAGAGGAACACGTCATTTTCAGTAGAGCTACAGGACATTTTTCTTCCTCTTGTTGCTGTGCCAACTAATAAAAGCATGCTGATCTACCTTCACTCCAACTCATGCAATGGTTGACAGGCAAATTATTTTAAAGACAGCAGAGGCAAGCTTCACTTGAAAGAAGCAAAGCTGCTGTAGGAACCCTACAGACTGCAAGGAAGAAAAATCAATACCTCTCCAAAAAAAAAAAACCCCTCCAAAATCAAATCAAAAAAACCCATACCAGAAAAATAAAATAAAGTGTCTCACACACAACCAAACAAAGCAGTCCCCAGGTGAGTCAGATAACAATGCAGATGAACTATTCACAGGTTCAGTGTCAGCCACACCTGCCGTAAGTGCAGTACAGTAAATTCCCAGGGTCCCATTACTGCACTGTATTGCAGTGGTACAAAGTTCAGAGGATGCTGTATCAATCCAGAACTGCCACAGCATTATCGTAAAAAGTCTCTATATTTTCAGCTGGTAGTGGTCAATATCTTTCCAATTCACAATGCCACATTTTAATTAAATTATCTCACAGTAAATACACTAAAACCTCCATTACTTGATGGTATTTCAATTTCAGCTTTCAAATTCTCAGACTTGCTTGTAAAAGGTAAGCTTGGAAAACAGTGCCACCTAATGTTAAGGAGCATAAAAATAGCTTTAAAATAAAAACTAATAAATGTAAAAAATGTTGCAAATTTGTTTTACACTGATTTTCCACACCATTCTGTAATACTCAATAAGATGTTAAACAGAAGTTTAAAATGCATCTGCCAAATTACATAACAGATTTGGCAAACAGCACTGTTAGTTCAAAAACATCTTTTATGATAGCAGGAGCACCTTATTCAGGTGAGGGAGAACTACTTGTACTTAAAAAGCAAATTCTCAAATAACTGTGTTCGCTTCATATTGCTTGAGAGCACCAGGGAACCCGAGGATGCGTTCCAAACAAGATCTATTTCTGCCAGTAAAAAATAAATTATGAGCAATAAGATTACTTACAAATCGTGATACTGAATAGCTCCAAAGAAGATGCAAAACAGTGCGGTCATTAGCGCCAACTCATAGAAAAGATAATTTACAGTGAAAGAGTAAACATCATTCTGTGGTGTTCTTGGTCAGCTTTGTACTACATGTGCTTTTAAATTTTCTTTTGCCAAACTTTTGCTTCCAGGAGAAGCAAAATGAACAGCATCTTAATGTACAGGGAAAGAAACAAAATAAACATGCCTCTTCTAGAACAAGTCTCCAGACATCCAGCAGCTTCAAGCAGTCTGGAGTGAGGGCTTTCCCCTCAAAACATTCTGGCAAACAGCTTCCTGAGGTTGCCTCTTACACAGCAGTGAGGTCTGTGCACAACTGACAAGACTACATTTGCTCTCCATAATCTGAAGATGTATTTAGGAGCTGACAGGCAAACAAACATTACCCTGAATGAATCAAAGACAGAACAGCAAGAGATAACTACAAAGTTCATCACAAGTTTAATGAACACGGGAAACCAAGGAAAAACTGCCTCTTCATAGTTCAGGCAATCCATATACTAAAATCCAGCCCTGTCCATTAGAGAAATGCACATTGAACTGAATTCATGTATTAATGCTGCAATATATTCATTCAAATTACATGAACTAGCACTCCAACACAGAGCATCTGCATGAATTTTCAGCCGCTGGACTGAACTCATCCCATTACAGATTGGGAGGAAAAATCTCATTTCACTTAAATATACAAGCACTTTTCAAAATTACCTTGAAATAAAGCAGATGTAGTAGACAACTCTCCTGCCAAGAACATTAAAATTTTCATGTTGTCTCCAAAGATACCACAACTTTTGATTTTAATTCTTCAGTTCCTCATTGTATACAACAATACTCTTCTGCAAACTGATCTGCTGAGAGGCTACATCCGGGATTTTTCCCAGCCACCCTTCACTGAAATCCCAGAAACATAATTTCTGGGTTTTTTCAGTACTTATTACAGGACTAACCAAACATTTAAAAAGGAGGTATCTTGCCATGACCACAGCCACTGTATCCTAGCCCTGTTATGTTCAATGCTTTTACACCAGAAGGCCAACAGTTCCACACAACATTAATTTTATCTCAGTGGAGAATCAGTCCTGTAATCTTCAGCAGGCCTGCTAGAGTGGATCAGGAATGGATGTAGATCAGGAAGTTTCATTCATCATTTCTTTTAACTATCATAGAATACAGTGGTACATTATTGTGTGAGGCTTGAATGACACAGAGTTTCCTTACTGAGGCAAATACCAATCTGGATTTAATCATCTTCATGTTCTCTGTTCTGTTGGTATACTGTAAGTATCATGTTACACTAGACTATTATCATCACAACATCAAAGCTCTTTGCTTTGGTTCTAACACACTCTCATTTAATTCTCACACATGGACACAAAACCAGAAAGTACTTTTCAGTAAAAGAGAGCTGGCAAGGAACACTTCCAAAGGGGTGGTAGTGATAGGACAAGGGGGAAGGGCATTCAACTGAAGGAGGGACGATCTAGATTAGCTATGAACAAGAAATTGTTCCCTGTGAGGGCAGTGAGGCCCTGGCACAGGGTGCCCAGAGAAGCTGTGGCTGCCCCTGGATCCCTGGAAGTGTCCAAGGCCAGGCTGGGCAGGGCTTGGAGCACCCTGGTCTGGAGGAAGGTATCTCTGCCCATGGCAGCAGGAGTGGAACTGGAGTGGAACTTTAAAGTCCCTTCCAATCCAAACCATTTTATGAATAAAGACAGGCACTACTTTGGAGGCTCAAGGTAAATTCTTGCCCTCAAAACCAAACCAGCATTGTAAACATCACACAAAAAACACGTGGCTAAACAGTGGCTAAAATACCAACAAGAAGTCATCTCTAGGAAAACTAAAGGTTTGTCTAAAGGAAATACAAAGGATCATAAATACTAGCAAACTAGATGTCAGAATGTGGTCAAAGATACAAAACACAAAGTGGTTTAAGATCAGCTTACTAGTCATAAAACCTAGTAATACATCCTTCTTCAAAAGGAACAGAATACCTGTCTAGGAATCTGCAGAAACAGCTCAAGGTATAAAAGGAGTGCTCAGGGAACATGATGTTATTGCATTAAAAACACCCAGGTTTTGCTTAATTTTGAACTAATTTTTACAGTAAGACAGGTTATTTAAAGGTATTTCCTTACAGGACTCCCTTACAGTACAAAGCATATGATAGCATTTTTCCACCACCTTCCAATCAAAGGGCTGCCAGAAGACACTGTAGTAACAGATGAGAACTTTTACTCTGAACACTAAAAATTAAGAAGTCACTGGCACAGGTAGTACTCACCTGTGACCTCCTGGGCAAATCCACGGGGAAAGGACTGCACTGTCAACTATACTGGGAAAACCTCTGGCGTAAAAGTGCCCAAATACCAGAAGTGTGGTTTATACCTAAGGTTGAAAACCAGTTTCAGGACAGAGAGGCAAGAACACACCAACAGATCTGACACCTTAGATGGAGAACTGCCAGAAACTATTGTAATACTGCACAGAGCATTAGGCAATCTGTGAGCTCACAGACAGGTGTGATATACTGGGAAAGGTCAGCATGGCTCATGTACAAGCTGTACATGGCACCAGTCCACGGGAATTCTCTAGCAGCCATACAGTTAAGGACTACTCAGCTGACATAACATTTCAAAGAAGCTACAAGAAATTACATTGGCATAATTGAACGGAAGAACAGAAGGATGCATTTACATGACTAAATAACGAGTTTTCATTTATAAGCAGATGTAAGTAAAAAACCCAGAGTAAATAAGTTAAAAGGATCTTCAGTTTCCCCTTTTTTTCTTATGCAGCTTAGCAATTTACAAGCGAGTCTACACAGAATTCTTATCTTTCTGATTCCACTGCTGTAGCTATGTGGGTTTTCTTTGCTAAAATCTGATTCCTTCAGTGTGAACTTCCCTTACCTTCTTTCAACCATGCCATTCCTTCATGGTATCTGAAGATTTAATCCTCAAACCTACATACCTAATACTCATATAGGCTTCTAAGTAACTGCACCAAAGCTGGTGTTTGCAAAAGTACTTGTTGGTTTTTTGGGGTTTTTTTTGTGGGGAAAGATCTACCTCTGCCCATAGCTCTGAACAAAACTGTCCACATGCTATTTTTCGAGAACACAATTTCAACAGAAGCTGCTACAGAAGATGCAATTCTGCTCTAAGCTGCCTCAGTAGCCTGTTTACCTGGGTAGACACCAAAACATCTCTCTGCAAGTCAGCACAATTCACCCAGATTTTTCCTCACAAGACAATGAACTGGTCACAGGACAAGGATTTTCAGCAAATAATGTCACCACATTATTATTATCTTGTGAAACACAAGATAAAAGAGGGGAGAGGGAAACCTATCTAGTTCCTCTTTCAAGTGTTCTGTGATGGCATGGCTGCATAAATTAGTAACAGTGTTAATCGAAGTGTGTTTCTTTTCCTCTCTGTCATATACAAAGTGGATAACCACAGGTATAATGTTTGGTTTAGTTCCCATGCAGTATCTGCCTAAACGAATATGATGAAATGGTTTTAACAGTTCTGCAGCAAAAACAGCTTTACACTGCTCACCTCTGGTATAATGTGTACTTAACACATCAGTAGGCTTTGCAATATAAAAATACACATTATCATTGTGAACTTTGGTGTAAGTTCTATATATTAGAGAAGGTATGCAGGTTTGCTTTTCTTTCTACAGAAAAAAATAGTATGAATTATTCTGGTGGTTCACAGACATTTTAAAATGTAATACCTCTAATACACCATGTGCCATTATGAATCATCACAGGAAGAATGTTTTGATGATGTATGTCACAATTTACAGGCTCTCCTGATGAGGCAGATAATACACTAATGCATTCCACGGATTTAGCAGGGAAAAAAATCACTTTTGTTCTCTTTGGATGATTATACACAGACATATGCTATGCTCAATTCACCCCCATTGATATCAGAATTTATAAAAGCAGATATCCAACAATGTTGTGGTGTCAGGAAAGGATGAGGCCCATGTCTAGCAAATACATAACCAGCATGTTTAGCTGCCTTGCACCTCTCTGTGAGCTATGAATGATGAGAGCCTTGATTCCCACCATGTAGCAACAGTATGATTGTTAGGCTCAACGTGCACATGACACCAAACCCACTCATGTACTCCACCCTACAGCCACTCAAGGAGAGAACCAAGCAAATACAGCATTATGAAACTGCAACCTGAACCACAGGAAACCATAAACTTTAGTATCAACCTGCCTCTCTAACACTTCCTGTAAGATCTACTCTGAAGAGATCAAATTAACTTCAGGTACAAGGTGGGGGAAGGGAGGGGGGCAGCGGAAGATGGAATATTAGACTTTGCTCTATTGCCTTCCCAGCTAAAAGGAAGAGAGACTCTCAAAGTTTACTGCATTTCAACTTCCTGTTGCAAATCTCTTACAACCTGGTAAATACTTGAGTAAATATTGTTCCAGATAATTGTAATTGACATTACTCTGCAATCCAAAGTCAGGCTATAGCTCCTTGAGAACACAAAAGTTCTCTGTAAAGGATTTGAACAGCCCAACTTAGTTTGGTCTGATTAACAGCATGGTGTGACACAGTCACATGATATTTGGGACATCAATACATTTGCATTCCAGTCCTTGCAGTATTATTTCTTTGCTGCACCTTCATGCCCAACTTGAGACTTCTCTGGGAAACCACACTGCTTGTGTCACCCAGGGATGGCTGTCCCAAAGCTGTTCTAGATTTACAGTGGGCTCAGAATACTGATGCTTAAAAGCATTGAGGAGGATGCATCTCACTTGAAAAACACAAGTTTCCAACTGTCACGCCAGTGCTGCTGGTGTGACCAGGCCAAATCAGGCGCACACTGCACATGGGAGGCACAGGGGATGAGGGTCATTAGGCTGCATCTGCCACTGTGCCTCAACACCACACACGTTGCCAAAGGCAGCTGTCCAATCCCCTGACACAGGATATGGGATGCAGATGTTAGCCCTGCACACCAGGTCCCAGAGCAGACAGAAGCTGGAGCTCAGTGTGCAGCTGGGCAATGTGCAGCCTTCGCAGTGCTCCTCTGATCCCAGCGTGCCCACCATGCACACAGGTAGCGTCCCTGCCTCAGTGCGACGGCAGCCTCTGTCCTCAACTCTCTCCCAAGGCCACCAGACTCACCTTTGGAATTACATGAACGTTACCAGAAGCATAACCCTACAGAAGTTACATTTTGGTTCACAGTACACTTGATCATTCTGTTTTCAAATCCCTTTGTCTGGCATGGCCAGCTAAAGCACAAATACACATTTTGACAGCATGAGGCATTAAAAACAGATTCTTCTTTTTGACCATTACATTTAATCTTTTAAATTTGCATTATTATTAAGCAATAATAACACTACAGGCTTCTAAATACTCATCTAGTATATTGTTCTCGCTATATAATGCAGTTTTAAGTATAAACTAAAAATGGTCATTATAAATTCGTCATGGAGCAATTCACATGCTGCATTGACTTCCTACCCAGAGTATATAGCTTTTGAGAAGATAATTCTAATTTAAGTCTTGACAAGACTGCAATGTCTGCGAGAAGTGTAACAAAAAGCAGTTGCTGCGCTGTGCTCCCTTGTGCACAAAACCACCAAGAGAGCAGCACAGCTGCTGTTGATAACTAAGGGGAATTTTGACTCCAAAGCTAAATGGGAAAGCCTTTAGGACTACTTTGGGTTTCAGGCACCTACAAGGGAAAAACAAAATAAAAGCAAAATGCAACAGGGAGATGATCCCATAGTGTTCAGCTAAAACAATGCTTAGATTATGCATTTGTTATTCTACTCCAGTAAAACTACTTCCACGCCATTCTTCCTCTTTCCCTTCAGCTGAACAGAGATCCTACTGTAGGAACACACAAAGATCGCATGAACGACTCTATGGCAGCACATACCTATACTAAATCAACACCCAGACAATTGTCTTCCTAACATTAAGTAATTCAGAGGAATTCAGAGCCCTGCTATCGAGGCTGTACTGAGTTTGTGTTCAGCATCTCCACTGTCCTAACCCTGCTTAGGATGTCTTTCATTTTTGGGGAATGAAATCCCTATTCTTTGTAATGAGCTATATATCCAACCATGACAATCACTGCTTTGAGCACATTTTCAAAGGAAATTATTTCTAGGATCAACATGCCATCTTAGAGCTACCTCGCAGAGAGAGAAACATACTCTTGCTCATTTTACATACTGATTAGGTTGTATCTCAGATAATTTTATCACTAATGATTCACTTCTAGTCAGAGTGGCAGGAATTTCTACAGGGATTCAGATCAGTGTTAATAGAAAGAACCTGGTTTGAAATTTTTCATGCTTTAGGCCTCATTTATTTAGGCCTATTGATTTAAACCTGGATGTGTCTCACAGAAATAGGGAGAAGGGACAGACAGAAATAACTAACTCAGCTTCAAAGAACTACCTCCAGCTAACCCATGCTTCTTTCTCATGAGAATACTCATCAGAATCCATAAATGGAAGTTCATCTGCGAGGTAAATTTCTTCCATAGTAAATCTGCAGACAAAACGGAGTTTTGTTAGTATTGTCACTACCACAGTCTCATAAAATAAACTGCTCAGTGTAGTCACAGAGTCGGTTCCTCTTTCAAAGGATGCATTTATGCCTAAAACTCACGTCCATCACAACTGGCCAGCCTGCCAGTCTGAGCTATTCTCTGCACTCAGCCACAGTTTTATCTTGCACATTACACTCCTCTCAAAGGCTTATTTTTTTCTGTAGTCTCTACATCTCCAGTCTGTAGTTAGAGTTCTTTCCAATCCTATACTGATAGCAAAACCAATTTAGAGGAGTTTTTTCCCCTGCATCCTCATGTTGTTAGCCAGAGAACAAAACTTATCAATAGTGAAAATATTCCCCTATCTCCAAACTGAGACAGTTCACTGATTTCTAAGACACGCTCATAAATGTATGTGAACTTTCCAGAAGTGAAACAGGACAACTCCTGTTTTAACAGCTGCCTGCTTTGTGGTAGTGAGAACACCAAGCGAGCCCACACTGTACTGCTAGCATCCCCAGCCCCCCCAAAGTCAGAACAAACACGGCATTTCCAGGGTATGGACCCAGGATTACCTGCAAAAACAAGCAACAAGTTTAAGAGGGAAGTAGTTTATTATATCACACAGTACACTGGAGATGGAAAAAAGAGGTTAAGACTTCCCCCACACACACAGCCAGGTACTGCAACAGTTTACTCAGAGAAGTTCTGCAGTCTCCATACCACTTTCATAAGGCTGGACTACAGCCCACTGGAAATCCTTTCCAAAATGAGTTGTCCGACCTTATGATGCAACACAACAATTTCCTTCTTTATTTTGAAAAGTTTGCTCTCCATTCTTTATATGTTGAACAAAACTTCACTCAGCAGTAGTCATTGAGCCTTTGATTTTGTTGCCATAAATAAAACAAGCATTCACAGAAAAAGAAATGAAATCACAGAAGCTTGGAACACAGCTTATGGGGAGAAATATACTCACCTATAATAAGCAGGAAGAAACAGTCTGCCCAACAAAGTATTCTGAGAAATATAGCTGAAATCTAAATATCTATACCCAGTTGTCACACAGCATTTACAGACTGGCAGAAAGAGCAGCAGTCTTGATTTTTCACCAAAGTATTTTCTACACTGCCATTTGAGGAGGAGGGAGGGAGAATCTCAGATATATCTGATGGAAATATATGTGCAGGCTTCACACTGAACTGAGTCATTTTTTTTTTCCTGTAAACAACAGTAAAAGTGAAAAAGAGAGCAAGAGAATAGTTGCTTTTTCATTATTTGGACAGAAGCAGTTAAGAAAAGGAAGAAAGGAAGACAGGTCTTTACTCAATGTTTCCTCACTCTCAATTGCAAGAGGAATTAATGAAGGACAATCCTCCACGCAGACTTCTATTTTCCCTCCTCAATACCCCAATCTTTCTCCAGACTGGTATGCTGCTCTTGCCATTTTTAGGGCATGTTGTACAAGAAACTACTGCTTACTCAGAACAAAAGGCTCTCCACATTCCCTGAAAGGACATGACAAACCTCAAACTACAGGACAAGCAAGGCTGAAGAAGCACTCTGAGTACATTTTCAGCAAAGCCAGGAATGGGGCTGTGACAAGCAGTGAACAATATAACACCCTCCTTCAGATGCCACGAAGAAAATGACTAAGTAGTCTTACGTTAGAAGCAACCCTCTGCTAGTGCAAAGATAGATGTTTCTACTGCCTCAGGATGGAAAGGGGCTATGGTGGTTAGCCTGGAGTAAAACTCAGCGTAGGAACTGTTGTTGTTGCCTTGTTCCCTGTTAGCTCTCTTCAGTTCTGCGATTAGGGTGAGGTGTTCATTCATGCAGATCTCTAGATGGGGAGCACACAGCAAGGTGCCCTGATGCTGGATTTACCCCCAGCTCACAGCACCACACTGAGAGCAGCCGCTCCCTAACCAGGGACGGTCGGGGTAGTGGTGTAGGGCCTTGAGCTCCACAGCACAAGACAAAGCAAAGGCAAAGATGGGAGAGGTCTTCTGTATGGTGTCCAAAAGACTTTACCCCCCAGGAGGGTGCAAGGATGGAAGAGCAAGGATCTAAGAATGCGGGGACTTTTATATGGGGGAGGTTTCAAGAGTGGGTACAAATTTTCAGCCAGTAAGGCAAGAACAGGGGAGGCCCATAAGGCGGGGTTTACAATACATAAACCAAAGAGGAGGCACAGGGGGAAGGGAACAGTACAAACAAACCAACAGAGCTTCCAGGATTAGGGGATTTCCAGGGGGCTTCCAGAGGCAGGGGGCTGGCACAGTGCAGGATTGACAACTCAACAGGAGGAGGGACAGGGAACATTCTCGAACAAGGGGCAGGTCGTAGGGTATGACATGCAACTGGGTAGGAGGACACAACTTAGGTCAAACAAACAACATAGGGGGAACAGGATCAAACCATTAAGGAAAAACACACCACAGCAGAAAATAACTATTCCCATCTCAGACTTGGATTGGTCAAGCAGAGTTTTATGGCTAACTCACAGAGTCTGGACAAGAACTGTCAGAGGCTGTGACAGCTCAAAAGAAAAATTCTCTATATAGCAGTTAGTGGAGGTGCACTAACCTCTGTTTTCACTGGTATCACCACCTAAAGTGACCTAACATGCCCTCAGATCCTCTGCAAAAAGACTGCTTGCCTCGGGCAAAATCCCATTTGCTGCTTCTCCTGCTTTTGCTGCATTCAACCTACACAGCTACACTAGCACCAAGGTCTGCAAGGTCAAGAAAAAAATATCCAACTCAGCTGTTATTCTGGAAACACACATTTCAAAAGTTTCTTATGTCTCTTTGAAAGAGTCTACTTTGCTCCAGGTCTGTAAGCAGTCACAGTGTCAGGCAGATACTGAAGAAGAAAGACAGACCTGAAGGATGCCATCAGGAAACTACCCACCAAACCAAAAGGATGCTCAGGGCAATGAACATGGCTAAAAACACCTTTCAGGTGACAGTATTTTTTCAGTAAGCTCACTGAAACTGATACGTGTTCATCATTTAGAATCTTGATATAGGATTCAGGTTTATCATAATTTTTGAAAAAGATACTAATTGAAAAAACAATGGCAAATTATGTGGCTGGTTTTGTAAACTAGTTCTAGTAGCAACCGCACCAAAATATTTTGCTGCAGCGTATTTTATAACAGCTATAATAAACACAGGGAAGGTGTCTTGCCTAGAAGCATCACCTTTCACTAGCCCAACCAGCACTCCTGGAAAAGAAGGAGCAGTTCCCAAGGTACACGACTTGAGCAGCACTGATCAAAGTTCAATTATCAATTGAGTAAACCATTTTTTTAAAGAAAGGAGAATTTAGAACAAACAAACAAAAAATCCTAGCACAAATATAACTTAAGACTACTGAGAACTTAAATACAACCCTCCTGCAGGAGTATTTACTGAAGAGAAAAAAAACACAGACAAATGTAAGGAAATCCAGATTCAAGCACACACCAGGTTATCTTGCTGTTCAGCACAGGACAAAGGCGAATGTGTTCTCAGTAAAGAGCACATCGCATTTTCCTTTTGGAAGGAACAATATTTCCCAAACCTTTCCAAAATTCTGCATAAACAGTTCACCCTTGTACAACATTCGCAGCTACGGGTAATCAGAAAACTCATTCTAATTTGGGAAAAACATAATTTACATTTTTGTCTACTCCCAACAGATAAATGCACCAACTTTTTAGTTTGCCATTAAAACATTACTGGTTTTTAAGTTCTGCTTGAGAGCCTATGCTTTTCTCCTCATCTACATAAACTGCATTTAACATCTCTTTGCAAATCATGAGTTTGATACCGACAGAAACTCAGTGATGTAGGCTAGAATAGTCCCTGATTTATTCAAGAGAATAGATTTACAAAAGAGAAAGTAAGGTATATGTAGATTTTTTGCTTCATTATATAAGAATTAGTACAACTCTGTTTACAAAGTCTTGGCTGCATTAGGGAAATATCAACATCTTTCTATAATTTTAATGGTGTCACAGGGTCAGCTGAAGCTAATGGAGTTGCACTGTGGATTAATTCCGACCAATTAGGATGGTAAATTAATTGCAGATTTGTCACTCTTCACAACAACAACACAACCAAACCTTTGTGGAAATTGCAACTGCTGCTGCTCCACCTCTGTGCCCAAACTGGAGCTCTACAGCAGTGCTGGTTGAAGAAAACATGTGTGTGTGCCTGAGCTGCTGCTGAATGGCCTGAGAGCTGACAGGATCCTGAGGGAATTCAGGCTGGAATGCAACTCCCACCTCCAGTCACTGCAGGGGGAGCAGCACCCCCGTACACAAGGGTGCAGTAGCACAGCAGTTTAAGCCACAACCACCGGATCCATCAGGGCTGCCTGTGGACAGCTCCAGAGGGGTCACAAATCAGCGCAGGTGGATCCTGCCCTCCATTGCCTGTGACACAAGAGTGCTGCTGTGTAACAGCATCCCTTCCTCTCTGATCCCTGGACATCAGCTTTACACAGCTGAGCTAACTCACTGACACCAAGGAGACTTTGACACTGTAATGCTGATGGACTTGCACCCCTTTCCGTGTAACAGCATTTGGGATTTTATGTAGCTGGTCAGAGGTACTGCCCTAGTGCCTGGAACCCGCAGCATCGCAGGGTGTGTCCCCCACAGCCTCTGCTTCTCCCTGCACCTCACGGTTCTGATCAGGAGTGCGACACAACGGCGCCAGCCCTGCCCTGCCCGCTCTGCCTCAGAGATCCTTCGCACACCTGCGTGAAGCACGGCTGCCTCTGCACAAGCACAAACCAACCCACCCACCGTGGCACGCAGAACCTTGTCTCAATTCAGAGAAGTTTGGGCTGGTCTATAACTTCATGTCTTTTACCAAGAGACAAGGCTGTTCACACAGACAAAGAAGCTACAAAGTCAGATCAGAATGTCAAAACAGGCAGAATTTTAAAAGACTAATTTTGAAAAGCTGCAACACACTCACCCTTCATAACGACTGCTTTTAATTGAACGATTTCAAGTGAATTTTCACTGAATTCTAACTTTCATTACCAAATATTTATGACCCAGGATATTTTATGATTGGGTAAGAGTTTTCTGTTTTTCTTTCTTTTCCTCCTGATGGACACTGCCATGAGAACTACAGTGAAATGCATTCGTCTTATTCTGGTAATAAGGTATACATTCAAATTTAAATTATAGAAGGCAATGGTTTTTTTGGTGTTGTTACTTTTAGTAACACAATCAGCCCGGCTGGAGATGTTATTTCTACCCTGGAGAGTCTTGCGCTATGTTTTAAATTGTAAAGGGAAAGAAGTGATTCTGGCTTTTATGACAACACAATTCTCAGTGACTTCTCCTGGTATTATTTTTCTGGGAATTGCTGCACACTGCAGACTAACATAAACTTCTATGAGCACCTTGAGAGAAATATGCATTTAAAAGTTTATTTAGGCAAGGTAAAAGATTACACTGGAAAGACTGCATTAGCACACGCTAAGCAGAATAGAGCCTGATCTCCACTCTCCCTACATTTTCCTCATATGTAAGTGGACAATTTAGTTTAAAATTCCTGCTTCCACTTGGATGCAAAGTCCTAATCTTCACATTCCAGTCAAGCCAAACAGGTTCTTTTGTGAGAACAACTGGAAACAGTTCTTCCTAGGCGACCAGTGACAATCTAAATGATACAAGTGTAACTGGATTGTATAAAAGAGTTTCCAAAAGTAATTTAAGAATATTGATACTGAAGAATTTCTCAAGCCAAAAGGGAGTAAGCATCATGAGAAGTTCTGTGGCTTTATTCAGCATTAGCTCAGTTTAGATCCTGACATAGACAGTTTTCAGACAAACTCAAAACAAGCAACTACAATGCAGGTTGGTAAGCCTGAAGAAACAGTGCTGACCCCTTGCAGAATTCTTGTGTCCTATGGGCAGCTTTTTCATTCTAAATAGCTCCTGTAATACCACTCTGCCCACCTCCCACCTGACATGAAAACATAGCTCTCTCCTAAACAACTGTTTGCAGACAGTACCAGTTATAGTGATTTCCAAACCCACATGGAGATCAAATTGTCCCACCCCCTGACATCCACTCAGCAAACAGTTTTGAAAGGAAAACCACCAAGTTCCCTTTCTACTAATAAGCTTTAAAAACAGTTCTGTAGATACTAGTAGAGAGGGACAAGAGGAACAATTTGGAAACAGCACTCCATAGTAACAGGTGGCTGAACACAGAAATATATTCTGCTTTAGATTTTTAACAGGCTCTAGTTCTTTCTTCACACAATACATCCATCTTTTTAAGGTACCAAATTAATTCAAATGAACACTCTTGAACAAATGAAATTTGAAGTCAGTAGCATCTTATAAGGATGCTAAAAGCATAAAGCACACTTTTTCTACTTGGTTCACTTCTCTGGCTGTATTTCCCCAACACTGAAAATAACATTAACTGTATGGACAGACAGCTAAGATAAAGTTATCTTCTCACACAGCTGGCAAGAAGGACTGCACATAATGAATGTACTAGGACTTCATACCACTAGGAATTGGTATTTTGGTATTAAGTGTATATGAAAAAATTACACCAATAAATTTTCTTCACTCAGGAGAAATATCAGCCTAATAGTTATATAGAAATGGCAGGAAACTGCTGCAAAAGAAACTTGTTTCTGTGGGAAATATACAAAGAATTGGACTAGTGTGCTGTAGACACTTGGATTTATCCCTGTATCTGACTTGGATATTACATATTTAAATGTAAGATTTGTAGACAAAAGTAGTCAGCCTTCTCCCCAACATGTTTCTAACTCCACAAAAACATACACAAGAGCTAAGCTAACTGCTTTGACTGAAAATGAGGATTTTAGCTTTCTCACAAAATTACAGGGATTCCTCAGAAAAGCCTATGAACTGTATTTCCAGTTTGCTGGTTTTCTTACCCAGTCCAGTTCTTGGAAAAGTGTGTTCTCATGCACAGTGTCCTCTGTCGTAAAATGATGACTAATGATGCCGTCTTTCCCCTTGGGTGAAGTTCAGAATATGCAGTTCTAAAGAGTTCATGTGTATAAACACTTGCACCAACAAAAGCTACAACAGAAACACAGTAGGAGTTAAAGAGTTTGGGTCACAACATAGTCGGTGTGTTTTGTTACCCTCCCAAAAGGAGGGAAGAAGAGATCTACAGCCTAACCTGCTTCCAGTTTATATACCAAGAGCCAAGGTTAAAGCATCCATTAAAAGGCAGCTTTCCACATAAGGACAGAGATATTCTGAGGAGATACATCTGCTTAGTTTTGTTGGGTTTAGTTTGGTCAGGGTTTCATATATGACACAGATTTTAATAAGCTTTAGTTAATTGCTTCTGAAAGACTCTTGCTGGAACCAATCCGTATTCTGTAAGAACGTAACAAGCACAAGACTTTTAGTTGTTTTTCTGAATTAAACTATAAATTTGTAAATACAAAACACTTTATTCCCAACAACCGTTTAATGACTGCACTCTTCTGAGACACTGGAATGTGGAGAATACTGACAGAAATTAGGATGGGAGAGTTGTGCTGTGCAAAGGATTCAATAGGAAAGGTGCACAAGGAGTTCAAAGTTTTAACAGGACAATGTAGATGACATGCAAAAAGAAGGTGTAATAAAACTCTACATGGCAGAAAGAGAAAGGTGCAAATCTCAAAAGCCTGCAAAGAGCTTGGAAAAAGCAACCTCTCAGCACCCATTCCCTAATTTATTCTAGTCTAACACAATCGCAATGTCAGTCTTCTTGAAGCCATCAACAAGTTGATGCTCAGAACGAACATCAATCTGATCCTCAGAGCTAAATGGTGCTTTGTCAGGCTGCCAGATTGACTCTTGAAAAGAAATACATTATTACAATTTTAGGAAGTACATTAATGTCACAAGTACAACGGGCCTTTATTTTCCCATGTCAGTGTCAGGCATGTATATGTACTACTGGCAGGATGAAGGGCAAACGACTGCTGCAGCTATTCTATTTATTTCTTCTAGCTTCCAAACTGTGCTAGTTCTTCCCTGCTTTGCAGTCATACGCCAAAGCCTCAACCAAGATCAGGGCTCCTGCGGCAAGACACTATCACTGCCTGACAGAGATCACGGGGTAAGTAGCCAAGCCTAGCCACGGGTAGGAGAAATAAGGGAGGAAGCTGGAGGTAAAGTTACTTGCCCAGGGTCACACAGCAGGACACAAACACAACCCCTATCTAGACTTCCCCTCCTAATAGGTCACATTTTCACTCACCTTTGGCTGACCTTTGCTGCTTCTCCTCAGTTCTGAATAATTCATTCTCCAGCTCTTAGGGCAATATTTCTGTTCACATAGGATAATGTTAACCAGCCAAGAAATCTTATGCTGCCATATTAAAAGCACTGGCAAGATCAAAACTTTTCAGCCAAGAATTTTGCTGCTGGTTTCTTTATCTATATACATTTAGAATTGTTTCTTCTTTACTCATACTGGTGTAATTAATTTTATGTCTATCTGCCCATGGCAAGGACTTAATTTCTGTAATTCATAGCTCAAGACATGAAGAAATTCTGCATTCAGATTAGCTGCAGCGTTTCCTCTGCCCCATAAGTATTCTGATTTTGTAGAGTTTACTGCAAATATGGCAACAAAACTTGGTAGCATAAAGGCAAACTGTGAATTCTGCTACTAACAAAAATTTGTCACTTTTACATGCAAGACTGGATCATTCATCCAAATTGGAGCCAGAAAGAAATTCTAACTAGTAACTTGTTCTAGATAAACAAAATTGTTGTCTTGACATTAGCCAGGCAAAGTTACTGCATTGAATAAAGGTCACAGACATGATTTCTCTAAGTGCTAAATAAAGCTCCTATGGACCCTAACTGTGGTAATAAACGGACATTTTTAAAACTGGGATTGTCCATTGTTCAATTACCCTAAATCAGTTTGTCTAAGAGAGTGTCTTGTGGCTAGCTTCTATTAATTACAGCACAGCAACCAAGGCAGTTGTAAGTGAAGTGCCTTAAGCCTTTAAACAGAATGGTGGTCTCATCTCCTTCTGCAGTTCTCCTTGAACACCACTCTGTACCTTCCTGGTTATGTTTTCTTTGAGGGGTACAATACAAACTCCTGTGTAATTCTAGATCAGCCAGAAAAATAGAAGAAGACCATGTGATGATTACATGGGAAACTTGAAGTGTACAGTGAGGAGGAGTAACAGCAACAGCACACTTCTTTCAGTTGTCCAAACTGCCGGTGCACATCTCCCACAGTGCCCCTCTTAACTAGCCATCAGCTTCCAGAAAAACTGCAGGATATTGGGAGTCTTTACCTAAATGTCATGAAGTATTGTTTCAATTGAGGACAGAGTGAGTAAAAATATCTAGAACTATTTTCTAACCCTTACATAAACTGCATCACCTAACTTTAGATCCTGAAATACAGCATATCAAGTATTTAACAGTACACTTTATATAATAAAAATTCAATGGAGCATAAGGTGGTTGCTATAGCAGCTGGATGAAATAGCTCCAGGTGAACTAGACGAGAGTAAGAAAAATGCATGAGAAATCCTGGTAAGAAATCTGGATGCTGATGTCTGATTACAATGTACCAACTTAAAGACTGCTCTTCAAACTATGGGTGATGAAAGAGAAGGTGAACTCCAAACAAAGGGCTGGCTGTCCCATGGTCAGGATAGCACAGCTCTCCTTAGGCTGTGGTTGAGTATTGTGACAAAAGCTGGATGATAAATTCCTTGATTCCAAAAAAAGGGCAGATTTCCCTGACTGAGTAGTAATTCTTGTCCCCAAACAAGTTTATTTACAACAAATGGCACGTCAGAAAGTGAAGAGAAACACAGAAACAATGAAGCCACAAACCCAAAGAAATACCAGGCTTCAAGCTGAACAGTGACTTTACTGAGAAATGTTGTAAATTGGCTTGCTTGTGAGTGCAGAATTAGACACAATGACTTCTGGACATGCTTTAGAGTCTAGACACCATTCTGTGGTTCTGTTTAAGCTCAGTGTTTGGCCTCTCATTTCAAAGCTTGTCCTGCCCATAATTCAGGCCCACATACTGTTTCTCTTGAACAGAAAAGGAATGGAAAAGGGTTTTGAAGGCAGAAAACTCTCACCACTTACTCATGTCTAAATGAAGTGAATTTTCAAACAGGATGAAGGAATAGAATTGGATTTATGTTTTAGAACCATTTCTAAACAAGCTCCTGTCATTTTTTTGCAAAGAGAATTTCAGAAGTAGTAGTGGCTGCTTCAGTTCCAATCGAATAAATGCCTGAGACCTCAGGATTAGAAGCACTGAAGAGAGGATGCTCCTATGAGGGGAGAGAGGACGTGTGGTTAACTTAGTCACTGTTCACACATACCAGACATGGAATTTAAAAGGATAGAAAAAATCCACACAGCTGTAATTATGTATCCTTAATCTAGAAGCGTCACATTTTCTACCGTTTTCATTTAATTCAAAATATAAATGCTTTATTTTTGCAGTAGTTTTCCAGCTGTGGTGTCTTTTGAAATGCAGTAGCAGTGCAAGCATATAGTACATTAGTCTGTAGTCATTCAAAAGACAGGCTGAAAGATGGACTAGAAATAAAATAGAAACACAGAACCATATTGCTGTGGTAAGTATTTGAGCTAATACTATATATAATTGCACTCCTAATGCCAGCTTCAGCTTATAGAATCCGAGATGTAACACAAGTAATATCAGAAATCAGATAATAAAGAACAGGTGCCAAAGGTGACTTCAAACCTCTGGGAAGATAAAAGTTGTGCAAAAATCTTCTCAAAGGGAGAAATTGTGATACATGGTGTACTGCAACTTGTTCCTCACCATTTCCAGCACCGTGCCTCCACAGGATGCACTGGAGGATGTGCAGCAACCTTCTGTTGTGAGCCGATCCTGAGTCGTGAGTACAATTTAACAAGGAAAACCTAAGCAAAGCAGATCCCCAGCTGGAGGGGGAGGAGGAGAGATCTCAATGTCTCAGTGTTCCCTTCCACTGTTGGACATTAGTCTAAGTGGCCACAGTTATAATCAACACTGCTGGGAAATTGCCTTCTTGCAAACACGCAGCAGTGAAGAGACACAACCATTAAAACAGGAAAGACTATTTGAGTATGAACTGATACTACATTTCCTACTGAGAGATCTGCATTCACATCATTTTCTGACAAAGTACTATTCACATATTGGAAACAAATGGGACTCACCTTCCCTTTCCATTGACACAAAATCACAATGGCATCACACCTTTAGGTTCCTTAGAAATGTTCGAAGGAAACCAACGTGACATGGTTCAAACGTGACGCTGACCCATGAGCCTCCAAAAGACAGTTTTTCCTCAAAGCATTTTCAGGACCATCCAGGCTCTCTTTCCACTGACTTCATTTATGCCAACCAAGCAGATTCAAATCTTCCACTGGCTGAAAGCGGTAGACAAAATCTGGCTACCACCTTACACTGTTCGTTACTTCTCACTATGGTTCTCTACCTAATTTTTGATCCAAGCAGTGCTTTACACTCAAAAATTCAGTACAGTTTTAGCACACTGATTAATGTAAAGCTATGTCATATCAGAGTGTCTCAGGACAAATTAGGAAGAAAGGTCCTGGAAAGGGTGTCTCCTCTACAAGAAAGGCCCTCTTTGTTGAATACCACAGCCTGCAATCCCAGCTTGTTTTTGAACACAGGCCACTAGAAGAATTCCATCACATTCCCCCCACTTCCAGCTTCAAGGCACAGGACTCATGTCTGGGCATACAGGGGATGAGGGGGGATACAGCACCATAACATCACCTCAGGACACAGAGACATACAGAAAACCATTTCTTACTGGTTTTAGAGTAGGTAAGCAAAAACTCCCAAACACACATTTTTGGGCAGGGGAGGGGGCTTCAGGGGGACATTTGAACAAACACAACAGAGATTCTAGATAACCAGAAGCTATGTGCAAATTTTTAGCTCAATTTATTCAGTGCTGTAAGTGAGGATAAGTATCTGGGAATGTAGTTTATCTGTTTCAAAGCTGCTGTCAGAGAACTTGGGGAAAAAAAGTAAATATCTCTCAGTTTAGTACTACCACAAGGAAACCACACATACATTTTTATCCTAACATATCACATCTGGAGGACCAAAAAAGAAGGCGAGACAAGACTATCACCTCAGTCATAAGTGCCTGAATTCCAACAGCAGTCCGCAACTTCTGTGAGCAATTCTCCACCCCTGTAAGAACACAAAAATTTTTACTGTTCACAAAAAAAAAGCCCTGTTCATGCTCTTTGCCAATTCCAATCTCACATACCACTAAGTACTCTATGTCAAGTGTGACAGTGCTAGCACCTTAAGCAGTAGGACATTTGATTCAGTGACAGAAGATGCAAAAGAAGAAGAAAAAAACCTCCAAAAACAAAACAAAAAACCCAATGAAAATAACAAAAGAAACCAACAAAATACCCTTACCACAAATCTAAATCCGTTTGAAAACAGACTGAAAAATGAATTATTTCAAGAAATCTTAACTTTATTACTTTTCTACCCTATGAAGTATTTTACACAAATAAACTGCAATCTAGTTACATCTTGATAAACAAAGAATTAAAGTATGGTAGCATAATTAATGCCAACCAGGATGTATTTATGGGAAAAGCATCTCAACAAACTTGATGAGATTACAAGTTCATATTAAAAAGAAAATTGCTTGATGTAGTTAGAATTTTATGTGGATAAATTAGACCTGATACTTCCTGAAATGTTGACTGAGATCTTGAAATGAGAAAAACACATATCACACGCTAATCAAATTAAAAACTGATTAAGTGACAAATCTCAGTTAAAAGTTGTAGCAGAAAATTCTCATCAGGGAAGCAAGGCTTTTAATGGGATCCTGCAGGCTCTACAGGCTTTTAATAATTTACTTTTTACAATTAGCTACTTGATGGGAAAAACTAACAGTAAAATCTGGAGATGAGACAGAGGAAAAAACAAGAAATAGGGTATGCCATGAATGTACAAGGACAAATACCAGCCAGAGTAGCTTGCACTTTAATACTCCTAAGCATACACACTAGCGAACATTTTGGCACCTTAAGGCTGGGAGAGGCAATCCCTCTGAATCCCTGTGTCACAGGACAGCAGCAGGAGCCCCCAAGTGTTTCGGTCTTGCTTGTTCTCCTTCCAGAGGAAGTTCAGCTCTCTGATATTTTTGCCTTCAAACGGCTGCTCCGTGTGTGTCGGTGCACGTGTGGACTCATCCCAGCGCACACACGCAGCTCCAGAACAGCACCTTCCTTCCCTGCGGTGACAAAGAAGGGGAACGCCTTAGTGACACAGGAGGATTGACATGTTGCCATGGAGATAGGATACTTTTTTTGATGGATACAAGTGCCTCACTAAGGTGAGGGATGAAGTTAAACATCCCTGTGTCATTACACTCCAAACAATGTGCCAGAATCAGTGACAACCAGCAACTCCTTCTCTCCAACATGCTCCTGAGGACTGGGAAATTGATTTACTAAAAATTATAACAAAAACTCATTTGAAGGTAAGTAAAACTTCCTATAAGGCAAAATTCTGTTATTTCTCAAGCTATTACTGTAAGGCAGTATTACTTTTCTCTTTTACTATCAAATTTTTCTTTTAAAATCTCTAGTGTGAAGGTGGCCGTGGTCACCATTTTAAGCATCTCCAAAACAACCATTTGCAAACACACAATGTATGTGCAACCTTGAGACCAAGGGCCAGCAGAGTAACTGCACTGAATACAAAACCATTTGCACTCACAGTGATTTCCCTCATCAGGTTCAGAAATAATGCTGGCAAATTACTCTTAATTTACTCTTTTTTTTTAAGCATCCAATCCTCATAAATTCCCATCATACCATGATGATAAATCTGCAGAACCAAAAATCAGTTTCTCTTATGATCATCCAAAGTCTGGAATAAGAACTGCTCTGAAAGGTAATGACTGTCCTTTATTCAAACAGGACAGTTTCATAAATAATAAATATAATATTCACTGCCACAGGGTGCCCAGAGAGGCTGTGGGTGCCTCATCCCTGGCACAGTGTCCAAGGCCAGGCTGGGCAGGGCTTGGAGCAGCCGGGGACAGCAGGAGATGTCCCTGGCCATGGCAGGGGCTTGGAACTGGATGAGCTTACAGGGCCCTTCCAGCCTAAACCATTCTGTGATTCTATTGGTTTCACAGCATAACCCAGTATTTGCTTCACATGCACAGTTTCAAGGAATCAGTTTGTTCAGCTATACAGGTTAAATAAATGAAAGTGAGGGGTGCATCTCAAAAGTTAGTGACAGCTGTAAGTCACTCTTCAGAACTGAAACATGGTACAATTTCATGCTGGCCACAATCCTGTGCCCTTGCTAACTGGTCTCAGAAAAGCAGACTCTCACTCCTATCCTCTCCCCTCAAGCACTTGTTCTCAATCCACCCTGCTCTAGAGCACATGCTGATCTGAGAACAAAAGCAAACTTAAAAATCAGAACTACCCCCATCATCTTGCTATTCAAGGACACAATAAATTCCTATTTCTCAAGTAATTAAGGGATCCAAAGACCCATATATATGCATAACTGCCTTCCAGTTATTTGACACAGGCCTTGTTTGTCAAAAATCTACAATGTTCAAATGAATGATGGGATTCAAACTTGCTGTTAAATGGCACATATGCCTCAGATGTGACTACAGCTATTAGTGTTCACATCTAGTATTTCAGCATCTCCTGTGGTAAATTATTTCCTGTAACTGAGAAGTAATTATCACAAAGTTATTGGGTTATCAGACTTCTAATGATGTTATAATTGCTTTCATTATGCAATTGATTTGTCATAAAATGTTCATATTACAAATATTATTGACCTCCTGCCACTCCTATAATGTAATAAAATTTCCATGCTGCTGAAGACACTTCACAGAAGCCACAAGGTACCTGCAGTCACTCCACAGCTCAACAGCTGTATGAGAACCTGGCCAGATGTTATTTTGCCATCTATTCTCCAAATTCTTACTTTCTCCATACTTCACCTTGGTTTTAAAACACCTTGACTTTGCTTCCTTATTTCACCACGCTTCATTTATCCCCACTGCAGTATTTTTCTCTCCATGTACAGAACTTATTTCTTGTTCTGCTGTTTTCCTTTGGACACTCACTACATTTGCACCAAAACCAAATTAATTTCTGCTTCCCTTTGCCTGGTACTTTTCTTTTTGATAAAGTAATAGCCCAATTAATTCACTTCCTATTTTCTTCCAGAGTGTTCAACTTCCACCAATTATTTTTCTCATTCATTTCTTTCTGGAGATTTTGCTGAATCTCTCTCAAAGCCAAGAACAGACCAAAGGAAGTGCAAATACATCAGTTCATATTGTCTTGTTTTAGCAGCCCCTTCAATTCATGCCTGTTTACATAAATCTGCTATGGAATTCTTACCTTCCACAAGGATCTGAAATAATGAGAATTCTGTGAGTAACCTTTTGAAAATGAGAGCCCTGAAATCCAATACTGTTGACACCTTTATTCAAGATTCTACCTTCACACAAACCTAAGCAAGACCCAACTTTCCTTTGTTTTTCTTGCCTGGCAATTAAAGTTCGGCTGACGGAGGCTCACCAGCCTGCCAGCACCAGGGAGTTCATATACTTTGCATACCAACTTCTGCAAGTCTATGGGGTCATTAAACCATCCATCTGCTTACACATTTCTTCCTGCATCTCAGAGATGTCCACACTTTAAAAGCCATGGAGTATTAAAAACTTAACTGGGGGGGGTGGAAATCATGGTAAGTATTATTCTGTCCTCTAAAATCAAGTCAACATGATTAAGAATTAGGGAACTACATAAACATAGTACTATAAAAAAGATGTCCATAACAGTAGAAATTCTGCAGTGTGAGAGTTAAAGTATATAATTTAGATAGTAAGAAAGGAAGCTAATACCAAGAAATGAATACTGAAAAAGTCTAAAATACATGAATGATTAAAAATTTTGGAGAAAAATCTTTGTCACAAAAAGTAAAAAATAATATATATTTTAGGTGTTTTGGTATTGCTGGCATTTAAATTATTGCATTGCTAAATGAAAAGGAAGAAAAAAAAAAAAGCCAAAAGTTATGTAACACATATATGAATCACCACTATCTGCAGTGAGAAACAAATATCCAGTACCTCTTCTAAAATATCTACATTTAGACAAAATTCTTGCTTGTGCAAGAATCGGAACAGCCGTGTCAGAAGCAGGCTACCCTAACTCCAGGAGTAGAAAAACCACCTGATTTGCACTGAAGATACACCAGCGTAGATCAGGAGCAACTTCACTGAAGTGGAGGAACTGAGAACCAATCCGGCCCTTCATTCAGTAGCCACATATCCATTCTCTGATGGGCAGGAAGAACATTCAGCAGTAGAAATGTAGATGAATTGCAGAATCTGTTGCTCTCTAATGCCCTTTGCATTATGTCCCCATTTAAATGCTTGTGAGGATCTCCACAAACTCTGAATATAACATCCTAAGAACCTATGGCCAGCTGTGTGATTGTTTGTATCAGGAGGCGAGGTCTGCCAACAGGTGGGAATCAGCTCTCTCATTTAGCCCAAATACCTCTCATTTAGATCACAAAAAATATAGAAACAATACCAGAAACACCCTTGTGAAGCCTTGAGAAGAGTTACAATCTCTACCTTAAACCTGGCTTTATTAGTATGGACATTTGCATCTCCCAAAATAGCATTAATCTGCTTATGAGACCCACCAATGCCAGAATATATGTATTAGCCCTATGGACTTGGAAAGAACAGAAGTATCTCATATCACACAAGGCTTTTGCAGAAAACCTTCCAAACAGACCTGACTGCCATGCAGCTTCAGCTATGGAATTCACAACAAACAATACAGATTTGGAGGTAGGAGAGGCTGGCTAAAAAATACAACACTCTCACACAAAAAATAAAGTTTACATCACATAAATATTTCAAACTGCTACTGTGCTACCAGTTGCTTAGCAGTGTTCTCTAACAAAGGCTGTCTTTTGTTCCTAACAAGCTCTAACACCGGAGACAGCAGTCCTGGTGCTCAGGCGTTAAAGACGCGGTGGAGGACAGCGAGGCTGATGCTGAGCAATGACTGCACACCGAGCAGCTGCCTGCCCTGCTCACTGCTCTCTTCTTGCTGGGTGCCTGGCTCTGCAGTGCTGCCTCTTCCCATGCCCCCACGCTGCAGCTGCATCCCAGGGACACAGCTGCAAACTGCTCACCCCTCCACCCGTGCCACCCCTGCAGCTCAGGGAGCTGCAGCACTCTCTGAGGGGTCAGAGGGACACACAGGCAGAAGTGTGGAAGCAGTGAGAGATAATCTCTCACTTGGCACAAGCTGTTCTACCAGTTTAGACCATCTCCTCCAGTTTCCACCCTAGGGAAGCATGACTGGAAACCCAATTAAACTTTCTATTTAAAGCCAGAAATGTTTTCCTGTTACAATGGTGCAGGAGAAAGACAATATTGCTAGTTTACCAATGCTTAAGAGCTCTTTATAGGAATTTCATTCTTCTCAGAACAACTAATCTTTTGCATGCTGATGATGCTCCACGCAGAGAGGTGGAAGAGATCAGGCAGAGTCAAAGAAATCTATCAAGCGGTTTTTTGCCAGTCTGGAGGCAGACTTTGAAAAAAAGAACTTACTTTTCATATACTCCCTGCCATATTGTGTTCTGCCCATGAGTGCACA
Organism: Prinia subflava; assembly: GCF_021018805.1. Taxonomy (NCBI): domain Eukaryota; kingdom Metazoa; phylum Chordata; class Aves; order Passeriformes; family Cisticolidae; genus Prinia; species Prinia subflava. Next base: position 35,153,753 of record NC_086255.1, read on the forward strand.
AATAAATTTGAACCCCCTTTCCAAACATTAAATCTCTCCAGCATGCTCCATTTAGACTTCAGGGAATACAGGGCTAAAGTAAGACGCACAAAGTCACAGCAGCAGGACCAAAATTAGAGACCTAGTTAAAAAATAGCCAGAGAAAATTTTTTTCAGAGCATTCATCATTCACATAGCAAGGCATGACCTGATGGTACAAATGTCCATTTGTGGTTTGTGGGTTTTTAAATGCAGAGCACAATACTGAAAATTATTTGTTTACTTCTTTTTCTAGAATCCTGAAATAGAGAAACATTTTCCCCCCAGAATCCCATGAAAATAACAGAAACAATTGCATTTTATGTAACAGTAATTGTGAATTATAGATGCCAAGACTTGAAACTAGTTGTCATTACGTATACCTTCCTCTGTTTAATCTGTGAGTTAAAGAATCTGATTATATTCTTAATTCTTTACGCTACTTTCAAAAAACAAAACAAAACAAAACAAAACCCAAGAATACAGATGATGACTGTAATTATTTTCCAGCTATTCTGAGCTCAAACTCAAAAAATGTCTTTTGGGAACACAGTCCTTATTTTCTGGCAAATGATGCAATTAACATTCTCCAGCATCATTAAGTAATAGTTAATTATACAATCAGTTGCTTCAGGACGTTTTTCACACAACAGTCACATACATGGATTCCTTTCCATTTCCACACATAATCTAATGACTACTGAAAAATACTGTGCATACTGTAAATCAATCATTTCAAAGAGGATGTACAGAGAAACTGACAATGCATTATTGAATTTTATTAGATGTAATTAATCACGCTGTCAAGTACAATTCCTTACTCCTGTGCTAAATTCAGGCTCAACTGACAATACCAGAATGACCAGACTCCCATCCAACTCTCCATGTGTCACTGAACCATCCATCAATACATTCTATAAACAATGTAAAGATGTATGAGAAAATTCGTGTTGGAGTACATGCTTCATACAAACAATCCTCTAAAATATCTGAAGAACAGTGCAGCAAACTGCAATGACTGCAGACCTTGTAATCCACAGAGGTTTTGTGTTCTTTCCCATGGCATCTTAGAACAGGTTCTGTGAAGTTCACCAGAGGATTGCCATCAGCAGCAGCCTAACGACACAGCAGGGGAAGGTGCCATCAGGGCAGCAGAGGTGGGTGTCCCACTGCAGCTCCCGGGCTATGCAAGCAGCATCCAGCCAGCCCTCAGGACAGCCAGCCTGGCAGTGTTACACTCACGTGGAGAGTGCCCTTTACAACACGCTCTAACTTCTGATCAGCCCCAAAGCACTCCAGCAGTGGGACTGGGGGATCACTGGAGGGGTACCAGTGAAAATCAGTCTGACAAGAGTCACCAGCAGCCCCTCAGAGAGGCCACAATACTCTGGCAGAGTAGGTAAAATCTCGGAGCCTTATGACACTACATATTATTAGTGCTGCTCAATCAGTTAGTGGCTCTATTCCTGAAATTTGAAGCCATTTAATTTGAAATGGAAAAGTCTCCCCTGGATCACCAGGAATACATGGCAGGTATTAGCAGCCCAGTACTGCAAAATGAAGAGGCAAATTGGGAAGTCTGCTGACATGGGACAGAATCAGGTCTAAGCATTTAAAAGACAAATATGAAATAACTGAATCATTTAAACAATTTATCCAGCCCTTGTACCAGACAGAAATGGGAAAAAAATAGTGAGAATTGAAATCTGAGTTTCTCTGGGAAGCTCATAAGCACAAACCATCCATGCACTTCAAACAAACACAATGAGCTCCAGGAAAGAAAGTCCTCAAGGCACTCTCAGGGCTTTATAATCTGAAATCCTCAGGAACTGCTAAAAGAAGGTGGGTGTTTTGATATACAGGATTTTGTACATTGGTATCTTGATTTAAATGACAGTCAAAACATTTCACAAAAAAGCAGATTACCAAGACAACTTTCTACACTTCAAAACAAGTTTAAAAGCACTGAAGTGCTGGTAATGCAACAGCAAGGTATCAGACCTGGATTTCAAATGCTAGGTTTCAACTGGACTGGAAATTATTTAGGAAAAATTTTTCTTATTAAAAAAATAAAAGATGCATAAATTTCAAAAAGCTAGAATACTTTGCCACAGATTGCTGTCAAATAGGTACTTCATCCTCCATCACTACCGATGAGCTTGTCTTTGTGCAATATCTGCTTCTATGGATTTCCCCCCATCCCCTCAGTAACCTATACGAAAGATCATCTCTGGCACATCACCAGTATCAAGTAAGAAACCCCACTCACGCAGCAAAAGGACAGGAGGAAATGAAAACTACTTTCAGTGAAGTCATGCACTGAGCTGATTCTCATCTTGAAATATTTTGACTTTATTTCAAATATGGGAATAAAAAAAATTTTGCAGGCAGGTTTACTTTAATAAGAACAAGATCTTTTAATGGAACAATTTTCCTTTGAAAAGATGTTTCAAAAGTAATCTTCTCTCCCAGACTGTAATTTACAAACTATTAGGTTTGTTCATGACAGACAAGAACACTTCTGGTGATGAATTCTATCAAAGGCACATTGGCCAAATAATGTTTTCCAGATGATTTCAGAGGTGAAGGCACGCACAAAGTTATCATCACCCTGCAGAAGGACTCAGTTTCCAAGCGGGTTTTACTTTCCTCCTTCTCTTTGCACACGCAGTTACTCTGCATAAGCCCGACCGCACAGGTCTCTCACAATGAGCACTACCACGAATTCATGGCAGCTTTCACCCAGTGCAAGACTGGGCAGCTGCTCGGGTCACTGCACAGAGACATGCAAGGTTGTATTTCCACTGCACAGCACTGCCTCCACCCAGACAAATGTGCCGCTTAGATCGCTGAGCAGTAACTCAACAGCTTCTAAATTATTGGTCTAAGCTTAATGGAAAAAAAAAAAACCCACACAAAATCCATTTTTCCCCATAAAATACTCTGGTGTTCATGATTTCCTTCTTGGAAAATCTAAACTGTCAAACCTAGATGAAAGACTTGAGAGCCTGAGGCAGAGCTGCATGGGCCAGGCCCTTGTAACCTGTGGCACTCAGCCCTTGATGGAGACTCACAGAGCCACAAACGTCACCGCTCTCTAGACACGGTGCTTATTACCACATCACAGCTTTGCCAATTCTGCAGCTGCAGAAGGAGAAACAGTAAGTTCCAGGGGAAAAAATGCTACGACTATCTCAGGAAAGAATATAAAGCAAACCAGGGGAAATGCCTTCACATTTTGACATAATTACTTTCAAAGTAACTAACTCTTCGTAATTTTGGTACTTGTCTTTGAGGTTCCAAAAGCACAAACAGGAATTACTCCAGCTCTAATTGCTCCTCAAAATACTTTTTTATCAGATTTCACGTTATCATGTATTTTAAAGCTTTAAAAGCATTACACACAGCTGTGCTATCTTACATTAAAAGGGATGAGTGACTATATCTGTCCCTAAATGTCACCTGCATTTGTTAAAGTCTTTCTTTTGTTCTCTTCAGTTTAGTAACTACCATCACTGCAGGAGGCTGCCATTTTTCTCCCTTCATACTTTGAAAATAAATCCTGCATGTTTTAAGACCATATTTAACTGCTATTTTCTTATTAATTAGTGGATTTCTGACTCTGACAACCACGACACAGGCACAGGCTCCATGCTTTGCAGCTGGCAGTAACTGTTCATCACCTCTCAGCTCCCTCCACCTTGCAGCTCACTCTCCCAGACACAGATTGTATACCCGGCGGGGCTGACAGTCCAGCATCACACAATTGAGAGACTTTTGAGGAATTCCCACTCCAACTAACAACGTGCATGGTAGCTGTACCTCATAGTACACACACTGGAGCATCTGTGTAGCTCTGCAATTTGTATTTTTCATATAGATCTAAAGGAATACTATCAACTAAATGCTCTATATGCTTTAAAATGGTAAGTATGAGCAATTAACTGAAACATACACATCTTCCACTGCTGAAAAAATGAGTCATGCATCTTCTAACTAATGGATGGCAAATGCTATAAAAACCTCAGGCTTACAGAAGTGTTTTCTCCCCAGCCCCTAGTGCCTTCCAGATAAATATCTAATTATTTTAAAGTATAATTTCAGTACATGAATAATCTCAGCAGAATACTCAAAGTAAATACTGATGTATTCCTACAATTACATCTTCACTGGCTCTAGAACCCATTTAGACATGTTATGCTTCTTGTTTATTTTAAATTTTTTAAAATCTGCTATCAAAGACTACATATGTTTCTAATATACAATTTTAAATCAATTAGAAATCAGTCTGGCATTGACATAAGGTCAGTAGAAGCTATGGGCGCCTGGCTTAGATACAAAAAATCCACCATAAATCTCATTTGAAAGCTTAAGAAAACACTTTCAGATTGAGCAGCGCTTTATTAAATAAGAGATATTGCTTATAAAAAATTTATATTTAGTAATGTCATTTAACAAAAACTACCAGCAACTGACAAAGAAGAAAGAGCATTAAAAAATCCTGAAATGAAAGATTAGTTGGTAACTTCTGTAATTTCCATCACCCTAGCATCTGATTCTTACATACCCCTGCATAAGAAAGGCTCTTCAGTTTTGAAAATTAAAAAAAAAGGTAAGCCTAAGAGAAGTCTGAGTCCACTGCATGAAAAAGGTTACAGTAACCTTTTTGGTTAGAAGCGAAAAATCAATTCTCTGTGTTCTAAATGATCTGTCTCTCCAAGGCAGCCCACTGGGATTGTTAAGAGTGTGTTTTGGTTAACAGTGAGATAAGCAAAAGAGGTCTGGGTAGAACGTACTCAGGCAAATGTCTAACGGTAAAAGCATTCCAAGCAAAAGGGGGATTTCTACTGCTACATGAAACTAAAATATCTATGTATTTAGAGACAAGAAGTATATTAAAAAGGTGTCTCAAGAATGCCTGAAGAAGGATCTCTTTGTTTGTCCCTTTGGCCCCACAGACTGTGCCAGGCTCCTGCTATAACCAGAAGGTGCTGCCACATTTCTGCTGAAATGAACCTGTGCTTTTCTCTAACAATTTTCAATGACATGTCAGAAGAAAACTCAGCAAAAGGCACAGAAAACTGGGCAGGTTGGTCTTAGTCTAATCTGACCGACAACCAAAAGGGATCCATTTTTATATGTGTGCAGTACACTGCACACTGCGAAAATCAGCATTTGCTTGACTACACCCTTTGATGCTGGAATTGTGCCCCATCTCTCCAGACTGACTGTTAAGACCTCCCACAGGATCCACTGGGAAGCATCCCTGAAATTATTTTATTAATGAATATGCTTGTGATCAGAATATGCTGAAGGATGTAAAATTAAATACAGCAGAAAGTGGTTCTAAAAGGAGAACTCACCAGTTTTAGAAATTATACCAACATCAGAGTTAAAAACTGGTAGCAACATGAAGCTTAGCTGCTGGACAAAATCAGAATTTAGTGCTGGTCAGTACATAATTGAACACAATGCACTGTGATAAAGGGAAGACTTAGCAATAAAGATGTTTAGTCCTGGGAACAGTTTTGCAAAGAGCTTTATCACCCTGAACATGTGGCTAGAACTCTGTATTTCCTTTCCCTAGACAAAGATTTAGGTTTTGAAACAAAAGGCAGCACTTCAGTCTACAGTGTTAGTGAAGAACCAGAGTACAACACTGTTTGCACACACACACACACACACACACACAAGATCACAGCCACTATGGAGAGATGCAAATTGGGAAGAAGTGTTTTGCTACACAAAGTGCTTGGTTAACGAGCTTATTTAAAAGAAGTAACAGCATAGCGATTTGTGCTCTTCCTTCTTGTCAGGCAGTGGCCAGCTATACAAGAACACTGCCAAGAGAGCCATCAGTTTGTAAAGCTGACATTACACTGACCCACTTTCAAAAGCAGTTACAACGGTTTGTCACTTCAGGAAACTTTTTATATAAAGTGTTTTACTTGCACAGTGAAGTGAGCCTAAAATCTAGCTTATTTTGGTTTTGCAAGGAAATATGATCAGCCTCAGAAGCAATCTGGAATATTTTACCAGTTATAACTTCTATGAAGTCTGACTTGATTTGGCATTACAGCTCCTACAGTTCTTCCAAACTAATTAGAGATAAACTAATTCTGACACTCACAAGAAATGCACTTCATGGATATGTTTTAATAAATACACCATGTCATTTTATTCAGCGCCTTCTTTCCCTATTGCATGTGACATACATCACATCAATTACTGGATTTTTGACTACATCTGCCACAGGTCAATATAAAGCAAAAAATAATTACTTACTGTATTTGTCATCATAAGATGCCTTATTTTAGAATAAGAATATTTCTACTGCATACCGAGCTGTAAGGTCAACAACTGCTTTCTGAAACTCATTAAAGTGTAGTTATGTGAGCAGAACATCCAGATTTGACTTCCACACAACTCTTCTAACAGTCAAACCTCCTAAGGGGGCAACAAAATTAGGCAAGAGGGAATGCCTGCTTTTCCAAACTAATACTACAAATGTTGGTGGTTACAACATAATGCTGACTGAAGTAAATGGGAAGCTTTCTACTGATTTCTTTCTTCTCATACAAGCTAATAATATCATCTGTGTTCCACATAAATAGCTCAGTTTAAAAAAAAAAAAAAAAAGAGAAGAAAAACCAAACAAGTTATTCAGAAGGGAACAGAAAAGGGATTCACTGAAGAGCTACAAGTGCAGAAGGAAAGGATCCTTCCAGAAAAAAATGTCATCTAGATCTGTACTGGAGGAGAGCATAATGCCAAATACTGCGAGACAGGGGCTATTCCATTTCACCCCCAGGGCAAGAAGGGCTAGGGGACACATACAAAAGGTCTCCAAGGCCCTGTGCCTTACTTTAGACAATCCTCCCAAATCTCAGAGACACAGCATGAGGAAATTTATTTATTACTACCCTAAGTTGAATTTCGTGTCAACAGAGTATTCACGTTATATAGAATTGTGTTCAATTCCGACTCAAATTTAGTTGAGGTTATTGGGTTGTTTGGGTGGGGAGGTTGTTCATTTGGCAGGTGTTTTGGTAAATTGGTTGTCTTTTGTGAGGGCAAGGGGTGTGAAGGAAGGTGCCTCATTACTTCATGTTACAGATCCAACAAAGTGAGAGAATGCACTTAGGGTTCCTCCAAAAGGGTGGCAGAACACACAGAAGATGACTCTGAAGACTTGAAACTGGTGAGATTGTGCACAACATGATACTCTACCATTGGCTTACTGATCTTGCAAAAGCAAAAAAAAGTTTTGACTTTGTGCTGGCAGGGAAGAGAGTGGGTAGGGTTAAGGCAGGCAAAACACTTGCTGTTCTGCTGGAAAAGAAGTTCAGAAGCAGAGTTCTCCATTTCAGAGGGGCAAGAGAAAGGCACTGAAATCACATCACCCACATCTTCCATATATACACACCTGGAAGGAAGAAGGAACAAAGATACCACAGAAAAACCTTCCAGTCTGTAGTAATTAGGCACAAACATAGACATCATTAGAACGAACACGTGGACGCTAAGAAAATTTGTACTTCTTAAAACAGCATGCAGGCACCATGAAGTGGATTCAGAACTCCAAAGGAATAGCTCCAGCCCCCTGTTAACAAACACGGACCACCGCTGAGACACATCATTTAGCTCTCTCTTTGAACAGTGCTACCTTGGGTGGTTAATTGGATAGTGCCATGATGTAATTGCACACAACTGTTCAGTGTAAAATCCTCAGTTACTGGAATCAAAAAGTTTGAGAAAAATAGAGAAAAACCCCAGTAATTGTTTTAAAGTAAGTTGACAAGATGTTTTTGCTGCTACTCCACTTAGCAGACTTCTTTCTTGTCTGCTATAAACTTACGCTACCAGCATATCAGTTCCATGACAAAAGACAACCTCAGCAATGCAACGAGACAGTATTAAATTCTAATTGCTGAAGTTTCAAACTATCTTTGCTGAGACTCAGTCACTGTCTCCTGTATCTATTTTAATAACCTCCAACTGCCTACCTAATTTCAAATTTTGAACTTCAAATTAGTCTAGTAGCTGTTAACACGGTTTTGCAGGATGGTTCCAATGAACCGACACCTCCCAAGAAGAAATACACTCAAAACACACATGCACTAAGTAGTTAACTGCTGAAGTAGATCTACAGCCACAGCAAACTGTGTTGGAGTGCAGAGAAGAACCTGAGTCAGAATGACTCAGATGGGACCCCCTTGGAACAAGTGCCCTTTGCTAGGCAGCAGCGAGGGGAGCACTCCAGACAACAGCACCGCCGTCCACTCAGCAGCTCTACTGCCCGGGGCTGTGCACATGCCCGCTTTCAATTAGATTTCAGAAAGCCAAACGCACAGAAAGCTGTGGAAATTGTCAAAAAACTGGAACAACTCTCCACCATCCCACCTTTAGGGCATATAATCCCCTCAACACCATAACGCACACTTAGCTCACTGCAATCTGTTAAATGCTTTTTGCTGCTGCTATTAACACCCCTAACAATCAGACACTGCCTAAGTGAATTGCTGCATCTCTCCACTGGAGTCAATCATGCTCCATTTAGCAGTTCTAGGATTTTTAGATCATAAAGATCACCAAATCAAAACAACATTTAATGGTGTTAAGGAAACACTTTAATAGATACATATACAGTTACGCTAAACAAAGGTGCCATTTTTCTGGTGATAAATCCACTCTCCCGAGCCTGGCCAGCTGAGAGAAAATTGCAATCTCTTAGAATCTTCCTACAGCTCCAAACCTCACTGGCATCCTGCTGTATTTCTTGTACACTTCTATTAAGTGGTGCAATCACATTAACCTCTTCCAACTAAGGCAATGGTTTACAACACCCAGCCATCACTTCTGGTATTAACAAAAGAAGTGTTGCAAAGACACAGTACAGTCAAAATACTGGGCACCTGTAAAGGCAAGACATGGGCATACACACTGGCAAGAGAATACATAACAAGAAACAAATAAAAGCAAATTAACTTGATGGATTATCAGGTCATTTCAAGAAAGAGTGACTTCAGAACGGCATTCCCTCTAAAATTTGGGCTATATTTTGGCCTGATTTGTTGGGAATTTCCATTCCTGTTAGAATGAGCCTGGTGCACTACACATGAATTGACACTCAGTGACCTTTGCCAATGTGATTGATATTGCTATATAACCTAAAAGGGAGTAAAGCACATGCAGTTCTCCATCTGTATTACAGTCATCATTGTTGGTTTACATTTGCTGGGATTTAAGCACAAAGATAGACTCGATTTCTGATACAGTAATTTCCCTTCCCCACTCCACCCTAAATATTCCTACACCATCTGATTTTATAGAGGAAGGGTTGGCAGCTACATCTGCAGTTGAAGCATAGAGTTAAAAATATGAATGCATTTATACTTAATTAGATATTCTATAGAGAGTCTTTTTTCATTAGCTAATTTATACACAGATTAGGGCTCGTTTATTATGCTATTACATATTTTAGATATGTATAAATATATTAAATCTGAAACAAGACAACTTTCAGTTTGTTGCCATGAGTTTTTCCTGGTTTGGCTGAGCGTTCATATTAAAGGAGAAGTCCGTACCTTCTCACGCTCTTTTAATGTAAACATCAACTATGTTCTATAAACATAGCCATTGTTTTTACATTCCCTGCTGGGACAAACAAGACTGTGTGACGGTCCCCTTAACCAATGTGGTGTGGAGGTGGGAATTCCTTCCTCCAATCCACAGGCCTAATAGAAAAAGTATAAAAGTAGGTTTTGGTAAATAAACCAGGTCTTCTGCCCTGCATGCTCTGTTGCACCCAGATCTGTGTCCCCAGTCTGTTTTCTGACTAGGCCTTCACGGTGATAGCAGTTAAAGGAAAAAAGTAATCTGATAAACTTCAAGTTATGTAAATAAATAAAAGCACAGTTTAAAAAATACCTCATGCCAGGATTATTAGCCAGCAGTGATCCTGCTACAGCAATGGTGGTAAAATGTTTCAGCAGTGTACTATACAGCCATGGAGTCCTGAGTGTTAGAAATGAGACGCTTGACACGGCCAATATATCAAGCAGCAATTTAATAATTAATTAATTAACATGGTAAAGTGTGAGCAAAGAGGCAGCGCTGGGTACAGTGGCAGGGGTTTTCCCTTCCAACTGCACACCCATTGCTGGTTTTGATGGTATTTTATACATATTCATAAGCTTTCTCAGCAGTTTCCATTTCTAGTTTTAACGTCACAATTCAATACCTAACAGCCATAAATCTATAGATTGTCCTGTATAATTCTATGGACCATTGTGATCTATTCTGATATTTCAATACTCCAGGATGTACTTCCAGGATATGTTTTTCCAGGTGGTGGGATCTGGCTTCCAGATGTGGGGGTCCCATCTCTATTTTCAAGTCCATCCATCTCCAAAGTTGATGTCCAGTTTTCCTCTCCAGGAGCCATAAATCAGTGAGCTGAAGTCATATCTTCATGTCCAGGATGTTTTCCCACCTTGTGTGAGGCTTGAGCCCCCTCCTTATTTCCTTCTTTTGTCTAAAAAAAAACCTTTTTGCACTCTAAAACTACAGTTTAAAATTCTTTAATACAAAGCAAGCTTCTAAAGTTATAATTAAAGAACACTAATTGCAGAATAGCTTGAGACTTATAATAGATAATTGCAAGCAAAAGATTTATTCAGAAACTTCCTTCCATGCTTTCCTCAGCTGTTTATTAGAACTCATCTTTTATAACTGTCCCATTGTTGTGTTCTACAACTACAATTACACAGATTTTCTTCATCTCCCTGACACGAAACATAACTTTGTATTTCACAGTCCCCACTCTGCTTGTATAAATTTTTATTTATCTTACTTATTCGTGTCTGGGTTTCGAATCTGGCCAAAACTTCAGAAACTTTTCCTTTTTTTGTCCTTTTTCTTCAATTTCATTATTTTGGATATTTTAGATGTTTTCTCAAAATGGCTAAATTCCCCTGTAGCTAGTTCAGGGTCTACAGGCATCACAGCGACCTGTATACCTTGAATTACAGAGTGGATAAGCTGAACAAAGCATGGAATTAAGCAAGGTAAAAACAACAGTCCAGTCAATGAACACAATATTATAAATACTATTTTCTTCCACCAAGCCCCTCTTCCAAACAACTGGTCTCACCATGGAGCTTGAAGGATAGAATTCTATTGCTGAACAGGCATTTGTTTGTTACTTAAATATCCTTCAGGGTTTTGTGGCTACCACTGATTTTAGAGAAATTTGTGGTATACATTTTCCTGCAAGGGGTTTCCCCTACCTTTGTCCCAAAAGCTTTCCCTTTCTTGGCTATGCATTCTTGGCCTATCACTATATTTGTCAATACCCATCCTTCTGTCCGTTCTTCAGGTTTTGTAATTCCTGTTCGCTTCTGCTTTAAAATTTGTGCTACTTCTAACCCTTCTCCTTTCTAAGGCTATTGCCCTGTCATTTGGGTCCCACCACAAATTCAGCACTTGGAAATATTTAATTCTATTACAATTCATTGCATTAAATCCATAAACAAATTCTCTAGAAGTGGAAAGGTCTAACTCTGGCAGCTGTTTCTTTAATCTCTCATACAAATTTGGGGAAGCAACTTTAGATTCAGAGTGGGTTTTCAACCCTTCTACTGCTTTCTGCACTAAATTCTCCCCATATTGAACTCCTCCCCCATCAGTGTATCTCCACATACCTGCTTTGGTAAAGCATATATATTCTTCTCCTCTTGGACATGTCTGGTAATTACAGCCAGCTCCTCCTCTTGCTCCTAAATTCCTTGCCATCCAAAATTCTCTTCCTTGCTCTTCACAAACCCTTAACTGACTTTCATCATAACCACCTTTGTTTATATGGGTGTGACCAACAAAGGATACTGTTGTGACTCCTCTCCATTTCACTGCCTGGTGACATGAGTGACATTTGTCAATTGCCATGGCAATATGCTTACACACATGATCAGGTATATAACGAGAGGTCCAGTATGACATGCCTTTCCACCCCTCCAACCTATTGGGTTGCTGCCAACAGTTGGGATTTTCATCTTCTTGGTGGCAAAGGCAGAGGTCAATCTGGTCTTGCCCTCTATTTATTCTTACCTGTGAATTGTTGCCAGGCCCACTGAAGCTTAGCTCTGTGCCACTCCCTTATTTCAATTTGGTATCCGTCTGGTATCCAATTGTTGTAATCACACTCAATTCTTTCCAATTTTGCTTTTGCTTCTTCCTGCAGATCGATCCCAGCCCGTGTCCCGTGCAACCAGGTCCCCACCAATCCTTATCACCTACTTTGATGTATCCTTTCTCTACTGCAGCCCTTAGTGTTCTATCTGTCTCTTTCTCTATCTCATCCCTACAACTCCAGCAAAGGGTACTAGGGATCCTTGCCCCCACCAAGTTTGTATACCACAATTTCTGACACTCAATGCACCTGAAACAACCCCAGGGAAAACATTTACAGTTTTGGGTAGGACATTTCACTTTCCTTGGAAGGTTTTGATTCTGAAACCTCAGGTACAAGAGTTTCTGAAACATGCATCAATCCTTTTTAAGTCTTATTTTCAGTTCTCTAGGAGCAGATGAGATTTTCCACTGAAGCTCGGCCGGTGCCTCTGTTGGTGGTCCCACTGGTCCTTTAATCGTGATGTGTGGGTCCAGCCTTTCTCTGCAGTCTGGATGGCTGTATCAGTGGTTAAGGGGTTAAATATGGGCCTTCCCATTTAGAAGATAAGGTATCCTCTTTGCAGCTTTTAACCAGCACTCAATCACTCGGTTTTATTTTATGTATGCCAAATCCTAGAGGGGTAGATTGAGCCAATATTCCTTTTTCTCTCAACTCTAATACATGTTGTCTAATTGTTTGGATATATTTTCTGAATAGTCATATCTTTAACTATTACTGATGTTTGGGGTATCTCCTGGGAATATGGCATGCCATAAAGCATTTCGTATGCTGATAGCCCAGTATCTGCATTAGGAAGTGTTCTTATATTAAGCAATGCTAAAGGTAAACATTTTACCCAGGACATTCTGGTTTCAATCATTAATTTGGTTAAATGCTGTTTTATAGTTTGGTCCTTCTTTTCTACCTTCACAGAGCTCTGAGGGTGCCAAGGGGGTATGGTATTCTCAGGAAATACCCATGGCTTGTGTTACCCCTTTGATGACACTAGAGGTAAAATGGGAGCCTTGATCAGAATCAATGGCTCGAATAACCCCAAATCGGGGAATAATTTGTTCTAGTAGTATTTTAATTACAAATTTGGCCGTGGCCCTTAAAGCTGGGTAAGCTTCTACCCAGCGAATTAGTTGATCTACTACTACTAACAGATACTTCCACTTACTGACTTTTGGAAGCTCAGCATAATCCACCTGAACTCTTTCAAGAGTTCTTACCGCCCCCCCCCCGCTGAAGTTTGCCTCATTACTTTTTTGTTGACTCTCTGACAAGTAACGCGCCTCTGTGTTACTTGCTTTGCTATTTCAAAAAAATCCCAATACACCCATCATATTTTTAAAAAATGATCACACAAGGCTCTGGTTCTTCAATGAGTATGCTGATGTAATTGGCTCAAAATCTTTTGTGCATAGGCTTTGGACAAAATTTCCCACCTATCTAAGAGTACTCCTTTTCTTTGTTCTTTCTTAGTATCTAATTTCTTTATAGCTTCTTGGGAGCTATAAAATTTTTTTGGACTTCTCTTTGAACTTTTGTTATAATATTCAACTGAATTGTTTCTTTCAATTCAAAAGCTGCCTCTTTTTGCAGCTTGGTCAGCTATGTTATTTCCTCTTGCTAAATAGCTTGTGTTTCTTTGGTGACCTTTTACATGTGTAACAGCTATTTTTTTCTGGTCTTTTTAATGATACAAGCACTTTAAGTATTAATTCTTGATAGATCAACCATTTTCTTTGGGTATTGATCAAACTTCTCTCTTTCCAAATCTTCCTAAAAGTATGTACAATTCTAAAAGTATACTTTGTATAAACAGTCTCCACTTTGTCTTTTAACAGTTCTAAAGCCTGGTATAACGCATATAACTCCCGGGCTTGTGCGGGCCAGCTGGAACGTAACCTTTTCTTTCTACTATCAACATGTTTCCTCCCTTTACAATTGCATATCCTGACCTCTGCTTCCTTTCTAATACTTTGGAGGAGCTATTGATGAAATATTTCTCCCCTTCAAATAATTTTTTTTTTTTTTTTTCAGTTAAATCTGGTCTTACTTTAGTTTGTAATTCAATTAACTCTACAAAATCATGAATCTGTTCTCCAGTTAACTTCTGATATAAAAATTTTGCTTTTTGACTATACTTTTTTTATCTACTGCCTACAATACTTTAATAGCCTTACCAGCTGTCTTATCTCTCCCTTTGTTCTGGGAGAAGGTAAGGCAAGTATGCCCGATACTCATTCAGGGTCCAGTTTCTTTGTTCTTTTACTTAACTAATGACCCAAATACTTCATTTCTGCTTCTACAATTGCAACTTGGACATTGAAGCTTTCAAACCCTTTTTCTCTAAGAAGTGTAATAGCTTAATTGTGGCTTCTCTTGGGCCCCAGGAACTGATCTAGTTTATCAGACATCCCCATTTCCTTTTTAAGGGCTCTCACATCCCCAGTGTTCAGTGGTACTAATACATATCTAATAGCTGTCCTCCCCTTCCCCCCTTGGTATCTTGCTATCAGTACCTTCCTTAATGGATCTAACTGGCCCCTTTTGCTCTCATCATCACTGTCCTTGCGCCTTTCTGCCCGAACTGTCTCCCTGCTTCTATGTGCAGGTGGTGAATCTGGAGGACGAGGCAGAGCCACAGGGGCTTGAGGTGCAAGCGGTGCCATAGGGGCTGGAGGTGCTGGGGGTGCTGGATTAGGCACCTCTGGTGGGGCAGCTAGTTGTGGTAGATAAGGAGGGAGGTTGTGTAAGTGGCCTCATGGATTCTTCTCCTTTTTTGGTTTTTAAAGCATACAGGGGAGAAGGCCAGGACTTCTGCTATAAAGCAGCATAATCGCTCTCTTGGTTAATTGGATCCTTTTTATTTACACAGGCATTCAGGGCCTGACAGATCCACTCCTCAGATGACCTGTACATTGGCCAGTACAAATTATCAGGTCGTGTCATTTCTTTAGTCCATTCCATCATACAGTATTTTATAATTTTCTCTTTACTTTTTCCTTTCCTGGATTTACATTCATCCTAAAATTTTAACATTAACCCCAGGGGACTGTCCTGTGGTAAAAAGCTCCCTCCTTTCCCAGTACCTTTAGTACTTCTATTTGCCTGTTGGTTTATACCAACCCCTGGGTCCTTGCCTTGGCATTGACCCACCCTAAGAAACGGGTATTCCCTCACTTGCCTCGACCACACTCTTTCTGACTTCAGTAATGAAAGGCCTTCCTATTTTCTCACTTGTCTAGGATTTCTTTAATAAAAAGTCCCTTCAACCAATACCGCTTCCCGCCTCTGATTTACTGTAAAGAAATCCCCCCCAGCTATTGCCGCATCCCGCCCCCGACCTTTTTATATGAAAGAATTCCCTTTACCAACACTCGCTTTGTTCCTTCACCTGCCGCTCCCCTCGCGGAGACACGGAACTGAGGTTAGAAGAACTCTACAATCACTTCGTGGTCAGACCACGTCTCACACACACACCACTCACACTCTCACACGTGTGTACCCGTTCTTAGCCCACCTAACCAAGCGATACTTACAGCCTCCTTTTCTCGCCTGGGTCTCTGTGCACGAGTTATTACAGGTGAATTTCACTGCAGCTTTATCCGGGAGCTCAAAATCCTTTGCTCACAATTTACCTCGAGGATCTCCTTCTCCCTGAAAGATTCCCCAGTCACTCAGGGCCACCTGAGGCAAAAGCCTGCAAGGTGGGGCGCCTCCCCGAGATCAGGGGCCTCCCTCAATGGATTGGAGGTGCCCGCATTCTCCACCAAATTGTTAGAAATGAGACGCTTGACACGGCCAATATATCAAGCAGCAATTTAATAATTAATTAATTAACATGGTAAAGTGTGAGCAAAGAGGCAGCGCTGGGTACAGTGGTAGGGGTTTTCCCTTCCAACTGCACACCCATTGCTGGTTTTGATGGTATTTTATACATATTCATAAGCTTTCTCAGCAGTTTCCATTTCTAGTTTTAACGTCACAATTCAATACCTAACAGCCATAAATCTATAGATTGTCCTGTATAATTCTATGGACCATTGTGATCTATTCTGATATTTCAATACTCCAGGATGTACTTCCAGGATATGTTTTTCCAGGTGGTGGGATCTGGCTTCCAGATGTGGGGGTCCCATCTCTATTTTCAAGTCCATCCATCTCCAAAGTTGATGTCCAGTTTTCCTCTCCAGGAGCCATAAATCAGTGAGCTGAAGTCATATCTTCATGTCCAGGATGTTTTCCCACCTTGTGTGAGGCTTGAGCCCCCTCCTTATTTCCTTCTTTTGTCTAAAAAAAAACCTTTTTGCACTCTAAAACTACAGTTTAAAATTCTTTAATACAAAGCAAGCTTCTAAAGTTATAATTAAAGAACACTAATTGCAGAATAGCTTGAGACTTATAATAGATAATTGCAAGCAAAAGATTTATTCAAAAACTTCCTTCCATGCTTTCCTCAGCTGTTTATTAGAACTCATCTTTTATAACTGTCCCATTGTTGTGTTCTACAACTACAATTACACAGATTTTCTTCATTTCCCTGACACGAAACATAACTTTGTATTTCACATGAGCGATTTTAGCTCTTACTTATCTGACTTAATCTTTTTTTTTCCTTTTTTTTTTTTTTTTAATTGTTTGTTTGTTTTTTTGGTTGGTTTTTTTTGTTAACTCTATGCACAGTCTTTTAATATATCTCAATGCTTTACATTACTGGATTCAGAGACAGCTTCCACCACATGTTAATGCACATTCTTGGGGAAAATCTGCTTATTACACAGACATTGAGAACATCTAAACTGTGCTCAACTTGAGAAGAAATCCCTTCTGTCGCATGATGTGTGCTCACTCGTAAAACATCCATCCCACATGCCTCCCCGTGGGGCATCCATCTTGTTTGGCAAAAAACCCGAATACTTTAAATTTTAACCACTTCTGCTGGCTGACACAGGAGTCCACTTCGAGCCCACGGGGAGCTCAAGGAAGGGGATTCCGCCTCACACGTCCACTGCCCCACAGGGACCCTCGCAGCACGGCTCCCGCCTCCTCCTCACTGCCCAGACCCACCTCTTCCCTGCCTCAACCTGTCCTGCTCCCGGTCCTCACCAAACGCGCTGCTCTCCTGGCTGCTCGGCACACGACGGAGCCGCGCTTCCCCTCAGCCCTCCACTTCGGCCATGCCACGGTGCCTCCCCACCGAGCTGTCCAGGGGCGCCCGGACCCCCTTCCAGTAATGGTGGATTCAGCGACCTGAGGCAAGCCGACACCATGGCTGGAAGGGCCCAAGTCCACAAACAACGAAACAGCAGAAGTAAACCCCTCCCTGCACACAGAGAACGGGCTGAGCAGAGGCGCTGCCGGCCTCCCTCTGCACGGCCAGCCCGCCCTAAGCTTCCCGTGCCCGCAGCCCCTCACGGCTGGAGGCGGCCCCCACGCAGCCTTCCAGAAGCTTCGCGCTCCGTGCCGCGGGCAGCGTGTGCCACATGTTCACAGCGCCCTTGGGACAGCACCACTCCCTCACGGAGACCAGGAAAACCTCACTTCACAGCCCCGTCTTCACAGGCAAGGCAGCTCCGATTTCATTCAGCCCTGCAGGCTCAGCACGCCTCAGGAAATACAGCTCCTAAACAAGACATGGCACAGTACACCAAAGGCAGTGGTTTGCTGCTTCACAGCAATTCTCTTCACGTTTTTCCTCTGCTGATGCCATTTTAATAATTAAAACTTGTCCTCTCTTTTTCTCTCTTAGAGTTGCAGGAGATTCGCATTCTAACAGCAGTAGACAGGCAGCCCGACACCCGAGCCCAGCCAAAGACTCTCCAGACACCCTGAAGAGGCGGCACCAAAGCTCACAACTCTGCTGATAGTCTTTCTGTCAACAAAAGGAAGTGTTCTGCAAGAAAAGGAATTGTCACTAGAAATATTAAAATACAGTCTCATCATAAGCTTTCTTCCTGAGTTTTCTTGAATAGGTACCTGGGAAAGTTACAGCACACGTATCTCTCTGCTCCATGAGACTTCTGATCTACTTATCACTGAAGTTTGCCCCTGATGCTGAGGGGGAATCTATTCCAAGCAAGAATGTCATTGAAAAAGATCCCAACACAACACAGCCTTTGATTTCCCAGGGGGAAAATAAAGCATGTTTGTTTGAACAGGAGGTAACAAATCCAGCAGGCAGAAAAGTTAACAGATGAAGATATCTGCTTTAAAAACTCTTACTTTATACCTCATATGTAGTTTTCCTACCACATAAATTAAAAGGGACAACAAAGCAAAAAGGGAAGAAAAAAACCACATCAACCCAATATACTCCAGGGCAAAGGGGTGCATCATCCTTACCCTCAAATACCTGACTGAAGCTTTTTATTTTAGTATTCAGAGGAGCAAGGAATGGTGAGAACAGAACCAGCAAAAGGCATTGAAACTAGTTAGTGCTGTGTGTATGTAACAGTTTTGCCAGTGTTATTCATTACTAGGATATAGTTCTGTTTGCAGCATTGATTCCCTCTGTTTTACCTGCAGTAAATGGATGTGGACTAATAAGGATTTTTTATTAGACTATGAAGGTTTCTATTACACTAGCAATAAATTATTTTATATATTAGGTGAGCTTTTTGTCAACAAGACTTGGGGCATAACAATGCAATCTGGACACTGGAGTTAAACTGAATCAAACATTCTACTTGAGATTTTTACCTCATTCCTTGCACACAGCAGGGCCAAGACACAAGAACATTCATAAGACTAAGTCTTCACACTTGCCTAAATTACCTGGTCAGCTTTCAAATACTGGAGTAAGAACTACTGGATGGACTCAAAATATAGCTTTTACTCCTTTCATGATACCTTGGGCTCTAATCAACATGAATAAGCTGGTTGTAACAAACTTGATATATTCCAGGAGTATATTATCTTTATCTCTGTACTTAGGTTTGAGGGTATTTTTCTGTCTGTCAGTTTGTCAGGTTTTTTGTTTGGTTGGTTTTTTTTTTTTTTGGGGGGGGGGGGGATGGGGTGGGTTGGTGTTTGGGGGGGTTGTTTGTTTGGTTTTGTTGTTTGGT
This sequence comes from Prinia subflava, assembly GCF_021018805.1. Lineage (NCBI taxonomy): Eukaryota > Metazoa > Chordata > Aves > Passeriformes > Cisticolidae > Prinia > Prinia subflava. The sequence goes on from NC_086255.1 coordinate 35,173,016, forward strand.
TTGGTCTTTGTCTTTTATGTTCTGGTTTTTTGTTTCTCGTGAAGATCTTTATCTCTTAAGAAATTTTAATTATGTAACAAAATTGCAGCATCTTTGAAAACAGATTTCTCACCCTTAAGATTTTTCCCTCTAAGGCATATATTACCAGTAATAACAGCCTGAAAATATACAAGAGAATTTTTGAGTGAACTTCTTTGCTCTAATTATTTGAAATGTTTAAATCCCATGCCACTAACCTCAACACACATTTGGCAGTATGCCTGTACTCTATTACTGGCAATTACAAATATCATTGTGAACAGAACTTCTCCCAGTGTTGCTGCCATATAGAATTAAATAAGAGATTTTTCAGAAACAAAGCAAAAATATTTGTTTGGTCTATGAAAATGGAGAAGAGTAAATGAAAGAGCAAATGCTATCTGAGACTTATGGTTAAATATCGCTTTGTTATCTTCCATCTTTAGAAGCACATGAAAGCTGAATATTAATAAAAAGTGTAACAGAGTATATAACATAAGGCATGGCTTATTACATTTATGCTACAATTACAAAGGGACCTGATTTGAAGCATGTTGTAAGTCCTGCTCTAAATTCCCCTATTAACAGAGAGCCCCATTGTACCTCTCCCCCTACTGATCACACTTAATGAAACAGTAGTGAAAATCAGGAAGATCACAAGACAAAACCGAGAGCTCACCTAGTAATTACACCTCCTGGGACTCCTTTATGTTTTACCTTCAGAAACTACAGGTCATCACCATCACTTTTATTTGCCTTTTACTTGTTTGAGCAAACATTTCTGCCTGCCAATTTGCAAGCATAGTGATTCCCATAGTTACAGTTTTCTGTAAATGTAATGGCTAAAAATCAATAGTCACTATAATTCTTTTGAAGTTCATTATAAATTTCAGTGCAACCAGACCTAGTTAAGATCCCCTGGCTGCAATGACTCAATCACATGAATAAATCTACACAAATGAATAACTATTTTGGGGTCAATGCAATTTTTCACCAGTGAAAAGGAAGTTTCAAAGACCTTTTTATAAACCAAAGATTAGGAACAAGCCAAAAATCCTCCTGGGAGAATTAACACTTGTGTATATTCACTGCTGTAGTTTTGCTCTGACCCATTTTCTGGGAACAAATGTTTAGTCTTTCATAAATTTCTATAATATCCCCTGACTGCATGCTCAAGAATGCCTCCTATCCAGCACTTCTTTATTCAAAACTCTAACACTTAACATTCTAGTAGTATCTTTCCAGTTGCACTAAGGAGACTCAGTTACCCCCATTACACGGTAGAAATAGCGTGCACCTGTTTTACCTGAAAACATTACACTAAATGAAGTTGTTTTCCTTATCTCTAAAGCTTTGTTTTCAAACAGGGGCCATGGGGAATCCACTGCCCAGCTCACCACCAGCAGAGGGGAAGGGTAATACACCAATTCCTACAGCACAAATCCCAAAGGTTTTCCAAGCTCATGCCGTTCTTCTTAGATGTAAAATATCTCCCCATGCTGCAGTGCAGAATCTCTCAGGAAAGCAAGCATCCAGCACATATGAAGAAAATGGCTTGTGTTTCTGCTGCCTTTGACAGATCTACTGAGCAGCAGCAGAAAGCATTTGCCGGCACTAATCAGGTCCTGTTTGGAGCCCAGGAGCCAGCAGGGAAACTGGAGAGTTGTGTCAGCAGTGTGTCCAGAAACCAGCAGGCACTTCCGCTCAGTGACTCTGGCGCACACCAACATTTTCCTCCTGGCAACATTGCTCTCTTCCAGGACGCTGCCAATTCAATGATGGTTTTGTGGAAAAGCTGAAACAAGACCCAGTTCTTCAGAATGCTAAAGGCTTCCGAATCAGTGGATGCCCAACATGAAGGCTCCCAAAGCTTTGCATATCCCATGTCTGGCTGAGAACTCAGTAATACAATTGCTTTATTAGCAGATGTCAAGGAACAATTTTTATGCTGTGTAATTTTAATTTAGATGCCTTCTCAAACTCAGAGTTTAACATTACTATTTTTCATCTCAAATATTTTACTACATATTTTTTTTCTTTTACAGTTCACTAGCACAAATTGGGAAACATCAGCTATCACTCCTATCACAAATGACATTTACCATCCTTGCTTCCCTTTATTATCCTTTCAATTTAGACACAGCACATCATCTCAAAGTACTCATGTGTCCAGCCCAAAGCTGAGGTGGGTTACTGTGGCTATCATACTTTTGTAAGGTTCCACAAAACAGATCTTTCACAGGGAAGAGGGTAACATCCAAGCTACAACAGGAGATAACGTTAAATCTTTACCACTGGTAGATGATTTAAATTTCTAACGTTCTAGGTTGCAAGGCAGCATCAGTTTAACACAAGCCAGGATGAAAGCTCTCCTTTGCAAAGGTTTTCCATTATTCTCCATTTCGTGACTGTTGATTTCCCTTCAGAGGTCAAGTCCCACACAGCAAACCACCCAGACCTCCAGCCTGAGTTATGTTGCCCTGTCCCACACCACTGAACTCCAAGCAAACAAGAAAAGACTAAACAGACCAACTACCATGTAGGGTTGATTTTCTCCCCCCTCCAGCCCAGCAGCACTGATGGAGTTGCCCTAAATAGGCTAGCATGAAGCCACTTACATAACCTAATGGAAATTACCTGCACAGGAAAGCAGGGGCTCCTGAGCAATGGGAGCATCCCACGAGAGTCATGCAAACAAAGTACTTCACAGTAGCTCGATCCCTTTTCACTGCTTTGTAGTTGTATATCATCAATACAATACAATAATCACAAGGACTGAAAGCGTGGCTGCAAATGTCTTACAGGTGCTGTATACACCACTCTACACGTGTCACTGCAGACCCACGCTTTTAGATGGTCTCAGAATGTTGTTGTAAAGTTATTTTTCTGAGTCAGAAAAGAACATAATCTACAAAGAATTTTACAATAAAGACCTATCTGAAATAAGAATAAAAGCGTTTTAAGGCGGAGAGAATTAAAAAAAAAATTACAAGAAGCAATTCCAGTGTCAAGGTTTCTGTTTCAAAAAAGCAACAAGCATTTAAAATCCATGCCCCTATTGTCTTCAACCACACTTAAACTCTAAACTGCTTATCAGTTTTCAGATGGAAACCCCAGATTATAATTTTCAAAACTTCTGGTGAGCCCACTGAGGTAGATCATTATCTTTTAATGCAAGAAGCAATTTAATACTACCCCATTACACAGTGGCTGAAGGTCCAAAGATCCTCTGAGTTTTACCACAAGACAGGTGGATCACATCTCAGTGATCAGGACAATGTGATTCCCCCTCCCTCAATATTTTATGACATTTACTGTAGAAGACCTACTGCTATAGATACTTGGATAATATTGCTTCAGAAATTACCAATAAACCCATAAACCTTGCTTAAAGCTCAGTTTTACACTGACTCCTGCTGTGGTTTGTTGTTTATTTATAGCTCAGACAGTGGTATTAATGCAATGAGGCTCACTCTTACTGTCATGACAGTGAAAAAAAACTCTCTTGCACATGATTGAAGGAAAAATGAGACAGAAAGAAAGAACTTCAGACAAAACTGATGACAACCTTACAGCAAGATATATACCTTGTCTCTGACTACATGTTCTTGTATGGTGTTTTACCTTATATCCACTTGAAAGTCCTCAAAGTCAGTCTGATGTATTTTTCTTTGTAAACTCTTTTTTATAATAAATTAGTTGGTTCCCACCTGTATGCAATCCAAAATGATTGAGAAATTTAATAACAGAAACTATAAATTGTAGTACAGTTATTTCCTTATAATTAACTTTGCTATGCATTTTGACAGGCAGTCTTTAAGATTGAAACTATGACACTTATTAATATAATTTTAAATAAAGCTTATTCTTAATGATGAAAAATGGCTCCCTGTTGCATAGCCTTCAGTTCTCACTGTCAAAATAATATAAAACCTGCATGTTCTTCTGTCACAAATTCATCCTGCAGATTTCTTCAGTGTTTCTTTTGGTAAAACAACTTTTGGGTTTATACCCAATTCTGAAATCCTTGACATTACACAGAAGACTTTCACAGGGAAGCCTTTTTGCTCTCATAAAGATTTAACTATTTTCAGTGCTATGCTATTTCCACAAACTTAGGGTTAGTGATAGCAAAGGGCCTGCAGGCAAGAGCTAGAAGAGGCATCAAATCAAAATACTCTCTAAGAAATATGAAGTGCAAGAGCAGTGAAGTCTAAATTGCAGTGTCTTGTCTGGTCTCTTTGCAAGACAGCCTGAGCAGGCCCTGTCACCTGAGTGCCAGTGACACCATTCCTCCTCCACATCCCCGTGAGGAAGGCTGAAGGGAGCAGATTTACAGGAACCCTTCAGAGGCTTTGTAAAGCACCAGGGATGGCTCCACAGCAGCCGAGAGCATTTTAGCTTCCATGTCACACCTCAGACACTGCTTTGTGGTCTGGCACAGATCACACAAGTGAGAAACAAACCATCATCAGCTTCCCGTCGTGCAAAATAAAGCTGGTAGAAGCAGAGTGTAGAATGCAAACTTGAAGGCACATTGAGCTTCAGAAAGTTTATGTGCCTTTGACTTAGAGTCATAGCTGGGTGACAATGCCCCCTTTATTTCTCATATGTTGACAAGAAAGTCATATAGCTTCAGATATCTTAAGTTCTATTCAATATTTTTCAGTTTTCACCTCCATCAAGGCTACCATGTTAGAAATACCAGATACGAGTCTGTGGAAAGTTCAGTAGATTCGTTTAGGGATATTGTAATCCAACGATTTCAATGCTGTGACCATACTGAAGAGAGCTATAAAACAATCTCCTCTGTTGCCATCTTAGTGATGAGATGAGCCCTTCAATACCAAGATAAATCCCTTAGTGCTATGATGCCCAGACTGCCGTGCCTAAAACAGGGGCCACAGTACCAAACTCCACAACCCGATAGCGCTTTGAAGTGGTTCCTAATGCAGGGCCTCCAGTGCCCTTGGGGTGTCAGAGCCAGCAGCAGGACCCAGCTCTGTGCAGGGCCAGGCACAGCTCAGGAGGAGCTGGGCTTTCACACCTGCCAGAGTTACACACACAACTGTGAAATACAAAGTTATGTTTCATGTCAGGGAAATGAAGAAAATCTGTGTAATCATAGTGGTGGAACACAGCCATGGGACAGCTATAAAGATGAGTTCTAATAAACAGCTGAGGAAAGCATGGAAGGAAGCTTTTGAATAAATCTTTTGCTTGCAATTATCTGTTATAAGTCTCAAGCTATTCTGCAATTAGTGTCCTTTAATTATAACTTTAGAAGCTTGCTTTGTATTAAAGAATTTTAAACTGTAGTTTTAGAGTGCAAAAAGGTTTTCTTTTAGACAAAAGAAGGAAAAAGGAGGGGGCTCAGGCCTCACACAAGGTGGGAAAACATCCTGGACATGAAGATATGACTTCAGCTCACTGATTTATGACTCCTGGAGAGGGAAACGGGACATCAGCCTTGGAGATTGATGGACTTGAAAATAGAGATGGGACCCCCACATCTGGAAGCCAGATCCCACCACCTGGAAAAACATATCCTGGAAGTACATCCTGGAGTATTGAAATATCAGAATAGATCACAATGGTCCATAGAATTATACAGGACAATCTATAGATTTATGGCTGTTAGGTATTGAATTGTGACGTTAAAACTAGAAATGGAAACTGCTGAGAAAGCTTATGAATATGTATAAAATACCATCAAAACCAGCAATGGGTGTGCAGTTGGAAGGGAAAACCCCTACCACTGTACCCAGCGCTGCCTTTTTGCTCACACTTTACCATGTTAATTAATTAATTATTAAATTGCTGCTTGATATATTGGCCGTGTCAAGCGTCTTATTTTTAACACAACCTCCCTCACACAGCGAGCTGTGTGTGCTGCAAGGCACGTTCTCATGAGGGGGAAAGATAAAAGACCTCACACAAGAGCTAGGGGTAAATATGTTTAACGATATTTAATGAGATTCAAAGAACTGACTTACCATGGTGACATCAGTCTCCCCACACCAGGGACGCTTCAGACTGTGGCAGGCTGCTTCAGTCCAGCGAAGCAGAGCTAAGGTTGTGTAAAATGCTACCTTAGATTCTAGTCCAGCCTACAGAATTTGAATAGCTCAGAAGAGCAGTCTTACAAAGGTGCTGACATAGCATTTGGCTTTTAGGAAAGAAGTTTTAAAAAATTCCAAGCATCCTTCACATGCTGTGCTGAAGTCTTTTAAGCTCTCCCCAGCAAAGTCAATCAGCTTTGTTGATTTGCAGTAATAAACTTAATTCTTTGTTGGGGTGCATGTTTTTATCAGTTCTATGTGTGTTCATTTGTTCTATGTATAAGCCAGTTCTGTGTACCCCAATGGAGTTTTTCTACCCTCACCCACCTAATTAATATTCCTTTGTCTTCCCTCAGTCCCTCACAAGAGTCTATTTTTAGTCTTGGCAGTTATCTGTCAATCATTCTTCGCGCCAGTTCTGTTCTCCTCCCATATTATCCTGATAGGTCCAGGTTCTGTATCCACCCCTTTGCTTGCCCATAGTTACAAGTCTGGATTGGCTAGCTGCGTCTAGCCACCCCCATTTCTCCTCCCCTAGAGAGTCACATAAAACCCCTTGTCAGACCCTCCTTGGGGCTCTGTCTCTTCAGGGCTCAGGAGGTGTCAATAAACTTCTCCTGCTGCACCTGGACTGAGTCCTCCTTTTCTTCCTTCGTCTTCGCCATGGCTAACAACTGTCCTGCGGCCCTCACGATCCCCAGGGCCAAGAACCCACAGGGAGCAAGCCTGGTTCGTCTAGCTACCAGCTTGCCCCTTGACTGTAAAGTGGTGTCCGTGGTGCAGAGCCAGCCGGGGCACAGAGGCAGGCACCGCGGCAATTCTTCCTTCCACGATTGAATATTGTTTAGTGGCTTTGCTTATAACAGTAACCATTATGAACCACTCATGCTCTGTGGCACCTTGGCACAGCAATTCATTAAACAATAAACCATTTCAAAATAAAGAGTTGTCACAGGAATGTGATAATCTCTGGTCTAGCATTCTTTTGACTCCTAAACTTCAGATTTCCAGCTACAGTTCCCACTCCTGGAAGCTGCAAGGTTTGGGTTCCACTTGGTTCTCATCAGAAGGAACCTCAGATATTTTCCCCGAAGAACTAGAAAACAAGGAAGCAGGATCTCCGTGGTAGTTACATAGTAGCTGAAAACGGTGATAAGCAATAAGAATTTAACACTCAAAAACTATTTGCAATTAAGGTGTCTCAACAGCAACAATTACTTTTAAATGCAATCCTACTTTGAAATCTCTTGGCTACAATAACAAATATCTGAAAAGGCTACAATACAAAGTTTTAGACGCCACTCAAAACCAAGCACTTCGTGAATCTTTGTTAAATCATTTTGGTTTTATGATGTTCCCACCCAGATCAAGCCTGGCTGAGCTGCTTTTAAAAGTAGTTATAACTAGCTAGGAACTCACAGGTATTTTCATAAAGATATTTTACTTGAATCTCAAGAGATGCTACAACAACAATGAAATAAGAAAAAAGCAAAAAAATAAAAAGCAAGATTCAATGTTCCTGTTTACATGTGCAAACTAGACTAGATGAAATATGAAACACTTAGTCCTCAATGTAAACAACAATTTCATACAATTTTAATAAAGAAATGAGATCATCCAAGGAACTGCCCTTAGATAGAAAGGGAAAATTGGAAAGTGAAATGCACGACATTTCAAGCAAGTGACAATGCATTGACATTTTATTCAACGCTCTACCAAAATAAATAAGAAAAGCCCTCTCAATCTGCCAATTATTTGGGGTATTAAAGGGGGATGGTGGAAAGGCTAGTCTTTGGTTTGTACCGTATCAGTTCTACATAGAGAAGGCTCCATATGGAAGGTTTTATGCTGAGTCCAGCTTAACATCCATGTGAAAAATATAATGAGGGGGCCATTACACAAAATATTATACCATGGTCCTGGCCTGTTTGCCTTCCTCTTTTCTTGCCTACCTTCTCTCAGTACATAATAATTCTCGAAGTGAAACAAACTGCCCCACCAGCTCTGCTGTGCACAACCTGCTTCATAAAAATTCTATTTCTTCATGTCACACTTCTGGCTTATTTTCTTCTGAAAATGTACAATTTTATTAACACTGACTATGTGCAAGTATCTCTTATTAATATTACAATTACTTGTAGAAAGAGGCAATACTGCTGTGTTGTTTAATATATTCTGTTACATAAAATATTCAAGACTTGTCAGCTTCCTGTGCAAATGCATACATCTGCTACAAAATATTCACATGTTCAGATACTACCGCAATACAAATATCACAAGGTAATATCCCAGGTAATCTATAACACAATCCCCAGATACGGTATCAAAACAGGAGCCAATTTACATTTACAGCTCTGGAATTGTATTCCGGGTTTGATGAGCAGTCACAAAGGCTGTGAGACTACTCTGTTGTTGCAAGACATTTAAATTTCCTCTTTCGCTTGCTATTCAAACAGAAGTGAACATCCTGTGACACCAAAATTGCCTTGATCCCCTATTACTGGATTTTCACCAGTTTTGTTCCTATTTAAAAATGAAAAGCAGGTGCACATCACGATACCTTATCCACTGACATGTACAGACAGCCTTGCAATAGCGTGCTGTGTCCAGCAAGTCTCACGTGGCGGCTCCCTTCGCTCCAGGTGTTTCTGACCTGCACATGTCACAGCTGGCCCTTGCCAGCCTCGTTCCCCCAGGCCTCAGTACCAAGCCCCTGCCATCGGCCCCTCTGAGCCCCAGCAGTGTCCCCTCATCCTGCTGAGCGAGAGAGAAGCTTGCTCACTTCCTCAGCCCCTCCTTCATACCCAGGAGCCCAGAGAGGGCTCTTCCAAGCAGCCAGCTCCGCACTCCAGCGGCGCTGACACCTGTGTATGTTCTGCCAGAAGTGTCTGTGACACTGCCAGCAAGTCAGCTCCCCTGTGCTTTGTGTTGCTTCACAGGGACTTCCAGCAGTTCAACTCAGGTACCTTCGTCGTACAACCACAGTTGCTGCTGAAAGCCAGGAGATAACTTGAGATAACCAGAACTAGGCTAAAACTCAGAAAAGGCAGCTGTCTGTAGCCTGTGTTTTATCAAGATGGCAAATGAGACCAGTTCTTAAAGTCATCACCAGTGAAACTGTACCCGAGTCAGCTCCCTCCTGCTAATAGTTCTGCATTTTGTAACCATCTCAGGTGCCCAGCAGCTCCAGTGCTGTTTAAGTGTTCATACATGCACAGAAGACACACATACAGACATGCATGCACAAACAGAGAACGCACAAGAGGAACACGACAAACCCTTTATGAATACAGCATCATACCAGGTCCAGCCAAATCTTTTCCATTCCACTATCAACTTCCAAACCCCAGTTTCCACTGGAGCCACTAGAGCACAAAAGGAGAACTCAGAAGCTCTTATGAAAAAATCAACCCCACATCCTAATGAAAAATCACCCATATCTAAGAAAACAAGGACAGAAAACAAGGACTTCTGTGGAGAGAACTCAGCGTGGATACAAAATATGGTAATTTTCTAGACTCTTGAGGGTGCACCACAATTCCTGTTTCATAAGCATGCCTGGGATAAGAGACTGGAACCTTTAAACTTTCTCTACAGAGAAGTCCTTTACCTGACAGAAAACACCACCGAGCCCTCAGTGACTGAGCAGCCTTCCTGCCACTTGGTCACTGTCCTTAGATGTCACAAGCACTCCAGAACAGTGCAGGAAAAAGCAAGACGGAAGAACACCATCCATAATAGCAGGAGTTCACACTGGCAACAGCAGACAAGGTCAAAGCCTCAGCAAAGCTGGGTTTGTTTGAACGACACAAGGTTATTTTAACAAGGTTATTGTACCACTTAAAAATAACTGAACAATGTAATCCAATCCTAAAATCCAACTGCACAAATATAGAATCTCTAACCATTCTTTTCATTTAATGCATCAAAAACACCCGATTTCATTGCAATATTTTTTCATAAAAACTGCAAGCCATAAACTCTACAGCAAATGAAAACAAATTTAAAATTTAAATGAGAACTAAGTCAACAATTTGGTGGTATAATCATGTATTTTCAATTAGATATTCAGAGTCTGCAAGTGAATTTATTTAGGCCAATGTATCAGCATCATCAACAAAAGAATTCATCATAATTACCACTTTCATCTGGCAGAAATTAGTAGCAGATGTTACGGAACTTTTCCACGTTTATATTCATAGATGCTTGACATTCCCCATTGAGTCCAAAATACGAAAACACAATGAATAACAGCCCTATGTTTTGAATCATAATCTGCACTTAGTTTCAAGTCCCATCCTGGACTGCAGCGGCCACTGCTTTTCAGAGTCTTAGCAAGACAATCTGCTCCACAGAAAGGATATGAAACACTGAAATGGAACATCAGCTTGCAGGTCAATCACTCTAAATATTCCCTGGCCACTCTGACTTCTGTGGACACCGCACATTTATTTCACACCAACATTAAGAAGTGTCAATCCTACTCTGTAGCCCCCTGGTAACCAGAATATTAAATTTTACTTGTAGAGTTGGACAGGTCTCTAAACTATGTACAGCAAACTCTTCTACATTAGCCCAACCACACTTACAAATACGAACACTTACTGAGTGATAACATCTGTGAATCAGGGTTGAAAAAAACAAACTCAAAAAACAATGCATGCAGGAAAACAAACAAACACCACTACAAAAAAATCCACAATAACAACTCATTGGCTCTCCAAGCAAAATGACCCAGATTATCCCCTTCTTTCTGCTGGTTAGGAATCACATAGCTCTTAGTGGTGACAAAGGTTGGAAAGGGCAGGAAGGAAGCTTCTCTTATGTACCTGCACTGCAAACAGGGAAATCTAGGAAAATCATGAATCAGATGATGAAACTCAAATTTCTTAACATACCTACAGATTTCTTTTGCTTTCACATGACTACATCATCCAGAAACCAAGCGTATCAAAGGCAGCTCTTTTTTTTCCTTTTCTTCTTCAAAGGATTAATTTTTCAATAAATTGATTTACTGCACTAACATGAGTACTCAGGCAAGAGAAGTGGCAGGGACCTGTGGCAAGGAGCACACGGAGAGGAGACAGCTGCCTTTTTCTTGGATGATGCCCGTGTTTCCACTGCCTCCTGAGATACAGCAAGCAGGGATTAAAGTGCAAAGGACCCACCACATAAAGATGTAACAGATTTGTTGCCACATCTTTTTAAATCCCCTAGTTCTCCAGAGGACACGGATTCTCCCAGACTACCTTGCTGTGTTTTTCTGGTTTGCTGTGTTGCGCTCTGCTCCAGCATGGCCCCAGTGTGAGGACTCCCAGCACACCCACAGAAGAGGCCAGGGACTGCTCTGGAGGAAGGCAACAAGAGTAGGGGGGAGAAAACCAACCCCACATCCAAATATTTATTTTGCTGCTAATCAGACAGGTACACCTACCAGCACCCTACAAGATACCTCTGAGACAAAACCTGGAGAAGGTGGCAGGAAGGAAAAGAGGAGTTACAAGATCAACAGTGGCACTCTAGCAAGAAGTGAAAAGAAAGCCATGATGCCTTAGATAAGATACTAACAACTCTAGCCTGTAGCTAGCAAGGAACAGAAAAAGTTCTGATGTGCCCTTAATTCCTATTTTACAGTACACAACACAAGCAAAGAAGCAAAAGACTGCATTGTAGAAAAAATATACAGACCACATAAACTGGTAATAAACCTGAAATATTCATGCAATGTCACTCTGTCAAAGCATGTTTAGTCTACCAGCTAAAATACTAGCAGGAAAAAAATCCCACTGCACTGCAGCACTCCCATTTATGACTGAAAAAAAACAGAAATACAACTTTTGTCTCACTGAAAGCCTGTATTTCCTTAAAATGACAGATTATTATACTTTAATTAAATGTAGTGAGGAAAGTATATTAATTTGCATCTGATTACAATTACAAATAGTTAAAAATCTGTACTTGGAGTTAAATTTTCCTGCAAACAGGTGTACAATGTCACATCTATTGAACTAGACAAAGGGTATGTTCTTTGATGTTAATGTAATGGGATATCAAGATAGAAAAGGAAAAAAAATGCTGTATGTATACCTTTAAGCATGTTTGATGAGTTAAAGTGCAGCTACATTTATAATTTTGAGTTAATGGTGAATAGCAATATTTTTAACACAATATAAATTGTTACTGAGAACTGGGAACACATGGAGATTTGTGTTGTTGATTTCTTTGGGGGTCTTTGCTTCTTTTGGTTTTAATACAATTTAAAAAATAGCCCTTGCAAGCATCAGTAAGAAGAGAGACTGTGCTCCCATCCCAAACCACTCTTGTTATTTTCAAGATACAAATGCAAGAAAGCACTTCAAAACTGCACAGCATAGCCATAAGGCTTTTATCACAACTCTTGTAGGTCTCCTGTTTAATGAAATACCAGTAGGATTGGAAGGTAATTATAAACAGTAACCTGGAGGGCACGAGAGCAGGAACCAGTTGTACTGTTCCCAAAGTTGTCTCAGACAACTAAGAGAAAGATAAATCTGACAGTGTGAGCATTGTAATATTAACTATTAATGTATTTTAATCAATGTTTTCAACACTATTCTGGGGAATGCAATGTAGCAGGAGAAAGCAGCAAACACTCCCATACCCACTGAGTTCAACTTTACTTCTCATACAATACTCCCCAACATTTATCTATAAACAATAGTCTTTACAGACACAAAACTAAAAGTATCTCATGTATCAGCTGCAGCATCCACGGGATACCTCTGCTACCTCCAGAACTCATTCCTGATTCACAAGACAAGAATCTGTTCTTTCCTTAACTATGTTCATTCATTTTCCCTTTAGTCTTCTTGATATTTTCAAACCCTTAAGCTACCCACAGATAAACATACCCAGTAGAATGCAGGAAGATCCACAAGTTTTCAAATAAATTCTCTCTCCTTTCAATCAAACAATTTTCTTTTACAAGAAAAGAGTTTCTTCTTCTACCAAGTGAAATTTTGGATAAGTTCTTTGTTAGGAAGCTTGACACAGAAGAGATGCATGACTTGCCTGGCATCCCTAAAGACAAGCAGGACTATTACTTCATGACACATACGCCTGCCAGATGTTGAGAGGATGGGTTACCTTCCATGGATTTTGTGACTATGAAGTGCCAAGGACCAGATAAACAGAGGCTGTATATCAAATACAAGGACCGTGGCTGTTCCTCTCAAAGTCGGTGTTACAGAGCAATAGACGAACCAATCACACACTGGGACCATGTACTTCATACTGTATCAGGTCAGGGAACAGCACAACACAACCCCTGGGAAAATTAAAAACAGGAGGCACTTGTATCTTAGGGCCTGCCTTACACAAAATTGCAGTTCTCATTCTCTGAATTCCCATCTAAAAAAGGGGGACATGGGGAGAGTGGGATAAAAAAAACCTTCTCTTTTAACTTATCACCACTGAAGTACATGTTCACCTCATTTTTTGACAGCAGTTTCCTCTTGGAAGCAGCTATTCGCATTTCCAATGGTTTTGTCTTTCCTGCTAGACAGATCTTTAGGCAGTGTTAATCAGGGTGAGGATTTGCATAGTTCCACTCGTCTGAAGCTCAGCTGTTCAGCTTGCACAGGTACCTGCCCACACAAGCTGAGTAGGCAGAGTGTGGCTGAGTAGATCAGAAAACAAACATTCCACCCTCCCCAGAAAATCCAGGAGTGAGGGCCAGTGAACTCTGTGGACAAACTGCACATCTCATGTGTGAGGTCTACCCTTGACAACAATTCCAGGAAAAAAGGGGGACATAAACTTGCCCTAGGACGGGATTTTCCACTGTCACACACAGCACACAGCATGGGAAGATGACAGGGAGCCAAGGAAAGGTGTCTGTGTGAATGCAGGCTGCCCTGAGCAGATCCATCAGCCACTGGCGCAGAGCAAAAATGCCTGTCCTTGTCGAGTGGCACTATCCCACAGGACATCAGCACACAGCTGCCCAGGGACAGCACACGCTCACGCTGTGCTGTGCCACAACCCACCTGAGGGAAAGCTAAACAAAGCTTCCTGTGTTTGCCCGGGGAGCTCAGTGCCTGCAGGGACACTTCCTTGGGTTCTGGCTCCCGTGACTGTGCACAGTTATTGCTGATGTTACAGAAAGTTCAGAGATCCGTGGGCTTTCATTTCCCTGCTCAGAGCTCCACGTAATCCTTCAAAGAGTTTTCTCTGTGTTTCAGCATTCCATAATAAGTCTTTCCATATCGGAGTTTTCCCTTCACTGCTTGCAAACTGACATTGTTTAAAGTCAGCAAAGCAGAGAATGCAAAAGACTGAAGTAAATATAGCTAGAGCTAGACTGCCTGATTTGCCTTCTGAAAGGGGGTGGAGAGACAAAGAGAGCTGTGAAAATTACAGACATTAAAATGCTAATTAAGCCCTGTCTCTTCCATCTCATTAGAATATTTGAAGTTTTCTACAAACTGTAGCTTAATACCAACTTCAGAACAATCTGTCCCTTCCAAGCTTCTCAAATACCCAAGTATAGACTTCTAAGCCTAAATTTAGTCACCTGATTTGAAAATTTTTATCTTGAAAGGGATTCTGGAGTAAGCTTCTCAATTGTAAAATAGAATCTGGGTACATTTTCAGACTGAAGCGAAGGACATCATTCAGGAGCAGAACTTAGTTACTTTAAAACATCTGTACATCTGATCTGTGCCTCAAATCCCACATTCTCACATATTTTAAGAGGGATGTAAGATTTGGGACTGATGGGGTAAGAAATGCAGAGCACTGCATCTTGGAGAACTTCTCCCACATGAGAATAAAAAGATTGCACTGTTTGGTTTTGAAATGCTAGGAAGAAGGCACTCAAATCCCATAGAGAGAAGGTATCTTTAATTAAGCAGTACAAAGCCGTCTGTGACAGCCTGTTTGATAAATCACAGCAGAGTGACTGACTACAACTACAGCAGTAAAACAAAGGATGACTTAAGTAGCTGGATGTGATCAGCATTCAGAACTAGAAAAGAGCATCTTGCACATGTGAAAGAATGCCTCGGTTTTGCTGCTCTTTGGGACCAGAGCTGGTCAGGAAGAAACAACTGGGCTCTCACTAAACATTAGCAACAATCCATGCAACCTGTGAGCTGCATATTAAATAATACTGAAAGCTCACATTGGAACATAAACTATTTGGAGAAAATCATGGAAACTGTGCATGGACAGAGGCCAGAAAGGAATAGATTGCAAAAGAAATTATCTGAATCAATGAAACTGTAAATGGAACATAGTAAAAGGAGCCCCATGTTGCTGAAGCAAATTAATTTCCGCTGAGAAAACAAACCCCTACATTTAAAGTGATTTTCTACCTTTTCCTGAGTTTTGTAAGATCCTTCATTTTTAGAAGGATACCTTTTGCTAATTCAGCGTTGCCAGTGTAGTTGCTGGATTTGTGAAAAGCTCTAATCATGAGCAGAACAGAAGGTGCAAGCCCCAAGGAAGAGCTGAGGGCTGGCTGCTAAGTCAGGTCCTGTAGCTGGACACCTGAATGAAGTTCTCACTCCCGTTGTCACTGAACATGAGCAATGCTGAATGCTTGCACAGCAGGTGAGCCCTAAAACCCAGGTTGTTTATAAAAAACACTTTTATAAAACTTTGTTAGACTGAGGATGACTCAGTTTATGTGATTTTAGTAAACAACATTACACTCGTAACTGTTTTATTATTTTAAAATAACAGAAGTTTAGGACATTTTAAAACGTGAAGTGCATAGGAGTTTAAATTGAACATCAGGCATTTGAAACCTTTTTCTCACTTTCCAAGGCAAACAATTGGGCACCTACAGAACAGTTTTAGGATGTTCTTTAAATTATAGTCATATTTCATACGGTGTGTAAAGCTGTCAATTCCTGACCTCACAGATCAGACAGCCAGACAACCAACTAAGGCTTTTGCCTATAATGAATTGCAGAAGATGGATTTGTAAACAAAATTGTTTAGGCCTAGCTTTAAAATTAACTGAACTATGGTGTAACTTGCATTATAAAATGTGAATCGAATTATTTTGTGGGTTTCACAGCTTGTTTCAATATTCTTTCATCACAGTATGTTCAGACTGCTTTAATCAACATCCTGAAGGCCAGACAATATTCCCTCTTGCTGCCACATCCCTACTCATGACTCTGCGATGGGGAACACAGCAGCAGGAGAATTTAAGAGCATTGTGGTGGAGAATAACAAAACCTGGCTTCCAGCTTCCAAGTCACATGGATCATGAAGCACTGACAGAAACAAAAATCCTGAACAAACCAGCTTTTAGGGCCTGGCCCCTCAATCTTATCCACCCAAAGTCTCATATGCCTGTGGGACATTGTTCAAGTCCACGTCAGTCCTGTTGTACAGGGATTTGTGCTGACCAGGACAAGCCTTTGATCATCCAAGTTCACATTTTCTTCACATGAAAATCACAGAGTCAGTTTTCAGTGTCTGGGGGAATTGCAAGGGTTTGCTACAGCTAAAAGATCACCCAGCTGAGAAAGAAAAACTCGAAATGGAAAGAGCAGAATTAATTTGGTCTGCAGTGGAGTTCAGACCTGTTCCTCCCATCCCAATCACGTCAATATGAATAATAAATGCAAGCACAGAGTGGGGCAGGTGAGACGCTGTGGCCAGTGCCCAGCTCCCCCACACTCACACTGCCAGAAGGGAGAGGACACACACTAGACAGAGGTGCAGGGACACATACAAGAGACTGTCGCTACCCCTTGCACTCCTGAAGAAAGAGGATGAGGAGCTCACACCACTCTAATATAGACCAGGACCAAGATGTATTTAATGGTTACCAACTCGTTTAAAGCAGTAGCAAGTTGTTCGTGTACAGGACCCCATGGTCTGTTATTGCCCTTATGACAGGAACCCCCAAACAAGACAGGGCCCGTGACGATCCCTGTGTCAGGTTTATAATTACTGATGTGAATATACAGCCAGGGAACTCCAGGCAGGGCTGGAACAAGAACAACACTCTCAGCTGGTGCTGTTCCCCTGCCGGAAGTGAAATACATCTTCGTGATTGCAGACATAAGCACAGACCTTCAACTGGCCTGATAAATGGTATGGTGGTTTTCCAAATCTACTGGGACAAGTCAGGTGACAAATTATTTCCATTAGCTTCAGCAGAATGGAAACAAAACAGATCAATACAAATGATTTGCAACAAGTTCAGATCATAAATTTCCTTTTGCCCAGTTCCATCATTTTAAAATAGAAGCATTCTCCCCACACAATATGAAGAAAATGCAGTAGTGATCCAGAGACCTGATCTTTCCAGTTACAACAAACTGCTCATGACTTTAGCTCGGAGTGCTTTTTAATCAAGCATTAATTCTATTCAGTGATACATAATGGTATTGTTTTAAATTACGTCAATAAAAATTGTAACGACCGTATTATTTTTGGAAATGGAATTGGATCCTACTGTTATGT
This sequence comes from Prinia subflava, assembly GCF_021018805.1. Taxonomy (NCBI): domain Eukaryota; kingdom Metazoa; phylum Chordata; class Aves; order Passeriformes; family Cisticolidae; genus Prinia; species Prinia subflava. Next base: position 35,190,565 of record NC_086255.1, read on the forward strand.
AAAGCCATAATAGTCCTAAATTTTACTTTTACTTTACTAAAATTACCTGTTAATTTTACTTTTCTCCTTCTTTTGTCTATAACCATTTCTGAACCCTGTTTGTGAAGGCTACTTTGGGAGGCACCAGTTCTTGTATCTTTGAGATCAAACAACAGATTATGAGCTTGCACTGAAAAGAACAGCTTGCACATAACTCCTTGTTCTTCATAGCTGGCTATACTAACTATTTAACAAGCTAGAATCCCAAAATATACTCATCCTCTGTACTGTAGAGGAGATACACTGATTTATGAATCCACTCTTATGAGTAAATCATCTGTACTAATGAAAAAGACATTCACAAACAAAAGAAACTCAGTGAGGCAGAAAAACCATTAATTTAGTGCACCCCACTTTCAGAGGTACATAATGCACTTCTACAGGAACCACTTTCTACAAGAACATGTTGTGGGGAAAATTGCCTTGTAAATAGTTGATGTAGTGACAAACAAATACAGGTGTCATATGCAGTCACATTCGCTTAATATTTCCATACAATTATCAATATCAGTGGTGTCTCCTTAACGAGCTCTGACCTTGGGTTCATTGTCATGCCATAGCTGGTTCCACAGGTCAATTCTTAGTCACAAAGGGAAAAAAAGTTTCCCATTGAATTAAGTAGTCTCCCTTTCGGATTCAAAGTATTGCCTTTACCTCTTCTATTAAAAAAAAAAAAAAAAAAAAAAAAAAAAAAAAAAAAAAAAAAAAAAAAAAAAGCCTTTTTTCTGTATTAATACATTAATAGAATACTTTCAAAAGGTTTCTCCTCTTGACACAAGGGAAGGAGGTGGCTGCAATTTTCTCCTCAGGACTGCTACACAACAGCCTGCATGGGGACACATCCCCACCTGCCTTGTCACAACACTTGTCCTCCCCTCTCACTTCTCTCTAGTCAGAAGTCACACAAATAGGCCACTGGGAGAAAAAAAATCTTTACTTGATATAAAACAATCTTTTCATTTTTTGTACTTGACAACATAAAACAAAGAATTGCTATAAATCACAAGTGGATTCAGTATAGTGGTGGTACCCTATCTAGAAACAAAGCTTAAGAAATCTGAATTGAATCAAAACAGCATCATGGATTAGAAGATATATCTCAAGTACTGTCATCTATTGGTGCATACTAAATATTTATCTGGAGGGAAAAAGTTCACCAAAATGTGTTTTTAGAATTCATTTAAATAAACTAGAGCAGCTGAAAGCTGTCTAATTATATGGAAGCTAATTAGAATCAAATTACCTCCCCTTCAAAAGGTAGAATAAAAGGCTAAGAAAATAATGTATTTTACTTAAGACAGAATTTCACCAGTATTGCTCAATGCTCTAAGTTATTTCAAATACAAAGCCCCATTAATCCATGCACACTAAGAAACCCGAATTCACAGATACAGCACCTAATGAATATCCACCAGCTGTTGCATTTCAAAACAGGATTTGAGAGGCATTACATGATTTTATTTCATGTGGAGAAAACAGACTGGATTTGAACACTAATTTCTTGTGTCATGAGATTTACCACTGGACTTGGATTTTACCTCCCTCTCTTTCCCTTTGCCCCCCAGGTTTCTTAGCAAAGCGGGATTTTTGCATGCACAGCTTTTCCCGTGTCTCAGCTGAACACAGAAGAGTAGGCTCTGTACCCTCATTTCAGAACAGGGTACACACACCCTGCTGCAGCCTACTGAACGCTGGAGCATGGCACTGCCTTCGTGTGATAAACCCTGTGACAGCTCTGCAGGGTGCTTTAAGGACATTTGCTGAGGAGTTTCCCTTAAGAGTCACCTTCTGGCCACTATCCCATCCAATACCTGCTAAGAAATCAAGCAACACAATGCAGACAGGTGGGTTTAATTTCACTTTTTCAGTCTGTCAGGAAGCCTGATCTACACTGGAGGGTGCTGAGCAATTATGTGCTGTCCATCAGTATTATCCTGGATCTCCTTCCCACCCACATTCACCCCTGGTGCCCTTCTTTGTTCCATCCAAGTCAAGTCATTTTACTGTTTTAAGTCAAAAGCTCAGATTTTTTAAATTCCTAAATTGATCTAGATCACAGAAATTAACATTTTCCCCCTCAGCAGATATGTAGTGAAAAGCAGTTAACTCAGTTCACAGTATATTTCATCAGTTGCTTTAACATTTGGGAAGAAGGTTTTAAAATCAGTTCTGCAAATGTCAGCTCACTGTAATGCACTGCATCAAGAAGACTGAGTAAAATGCAGCCATTTTGAGCATTTGAGAGGCAGTGATCAGGAACACAATAATGAACTGTAATTTGTATTCTTATGCCTGTATAGAGACAAATGCAATGCCTATACCAGTAATACTGATACTTCACAATTGAACTGTGGTACTTTTCAGCTTTGCGGGTGTAGGGGGCAGATATGACAAAAAAAACCACCAACAGCAAGGAGTGCAAGAGGCTGTCAGCTTTTCTAAAAGCAATTAGGCTTCCAGCTTCTCAGGAGGGAAAGAAGGGGAAAACAGAAAGAAGAGATGTGCCTCTAAAATGGTGAGCAAATGGTCACTTTAGGACTGCAGCTGTTTCTCCCTGCAGGAGGCACAGACAAGACACCAGAAGAATATTTGGCAAAGATGTTCAATACGTAGAGAAATACATAATATGTGATCTATGGTGCTATGCTTTCCCCTTAAACAAATCCCATTCCCAGATGGCCGGCAAGATATTAAACTATTGCTTATGTTTGTAGTTCCAGCTGGAGACAGAATAGAAACAAAACTCCTTCTGTAAGTCTCTCTGCAGTACAGTAGAATGTTTGTTCTTATTTTTAAATAAATCCATTGAACTGCATTAAATATAGATAAATATAAAATACATCAAATTTCAACACTAACTTATAACTTCACTGTAGTTATTAAAAAATAAAATAAAGCAAGGAAAACTTCCCTTGGTCCAGCCTACTAAAAAGAAAAATCAGGGGTTCTACTAGGTCCTAACTGCCCTCCAGGCTTTAGAAGGCTTCTCCAAACACCAATCCATGCATGAGAGCAGAAAAAAAGATTCAGTGAACCCAGGAAACTTTTCAATTTGAAACAATTTCATTGATAACTTCACTAAATATACCACAAATCATAAAGCTTTTGGTACTCTAATTGGTTGTATAATCTTTAATTGAACAGTTTCACCTAAAACAAAAATGATGTGGGAAAACCACTTTCTGCAAGAATCCCCTGGTACAACACACATTTGAAATTGTTGGGCTCCTAATTAAGTTTCCATTAACGTACCCAAGGGGGAAAAAAAGTGATGTCAGGAAACAATATTGAAAGCATAGAGTAGATGTAGAGATGGCCAAGAATTTTAGAAAAATTAAAAGACAGAAGAATGCTAAAAATGTCCTTGAGATAGCAAAAGCTATACTCAAAGAGTAGCAGCACAATGAGCTCTCCCATCAGGGGCCTGTCAGCGCCCAGTGACAGAGGCAGCTGGCCCAGCACTTGAGAGCACTCCGGAGAGGGAAACGGGTCAGGCCATGCAACTTCAGAGAAATCATTCTCCATGGCTTTGTTTAGGGGTGACACCTGATGACAAAAGGGAAGGTCCTTCCTCCCAAGGGGTCTGGAAAGCCAACCCTACTAAGCATAATGCATCTTCCCTGTTCTAATGTGTGTTAGTAAATTCAGCTGCATCCCTCAGGCCTCCCAGAAAGCAACATTAACATTTCTGTTTTGGGATCTTTGAAGGTCTTCTCCCTCCTGTAAACTTCTGATCCTGTTTTTTACTTTCTGCCTTTCTGAATTCTAGCATTCCCTCTGCTTGTTCTCTGCTGTTTTCTTTCATTTCTCCTCAGAGATCTCCAAATAAACGTCTACATCAAGGCATGCAATTTCACACACACAGTGCTTCCGTGCTCACTTGTTTATTGACAGGAGTTCAAAACCCATTCCAGAACATGGATTGTACATGGATGTTAATGACACATACGTGTGCAAATGATGGGCAGGAAAAGCCACACAATTGCTGCAGCAGCTACGAGACAGAACACATTCTATCAGCCTGGGCTTAGGGCATTCCTCGACACAGAAAGATATCAAGTGTTTGGCTAAGTTTTCCTCTATTTGTTCCCATCCCTTTCCACTGCTTTCCCCTCCTCCCCTTTTTTTGCTCCTGCAGGTTGGTGTCTAAAAGCTCTTAGAGCTCACAGCTCAGCCAACCCAGAGTTAGTTTTAGCTTTACAAACAGGAACTTTTTACATTTTTTTCTGATGCTAGCCTCTTCCTGCTCATTTTACTTATGCTGCTCAACAAATGAGTATAACAAATCACTATAGGTTTGGTAAATAGATAACAAAGCTTAAATAAATGCAGGGATTATTCTACACGTGTTTTGCTTAAAGCAGTAAATCAAATGAAGGCTTCCACCAACAGAGAAACCTCAACACTATGAACAGCATTTAGCAGAACAGATAGCATCCATCCACTTTCTTTACCCTTTTTGAGCAGAAAAGTGACTTTTAATTTACATGTGTAACAAGCATTAACATACTGACACGGCCCATGCTTCCATTTGTCTAAATCCAATTCTATGATATATTTACTGCCTGTGGATGTAAGTACCACTCCAGGCAACTGATTGTCTCCATTTTCCTTACACCTGTAATATGAAACTCTTCTAGCATTTGCTGCGCTGCTAAGATGATTGGGATCAAATACTCTAAAATCTAAGGCTCATTTTGCAAGAGCACTTTCAGCCGTTATTGAAAATGTTCTCATAACCTCATTGCTCTCAACAATACATTCCAAGTTCACTCTTTTATCCGGACTGAAGCATCTTTAGTTTCTTTGCCTGAGTCTGTACATCTCTCCTGACAGATGAGGTCTGATCTGCAGGCAGCCCAAGGTCTTCAAGAATCTGGGAAGAATGTGAAGCTTCATGCCTTGGTCTTCCTGGCAGCTCTAGTGCAAGACAACAAACTTCAGATGGACACTTAGAAAAACAACAAAAACAAACAAAACCACCAAACCCAACAGCCATCATCAAACAAACTGTGCAAAAAACCCAACCCTCACAATTAGCCTCTTAAAACAAAAGCCTTTGAAAATGCTGTTCATTAGCTTATGTCAACCTCCAAACTACAGGTTCTCCGTTTCAGGTTTCATTTGCAGACAGAACAAGTTTCAGTGCATGTTCTACCTCTTATTTCACTGCTGCAGCTTTAAATAAGCCCTAGGAAGCAGGAGGTGTTACCAGAGATGCCAGGATCCCTCCGTTGCCATTTTCCACAGGTTTGCACAGGTTAGTTGCCATTGTTCACTCACCACTCCTGGCTGCACCACAGGGTCTCACAGCTGGCAGAGAGCAAAAACCCTGACTCCATTCCCAGCTTCTTTAGGAAAAACCATTGCAATGACCTTTTCAAGTTTCACAGGGGTATGGGCCTTGCTGTGGAGTAAGCAGCTGCAGCAGGCACTTACCAGCAGCTAAAAGAAAACATGACCACAGCCCCATCCCAGCAGAACCCAAAGTAACAGGGAAGAGACAAAAACCAACAAATACCAGAAAAAGCCCACATAGAAAACCAACAGAGTAATAAAATACCCACAACCAACCTCAAAGCATAAATCCCCATAATGTTATGCCAAGCCTCAAGACAGTAACATTCCCACCAGAGAAGGCAACCCTCTCTTTCATAAGCCCTGGTGGTGCAATTGCCATTACAACGAGAGTTGCAAGGGATTCAACTCCTGCCCTCCCCTTACAGACCATCCCCACAACCTTCCCCAACATCTTTGCCTGTGAGCCCACATGTCCTTCTCTACCCAAACAGCTGAATTTCAGTCAGCATTCGAAACCCAGCCTGCTGGAATTTATTTATTTATCTCTCAATGACCTGAGCATCTCACAGCTGCTGTTCTCCTCCTTTTTCCCCCTCTAGCTTTATTGAAAAAACACTTTTAAATTCAGGTCTTTTAGCTGCATTGCCACTTTCTCTTTCCTAGGAAGCCAGTACCTTTTTGACCATCTATCCTAAACTAAAACAACCCCCCTGCAAATCAACCAAAAATGCCCAGCCAGCACAAAAACAGCTTTGCCTTGGTCTTCCCTAAACAAGGGATGTGTAACACTTGGATTAAACAAAAGCCTTTTGTTTTATTAACTATAAGAGCATTTCAGTTTAAGCCACCTCATTCTTCCAGAAGGAACCCATGTTACTATAATTCTGCTCCAAATCAATCCTGTTTGATTAACACAACAATTGGTTTTAAGGGGTAGAAAACAGCAGAATTAGTGGCTGAACATTTGCCGAAGTCAAAGCATCACAGGTAACATCCTACTGATCACAAATAGAGATGGAAAAGTGAAGCAGCTCTATTGATCTATGTGAGATCCTGCTGCCAGCAGAGTACTGCAATCACCTCACACTGCATTCCTAAACCCATGGCACACGTACACTTCAGCTGGTGTCAGCTGTGCCACCTGCACCAGCCCAAGTCATTCCCCTCAGCACACACCAACATCCAGAAATAACAGCAGCTGTGGAAGTCTGCTTTAACCTCCCCATGGATTTGGGGTTACTTAATTAGGATTAAGTACAAATTCTGCCTTTGACAGCCTATCAAATGATAACCAGCATAAAGCATGACAATAAGAAGATGGAGAAGGGCATGGGCCAAACTGCTGCTGCATTAAATTGGCTGGATTACCACACTGCACACACCTAGCATGAGCCACAACCTCTAAACCAGAGCTGCGAGCATTATTCCTAGCATAAAAAGCAGTCAGCCTGATCACTGAACACATATTGGTCATTTCAACAATGTGAAGCAGCAAAGTTGGGCGCTGAAGAATTCTTATCTGCAGAGCAGTATTAACTGAGCATGAATCTGCCATGAAGCCTTTGGCTGGGGATAAGGCTGCTGGAAAACACAGCCTATCCAACTGCACCACGAGCATCAGCAGCACTCCCTTCCCCACGGAGAACTCAAGGGCTTTCCCGCAGGGAGCTGCAGCTGCTCTCCCTTGGCCCCGCTGTCCCGGCAGGTCCCGGGCTGCCCGGGGCCCGTGCGGGGCCTGCTGAGCGCTGACCCTGCCGCGGCAGCGGCGCCGCGAGTGCTGGGCTCTGGCCGGGATGCGCAAGGTGCAGTCCTGCTGCTGGCAGCAAAGCTGTTCGAGCTGGGTCATTGCCTTTCTGGCTGTTCCATTCCCTGCACACGCAGTTCCATGAACAGCAACCCTCCTCAGTCAGCTTTGCCATCAGTGAGTGCAGCTGTGGAAATGGCACTGCTACCAGAGATGCTATCAGGATATTACGGCCTTTCAAAGCACAGCTGACAAAAGCTCTCCTGCTCCATTCTCCTCTCATTGGCATCATGAATGAGCAATAAAATTGGCATATGCCAGAGGACTGGTATTAAATTTAAAAACCAAAAAACTCACCATTCCCTGCCCTCTAAAAAGCACACAAACAGAAACACAAACTAAGACATCAGTTACAAATAAGTCGGTAAAAACACTCACATGAAAGCAGGCAATGGAAATACAGAACCACAAAAACTTATTTGAGGTTGAAGTAAAAATTATAATTTCTGGTCACTCCAGAAGTCTCCATCTAGCCACAAATAAATATTTTAAATATAAATGCTTGTGGAAGGTTCCCAAAATTTAGCTCACATTAGTATGCCTTTTGTTTGATGTTTGCCCTGTTGAGAGACTAACATCTTTTTAGAATGATAACTGTGATGTTATCTTTTTTTAATGCCTACTGAGAGTAAAGCAGCTAATACATGTAAACAGAACTAAATATATACTCATATTATAAATGGATTTGGAGTTTGAGTGCAAAGGAAAACAAACTCAAATATTCCCTCAACAAATAGATACTTGGTTAATTCCTAGCAAGACCTAATCTCCCCACCAACTCCCAGAGCTCTGTGGAAGAAACTGTGTAAAACCAAACAAGGCAAATTTAGTGGATTCCTTCCATTTTCGTCCACATAAAAAAGGAGAATGAGATACCGACTGCATCATATTATCCCATCCTCTTTAGAAAGTGAAGATAAAAATACACTAATCTGCATCCTGGGAGGAGCAGAGGGACTCATATTTGATCAGCTGCATTCTTTCATCAGGTAAGAACTATGAGAGCCTTACTTGGCTTTTTCCACTCCTGATTCTTCAGCACCAGGACTGAAGTCAGCCCTTGGTCCCGTGTCACTCTCAGCCACAGCCTGCAGCACAAAGAGACTGCTGGCACAAAAAGAACACCTGCATCTCCCTGCACTTGAGCTTGCTTTTCTAAGACAAGCATTGGCAATGTGTTCAACATTTTCCAGAGCATTCCAAGGTGTCAGATACAACTCCTAGAACTTATGTTTTTAAAAGTAACAGATCTCACTTGCCTTGCTATTTCACATTAGACAAATATCAGTCAAAAGTTTCCAGCACTTCAAACATACCAAATGTTTCTTAGCTTTGCACATTGATGTTTGCGCATATTTAGAAATATACAGCACTTCAAACAAACAATAAGGCAAAATTAAAACAGAGCCAAGTGCTTTGAGGAAAAAAAGTCTTTTTAACTTTCAATAAGATCCACAGATGAGAAATCAGTCTTTTTAAATACAGCTTCTTAGATAGCATTTTCATGTAATATCCCTAAAGTAGAAGCCAACTTCTCATTTTATTAGCAGAAGAAAAGCCAAAAAGCAGAGTATAGTCTACTGAAATTCTCATTTAGGTTCACATGATCAAACCAAAACACAACTCTACTAGGTCCTATTGTTTTTTCCTAAGACCACAGAAGTATAATAAAATATTGAATGTGTTGTATTGACGTTATTTTCTCATGTCAAGGAAAATACTTTTCCAAATTCACCCTGAGGAGCAGAAGGCAAGAACCATGGGGAAAACAATGTTCATGTGATGCTGCATCGAAAAACAATTTTTAAACCAGCATGTAGATGTGATTCTCTGAGCAACCCTGCCCTGCTGAGCCAGGCACAGGCTGAAGGGGTGGCCCTGCAGCCAGGGCTGCGTTGCACAGCACAGGGCCAGGGCACTCACCCATTACTGACAGCACAGAAAAGCCAAAATATTCCTGCACCCTTTCCCAGAAAACCCATCCTGTGGAGTGGCAGCTGGACACCCTACTCATGAGTTCATGCTCATTCCCACAGCAGCTCCCATGTCCTTAAGACCGAAATCCTAGATTCTGTTGTGGAAGAGCTCTAGTTAATTCATCAATCCACAAGCCAAGCTGGACTACAGGTCAGTTTAAGACTCCACACTCCAAAACTTTTTTTGTGAACTGTAGTTTCTGTGTAAAAGTCAGTTTGTGATACAATGAAAATTGTAAAGAAATGTTTAGTGGCAAGTAAGATGGTCCTTTGTCAGTTACATTCCTGACACTGCCTCCATACCTTATATACAAAGAACCCAAAACCACACAAAAAAAAGAGATGGGGGGGGGGGGGGGGGGGAGGGGGCGGGGAATTAAAAGGAGTGCCTGGGATTCCCCCTCGCAGAACACAAATGTTTCTTGAAGACTTGACTTATTCCTATCTTCCCTGTGAATATCTGGTCTCTTTCAAGGTGGCAATCACTAACATTTTGAGAAATAAATGTTATAGCATATTATGACACCACATTAATTATGACCACACACAGGGTCATAATTAAAATAGAAAATTCATCATTCTTGTCTATTAATAGTCAGAACCAAAATCCAATTCACAACATGCCTTCAAGTCTCAGTCTGCAGAACGCTGAACCTAATTTATTTGAGGTGCAGTAGTTAACTTCCTGTAGAATTGCTACAGATGCTTGAGGGTTAAACCAATAGAACTATAATTCATGGGATTTAGCACACAATCTCTAACTGATTGCTACAGAATTTGATAAGGCTCTTATCTGTCAAGCAAACCACACCATGGGATGTGCAAATCACAAGCTGCTACCATTTTAGTTTCCTCTTCCTCCAGGAGAAAGGCCAGAATGCCCACATTCAATATGGATGAGGGCAGTTCATGATGGATCCCCATTCCAAATTCCAGCTGCAGCAGATTCAACATGCAGTATGTTAAAACTGAAGGTGTGGAGGGTTGGGGCTTTTGTTTGTTTGTTTTTTCTCCTTAAATAGGGCCCTACTGTGGACAAACTGCCCATTTCCTCTGCGGGCAGAAAGCAGAGAGCAAACCCACTTCCTCCATTCCCAACACTCCCCAAAACCTATCCTCAAGGAGCACCAAGCCAGAATGGCTGGTTCATATCATATTTCAAGGCCCTTCAATTCCCTTCTTTTCTGCCAAAAAATCCAAGTGCAAGCTGTGCCCTGCCCAGCACGCCCTCCCTTCCCGCAGATGCCCCTTCACGCTCTGCAGGGCACAGCTCAGTGTCTAAGCCATGGGGCTGCACAGCATCTCTTGGACAGGCTCTGCGCTGAAAGAGTGCCCCCACTCGGGTACAACTACTCCCCCTCCACTGACTCCATCAGTTTGCAACAAAGTACTGAATTTTACAGAGTTTTACTCCTGCCTAAAGTAAGTTCCTCTTGTATATTGTTAACAGTATTTAGTACATTCACTGCTTTGTAATAGCATAATGACTAGAAACCATTTTCACAACTCTCAATGCCCTGGTCTCCATCCCTTGCCACTTGAAGAGTAAATCAAACATGTCTGGAATATTTCACAGTCTCTGTGGTGAGATAAATGACTGAGCACACAGAGCAAGAGAGATGCAATGCTAACATGCTTAGTGCACTCTTCTCTAAGAGCCTATCTGCTGTGTACACCCTACAGAAAACACACTTGTATTAAAGGAGACTGAATTTTGTTAGCCACCAAGACAAAATGCTAAACAAAAATGTAAAGATGCTTAAATACAAATTAATCAATCTGATTCTCTAAACTCACTCTAGTGACCTAAGAACAGAAAACTATTTCCTTTTAGCTGACTATGGGAATTTAATTTACCTCAGTAGCAACCTGCACCCAAAATGTTAATATTCTGCAATGTACAAATTCTTTCTTCCCTTCTCCACCTGTTTTTACAGGCCTTGCACAGGAAAAGCTCCTATACACCTCAGAGAGCATTAATCATGGCTACATTCCAGTAATGGATGCACCATGACCTTCCCAATTACACAGCAGGCAGCAACCATACCACAGTGCAGACAAGTAGCAAGTAAGTACAAATATTTACTTCATCAAAAAGCCTTTCTGTGTATCTATAAAATACATACACAGTGCTCCCAAATAGGTCTTCGGTGTTGTCCTTAAGTGTTCCTTTTATTTGTGCTTTACATGACTAGTAGTTTTTCACAATTAATATAAACCCCAGACACCCAGCAGGAGCGTTGTTATATTACAGCTCTTGAGATGATTCCATCTGTGATCCAATATAAACCTGCTGTAGCGCTGGGCCTCTCTTCATGAACCTGAAAGCTCTGCATTACAGAAGCATCTATCCCTTTGTTCTGGTCTGAATCTCACCTTTTCCAACCTTTTTCAATTTAGTGCTTCCTTTGCTCTACCGTTGTTTAAAGGAGATGGATCTGACACACCCAGCCCGCAATTCAGAGAGTGTGGGTCAGCTGGCATGGTGATCAAACAAGCACAGACCCGAGCACAACACAGGACACAAGCTCAGATCAGTCACAAAGCCATCAGAGCCTCGAGCCAAAGCTCCCGAGCCCTGTCCTGCCAGGTGCAGGAGCTCCGGAGCAGTGGCACTGTGCCAGCGGTATAGTGCTCTCCGCTCTGCAGCCAGCCTGGTGTCTGCCAGCTTGTACATCTCTGTCCAATACTCCAGGGCACAGTAAAAATATACGTACTGCTTTTGCTTAAATTCCAGAGCTTATGCTAAACTTTGGCTTATCAAAGTATCTGGAAGACAAGTAGTAATGTGGCTGACACACAGGGGGAGGAAAAAAATTATTTTGTCCTCTTTCTAATACAGATCTACCGCTAATGCTGCAGAATATTTCCTCCTGCAACTCAGCACCATCCCTCTTCTCCTCACCACCCTGTCACTGCCCCTACATCTACTCTTATAAAAGTACTTTATCATGGTTTGCTTTAAAGTTTTTTCCCCATGAAAAATCTCAGTGTAATGGGGCATTCCATCAAGAGGCCCACAGCACACAGCCAGGACTCTAAAAGGGGGTTTGGTGATAGATAAAGGTAATTATAGTGTAACATTTGCCATACCACCATTTAAGGCTATGTCAGCACTTTCCCCCGTTTAAGTGGCTTATAAGTCTGAAAGCCTCTGGCCTGAAACTTGATAAATACATCCAGTGAAAAATAATCTGAGTTGTAGAGTCAATGAGATGCCTTGAATTGAAAAGCAGTCACGCTAACAGTAGTCTTGAACTTGTAGTGGATGGAAGATTACATGAGAGTTGCAAAGAGATCTAAAAATAAATCACTTCATGCATATTTTGAAGAACTGCGAGTGGACAAAGTTTTTAGAATATATACTCTACATTTCCTGGTAAAATTATAACTAAGAATGAAAAGTATGCCTGAACACATGTTCCAGACCTCAGCAACTGCTGATCAAAAGTTTCAGCGAACCAACAAAGTATGTCCTTAGGGAACCCACAGGAAAGGTACAATACACATTCTTCTGTGAATACTCTGTACACGAGCCCTGAAATCAAAACTGCCCTTTACAGACAGCACTCAGGGCCTGGCCATGCAGCTGGGTACGGGCCAGGGGACAGAGACCTGATCCCCTCTGGCCTTCTACACAGCATTAGCCCAAGCCAGCTCTGGCTCAGGGGTGCTGTAGACACATTAGCTGGGTGATGCATCTGAGCCAGGACTTCATCACTGAATACCTCAGAGAGAGGGGAAAAATAAAAAGAAAAAATAAATAGGAAAAGCAAAAAAAGAGGAAAGAAAGGGTCGGGGGGAGAGACGACACAAACTCCCAACCCATACACATTAAAAATAAGCCACAGCCTTCTGCAGTTGTCACAGTCTAAAGATAATTCAGTTTGTGCCAATAAAGTTCAATACCGTTTAATTACAAATTCAGAAAGACTGGACTGGACTAGCTGTAATTTGGCTGCACACTCCCATAAACAGGCCCAAGTAGCTGAATTCAAGCATCCTGAGGCAGAGCTGTATCCAGGCTCCAACTCATTTGGCAAAGCGGCTTAGACAGTGCAAAGATACTGATTTGTCCCAGTTTCCACCAAAGCATGGGGCCTGCGATGTGGAATCAAAGTGGTACTTGAGCTGTGAAAGGACTCAACAGTGGCACCACAGACATTTTGGATCATGCCTTGCAAAGCGTCACAATGAGCTGCACTACATTTTTGAAGTTCCTGAATCCATTTGTTTTACCATCAAGCCTCTATCAATTCTACAGCATCTTCTGGAGCAGGACAGAAAACAGGAGCCATGACAGGCTCACCTTCCCCTCCCAGGCTGTAATTTCTGCATTGTGTTTTTATCATAACAGCAAAAAATGTCACTAGTTGTGTGTTCAATGCAAATAAGAAAAATTTCATGTAGCCATAAAACATTGCCTAAAGCTGCAATCTGTCCTCATTACATATGAAACAGAATCTCTCCTTTTCACAGGAATCATACACTGGGAAAAATACCACACAAGTCAGTAAAGTTACATTTCTTTGGATTTTTAAAAACTAAAGAAGAAAACCAGTATTCATCACTTTTGTCTTGGGTTGAAAAATGTAATCAAAAAATGTGTATTCTATTTTCACCTGTTGAAACTGTTTGGGAGATATTGTTCTTTATCTCTTGTAACTCTAGGGAGGGAGAAGAGGGTGGATGCCTTCTGACTACAGACCATCTGGGGCAGTGTTTCTTATCTCTTTCATGGACTTTGTCCAGCCTCAGGGGATATCTTCTGTTAATGGGCCATTGAGACTCACGAGTGACTGACACATTACATCATCCCATTGGGAGATGCTCCACCCAGTGGGGATGAGCCAACCATCCCCTACCTAGATAAAAATGGGGACACAGGGACCCCAGGGATCCTCTTTTCCACTGGATTCCCAGAGGAAGTCAGGACTCATCTCACCGCCACTACAGGATCATCTCTACTCCAACAGAACCACATCTGTCACTCCAGGAGGCCTTATTTGGACTGCTTCCAACACTCTGGTCAACAGGGTGTCAGGTCGTATTCCTGACTCCATCAGGGTTCTCTAGGACGTTTGTTTGTTTGCTTGCTTGGTTTGTGGGGGTTTTTGTTGTTGTTGTTGGTTTTTTGTGGTTTTTGTACTACTGCATTTGCATTTTTATTATTCCCAGTAAAGAACTATTACTCTTATTCCCATATTTTTGCCTGAAAGCTCCTAGTTGCAAAATTGTAATAATTTGGAGGGAGGGGGGGTTTTACATTCTCCACTCCAAGGGAGACTCCACTTTTCCCTGACAGATACCTGTCTTTCCAAATCAAGACAACTTCTTCTGAAAAATCACCCCAAACAGCAGTTACAGTTCCACATCACAACCAAACCCATAAAATAAAACACCAAAAAACTCCCCCATTGTGGTAATCCCATCACCACTTCAGAGCCAGTCCTCAAAGGAGCAGAGATCTGCCTCTTACTTAGCAGACAGTAGAAAAATACAACCTGGCATCAGCTGCATTAATAAAAATAATGTCAGTGGGCAGAACTCCCTCTTGAGTGGAAATCTGCTGGATACAGACAGAGCAGATAACTCTACATTATTCCTCTTAGAGTGAACTTTTGGAGAATGGTAACCTTAGATTAGGTGTAGTTCCAGGTATAGAGGCAAAGGAAAGAATGAACACACCACTAGTTCATGGCTGATAAAAACTCAAGCACAGTCAACACAGAGGTTGGGAACTTTGGCTGATCAGAGTGATCCTGGAGAGGTTTTATGAGCTGCCAAGGGCTTCGCTGCCATTCACACCACACACCTGAGGAAGCAGGGAGAATTGCTGCCTCAAGAGCAGCATATCCTCTCCTTTGGGAGAAGGAGGGCAATATGCACATCAAATTGTACTGGACTTGAAACACAGAGATTGCAAAGGAGAATCCACAGTGGCAGTGATCCCAGTAAGGCTTCTGGAAGAATGAGATACTTATCCAGCTCTGCAGATTCAGAGAGGATGGAACCAAAAGAACATGGGAATGTCACTAAGAGCATTTCAGAAGAGCTTTTTGATATGGGTGGTTGGAAAATGAAATACAAACTCATTCTGGCCACTGTCATTTCCAATCACAGGTTAAGAAAAGGATAAAGTGAAAAAACCTGTTTCTTTATAAGGAAACATGGACATAATTTTTTTTCTTATCTCCACATTCCATGAAAAGCCCATGAACAAGGTGATCTTACTAATACACTGCCTACATGAAAATGGTATTGTAGAGAAAGGTGACACCAAGTCATGAGTCACCAAAGGTGACTCATGCGTCAAGCAGGAGGAAAAAAAATTGAGGAAAATCTCAGACTGGACACAAGGACAATGTACAAAAATAAAGTAACAGTGAAAAAAGGAATATATTAACCAAGCTCATATATGAAACAAAAACGACAGAAAGTTTATTTTAAGTAAAAGTATGTGACAGTAGTAAGAATCAAGTTACTCTTCAATCCCCTTCTTTCTACTTTCTGTTTAAGATAGTCTACAAGTGGCCACAATAAGACTGGAGAGTGTAAAAGGCACCTGTTGACAGAAGGTCTTTTATTTTACTCTTACAGAGTTAAAAGAAGACAGCACTCAGTAGTTAAAGAAGGCCCAATTAAAATTCACAGAGCTATTGATCTTAGCCCTGCTCCAGTGAACCCTCTTTCTGATTCTAGCTCATAAACAAGATGACATAGAAAAGAACTATCGATTTTCATGTGATATCTTTTGGAGACATTTTCTTAGAATCTTAAAATTGCATCAAGTGTTCATAAAACAAATAGAGTTAATGTGGTCACGTCTGGCAGACAGCACAACCCATTTTCCAATTATTTTACATGGGGGGGATAAAACAGACAGATGGCTTCTACTTAACACAAACTCAAGTTTTCCACCTGGAAACCAACAGGCATCATCATTCTATATCCACTTGTCTTGTACATAACAGAGCAATAACTTTGTACTCCAAGTATAGGCTGATTAGAACAGCCCCAGCTGGCATTTCTTGCAACCCTGAGGAGGCTGAACCTCTCTGAACACACCCCAGAGACTGGAGCGTCTGTCCCTGGGGCACCTGCAAGGCTGCTGGGATAGCGCCTCACCTTCTTCATCACCAACTATAAATATAAACTTGCAATATAAACTATAAATTTGGGCCCCAACTTGCAACACTTTTAGGCAGCAAATTATGAAATAGCTGGGCTAAAGTTTTACATCTGAGTGAAAAAAAGGCAGTTAAACCACAAGCACCAGAGAAAACAGAAATGCTCTGCTAAAGAGCTTAGACAATAAGTGACTGTGCTCAGAGAGTTCTGGATGAGGCCAAAGCCCAGCCCGTTTCCCTGACATCATCTCCCAACACATTTTGGGTCACAGTGCCCACAGTGGTAAGCCCAGAAATTCTATTTGTCAGCATTAGAAGAAGTAGGCTCCCTCCTCAGCCCAGCAGCCTTTTCTGCCAGGCCAGGTCACAACGATACACTGATGTGCCATTCTTAAACCATAACCTCCAGGAGAGAAGCACACCTCTGTGGCATAAACATTATCCCACCTGGGATTATCATTTTCTCACCTGGCAGTGGGCAGGAGCTGAGGTTATTCAGATGGGAGGCACTAAAACTGCTGCTTTTACTACTGCCCTCTCAGTCAAGAAACTCATTAAATAAGGCATATAACTCATAATAACTCATAAATTAGGCAGCCAAAAATCTGTAATTGTGCGAAAACTTGGCTTCCTTATCTACTTATTTACAACCTGATGCAAAACTGATCATGCCTAGATACAAGAGTCACTCTATATACAAGCATGTCTTCAGGATATTTGATAAACTCAATTATGATTGACCTTTCATTGGACTAAATTTTGAATAAGGAACAACTGCTAATATTAAGCCTGAGAAAGCAACAAAGACCATTCAGGGTGTATAACTAATGTTCTACTTGCAGGAATAAAAAGTAAAAAAATAGTTCAAGAAGCCCTTCTATCTGTAAGTAGTTTTGTTCTTGTAAAACAGGAGGAAAAGACCCACTCCAGCAATGGCAGAATACTTGGACAGAATTATTTGTGATCTCCTGTTTTTAAGCAGAGACCACTTCAAAACATTAATTTGCTTCAGGGATTTGTTTAAAGCTGAGTGTGTTCCTACACAGTTTCTTTTCAAGACAGAGACTAAGTTGTGGACTGTTTCGATGCCCTTTCCAAGTCACCTAGTCACTCCATATAGTATAAATAATTACAGAACTTGCCTATAAACAAATAAAAAGGTTCCTAAGCCTTTGCTTTCTGTTGTACTAGTGATTTTCCTAGAAGACAGTATATAGCCCGATTCTTACCACCAACATTCAGTTAGAAGGGATGTTCTTACTGACAGGTTTTTATCTAGCCTTGAGCCAGCATCCTCCCAGGCATCCTATCCTTGGGGCTATCTTACTGCCAGGAAGTTCCCAGCCCCTACCTTACATCTTGGCAAAATATGACTTTTTAACTTTTTATTTGAGCCAGTACAGAGAGAGGGAAGAATACATGAGACCATTCAGTTTTCAGAATCCATTTTGGGCATTCTCTCCCCATCTAAACACTCTACCACCTTCAGGCTTCATTTCTGGACAGTTCACACTCACAACTCATATGTTCTACCACCCTATTGACTTGCCAGATGGGTTATTTACTGCTCTTCATGTAAAACTGTACTTAGCTGCAGTTATTTCATGAGTGTTTCCATTGCTGGTTCTGGGGAATCTTTTATGGGATATCAAAAGCTTTACTAAAATTACTGCCACTGTTTCTCCTGTAACAAAGTCCTATTTATCTCCTTAGAAAGAAGTCAAGCGTGTTTACCAAGGACAAATCCTGTCAGCGTGGGCTACTACTTCCTTGTCTTATCAGTGCTGACAAGAAGGTTAATTCTTAAGTTCTTTGGTTTCATTTATACTCATAGTTAGATTTGATATAATATACTTGTACTTGATCCCTCCATATCCCACTCAACCCAAGAGCAATAAGATGTAATGCCTGTGCATTGATAAAACAGTTTAATGACCTCAACTAAGATGGAAACCAAGAACCATAGACCTCACACTTGTACAACTTTCTGATTATAGAAGTTCATCAGCTGAAATCAGAAGAGCAGCTCCTAGCACAGGAACAGCTTAGGATGGCTGCATTTCCTGCAAGAAAACAACCAAAACCCTATAAGCCATTAAATCTTCAGGCCGAACAGTTCAATTCAGCATTAACTCCATTTATATTGCAAACCAGTGCCACCTGTCAGGACCCCACCTCGTGAACACCATCAAGAATGGTTATCCTTTCTCTCTACTACTCACATCTGAGGTCCTGATAGGGGACAGAGGGAGGGCAAGTTGTGAGAATATGGGAAAAGTGGAAAAATTATTTTTTATTGCCTGATAAAGGCCTAATTCTACAGAATGCCAGGTGCACCTAAGAAAGCAGAAAAGGTCTAATGGACACTATTAAATTCTGTCAGTTGAGAAGTACAGACTGTTTACAGAGACATCTTCCAATTTCACATTGCAACTTTTAGGCTCTATTTTGATTCATGGACTAATACTTTCTGCAGACTGAAACTTTGAAACATACTTAAGTTTAAAAAAATTGCACTGATCAGCAAACTCTCTAACAGAAAAATTATGTAACTCAATGGTCATTTTCTCAGTGTAGTTTTCACAGGTTTCTCTTATCAATATATAAGTAAAAACCATGTTTAATGAAACAAATGGAAGATTGCTTGATTTTTCAGACGAGAAAAAAGTAGCTTAACACAAATAAAAAAGGCAAAAATCTCAGCCCAGGAACTCAGAACCAGTCCCTGAGATTTCCACTCTCATTGTGATAGAGAAGATGTGGACTAAACCCTGCATGGGTAGGAATCCTGAATTGCAAAAAAACGTGTGAAGAAAGATCATATGCTATGTGAAGTCAACTGCTTTCCAACCTTGTCTTTCTTTCAGTAACTGAGGAATGTACGAAAGCATAGAGACCCTTAAATTCACCATTGCTTTATTCAAACCACAATGTAAGCAAAACCCCCCAACACCCTGAAGCAATGCTCACAGGTGGATTTGGAACTCAGTTAACTCTTCCTGAACTCAGACATGACCCCACTCATCTTGCTTTTGCTGGAGCCAGCAGGGCTTTGTCTGCCTGAAGAGGCACTGTGATGACAGCACCGTGGAAAACACAGCTCAGGGGTCAGAGCTGTGGGTGAGGTCCGTGGCTGCAGGTCCCGTGCCTCGCCTCTTTGTCAGTGCTGGGACATTTCCCAGCAGGAAGGTTTGCTCTGCAGCTTATGTGGTAGTATGGATGGTGGGCAAATTTCCTGCTGTCCTGTTTCTGTGTAACACTCATTATAGCTCCTGTGTCAGCTGCTGTGTGAGTCCCAGGACTAACACTGATATTCACAGACCAACTCACATCCACACAGTGCAACATCATTAAAGGACTTCGCCATTTCTGTGCCTGTTGTTCATAATCAACCCTTACCATCACTTCCATATCTGAAGGTCCTCTCTCTTCCCTCACAGTTTGTGCCCAAACAGCAAAGAATCACAGCACAGACTGCAAGAATTCAGCTCCAGAGCCAAGAAGTGTATTTTTCTATCCTTAATATTTGTTTAACAAAACAATTCAAATGGAATTCAGTACTTGATTCTGTCTTTCAAACACAGATTTCTCCAGCTGT
The DNA here is from genome assembly GCF_021018805.1 of Prinia subflava. Classification (NCBI taxonomy): domain Eukaryota; kingdom Metazoa; phylum Chordata; class Aves; order Passeriformes; family Cisticolidae; genus Prinia; species Prinia subflava. Next base: position 35,210,413 of record NC_086255.1, read on the forward strand.
TCCTCCTTAAAACAGAGAAACAGAATACTGTTAAGCTCCTTTGAACATACCAAAGTAAAGATTTCAGAAATATAAAGCAAAGCTCTATAACATCACCATAGAGCTAGTACCTGCTTCATTCAGGAATAAACTAGATACTAAAAACTACGCATGCAGGAAGATTCAGCAAAGACTGATAATATAAAGTACAAGTCTGATTTTAAGAACCAGAACAACAGCATGATCCAGTATGAGCTGGCACAGCTCAGCTGGCATCCAAACTACTCTACATTTTCACTGAAATGCAGTGAAATGCAACAGCATGACACAAATGCAGAAAATTATCATATTAGCAATGCTCAGATCCAGCCAAGGCTTATCTTTTCTACTCTCTTAGATACACATCTCACCTTCTTTAGGCATTCTCTCAAGATAAACATAAAAATATTACACTTTCCTCATTCCAACTATGTGGCTTGAAAGACAAAAAATGATGATGGCATGGAGTACAATGTGCATAAACTTGCTACATTTCACTGCATGATCCAGATTTGTCAGATGTGAAAGACCACTGCCACCATCTGGCGCCTTCCAAGTCTTGAATCTTTCTTTCCAGTCAAAAAGGAATTTTTATTTATCTGATTCACTACAGAAAAGAGGAAGTGGAAGAGAAGTGGTTCTGAACAATAGGTGAGGAGGCTTTAAAAAAGCCCTTCCAGCCCAGCTATTGCAAAGGAGGCCAATATTTTGATGGAGCAAAACACAAATAGTGGATGTGAAAAAGGATTAGAAAAATAAAATAAGCAAGGTCTCGTCAAAAAAAAAAGGGCTAAGATTTAGAAAAAACTATGATTCAATTCATATCCATAAACATCTAAGGAGTTATGAACTTTAAAAAATATTTTTCCAAGCATTGCTCACAAGAAGGTTGGGAATCATCCAAACAAAGCATTAGCTATTCTTATGACCTTCACACATGAGAAAAAAAAAAAAAATCACAATTCAGAAGTTCTTATTTTCCCTTCAATTACTCTCAGAAAACAAAATCAGTTCCTGGTGCTATACTCAATTGAAGAATTTTTGTTAAGAACCAGATAAGCATCTTGCTTTTAAAACTGTTTTATATGTCTTTCAATTGATTTTACATTGCATTTGAGGATGTTTGGGAACCCTCTGGGATAATCCCACACATACCATTCTTGAGATCAGGGAACATGGCAGCATTAATTAATATTTCCTCCCTCCTTTCTTTGAGCGGATCCTTAAAGCGGGAGCGACTTTATTTCTGGGGTCAGATGAGCCTTCTCCATCCCACTGGCAGCAAGAGCAGTCACAGCCCTGCTCGAGGTGCAGAGCCCGCTGCTGAAATCCCCCTGCTGCCCATTCCTGGACACCAATGTGCTGAGACAGCCCGGTGACCTACCTGTACTCCAGGAGACAGGGCACTTTGTGACACGTGGGAAACGAAAGCAAAGACAGGAGTTAAACAGGCAGCACGCAGCACCGAGCGGGTGCAGCCCAGGCAGTGTGAAAAATAGGAGATGTTAATTCGTGTTCTTATGGGTTATGACATGTTAGAAATTATAAAAACCACTGTATATACGTTATATGGAAATACAGTCTTAAATTTCAGTCTGCCTTGGAATTCACTGAGACAGAGGCAGGCACCACCCTGGAATTTCCATTTAGAAAGGAGACAAAGGATTTACGGGAAAACCCTGGCCTTCTCTTTGGCATCAGAAAGGACACATTAAGATAAACTATCAGTCCTTCCTCCATGGATGGCAGAGCCATTCATCGGAACACCATCATCAGAGCACCATCACTATTAAAATCTCCGGAGATGAACCCTTTCCATTCATAAACTTTGGTGTCTATTCACTCACGGGAAACCAAACATTGACAATTTAAAAAGGAGGAGGAAACTCTTTTCAGTTCAGCCAGAGACACTATCAATTCGAATAACCAGCATAAAAACAAAAGGACTATGAGGAAATTTTTGCCAGAGGCGGAATAAAGTGTATAAAATCTAAGCCCCAAACAAGGCCAATTCATGAACTCAGGGGGGACGGCAGTGTGCCGGATACTGCATCCCAGTTCACCCTTGACGATTCCCAGGGTCAATCGTCAATGTAACTCCACTGGAGAGATTTTGCTGAAATTCTGTAATTCGATCCTTTTTAATAAACCAAAAATTATATTTCTAATTGGACTACTGTATTGGCATTTATAACAGCAGGGTGTGCAGCACCCCACAGCAAGGGAGGCACGGTGGGCCGGCAGGCCCAGCCTCTGCTCGATCGGGCTCTGACACCGGGCTCCACGCTCACACTCAATACTTCTCAATAAAGCACTGGCCCGGCTTGTAACGTGGGTGTAACAAAACCCCGGCAGTAAAAGCAAAGGCCTGCGGTGTGGCCGTCGGTGACAGCGGTGCACAGCGAGCACCGTGCGCCCAGGAGCGGCTCTGCACAGCGCCAGCTCCACCCAGGCACAGGACGCACGCCCTCACTGTCCCTGTGCACAGCCACACTGGGGCACAGCACACAGCACACACACCCTCACCGCCCCCTTGCACAGCCACACTGGGGCACAGCACACAGCACACACGGCCTCACCGCCCCCTTGCACAGCCACACCGGGGCACAGCAGACACGGCCTCACCGCCCCTGTGCACAGCCACACCGTGGCACAGCACACAGCACACACGCCCTCACCGCCCCTGTGCACAGCCACACCGTGGCACAGCACACAGCACACACGCCCTCACCGCCCCTGTGCACAGCCACACCGTGGCACAGCACACACGCCCTCACCGCCCCTGTGCACAGCCACACAGGGGCACAGCAGACACGGCCTCACCACCCCTGTGCACAGCCACACCAGGGCACAGCACACAGCACACACGCCCTCACTGCCCCTGTGCACAGCCACACTGGGGCACAGCAGACACGGCCTCACCGTCCCTGTGCACAGCCACACTGGGGCACAGCACACACGGCCTCACTGCCCCTGTGCACAGCCACACTGGGGCACAGCAGACACGGCCTCACCGCCCCTGTGCACAGCCACACCAGGGCACAGCAGACACGCCCTCACTGCCCCTGTGCACAGCCACACTGAGGCACAGCACACAGCACACACGCCCTCACTGCCCCTGTGCACAGCCACACTGAGGCACAGCACACAGCACACACGGCCTCACCGCCCCTGTGCACAGCCACACCAGGGCACAGCACACAGCACACACGCCCTCACTGCCCCCATGCACAGCCACACTGGGGCACTTCAGGCTGCTTTCTGCCTGCTCCCGAGCCTGGACACGCTGCTTGGAACACACGCACAGATGCCCCAATTCCCTCTTACACAGATCCCGCATTTCCATCTCCAACATGTCCTTCTCCTCTCCTGCCTTCTGCTCACCCTGCTAAAACAGCAGTAAAGGGTACAGCAAGTACCCGGGGTTTTGCCCAGCTAACAACAGAAATACACTCTAATTCTTCGCAAGCGGGTAATGGAAGCTGTGAATCCAAATATTAGACATAGATGAAGTTAGCAGGCAAGGCAGACCTGAGAATAGGCATATACACAGCCGATTTTATTTGACCCTGGTTAATCAAAATCCAGGCACCTTACATTCAAAGCACAGACACATTCACTTTTCCGTCTTCCTGGAAGTGATAACTGCACAAACTTCACCTTCAGAGTCCCCAGCCGGACACACAACTTGTGCTACAGCAAAAGTCCTTGCAGCTTCCTGCTGCACCTCCCACCCAGTTAACCAGCAGTTCATTTGCAAAGCATCAGTCCACAAGACCTTCTTGTGGTTGTGGATTTTGTCATCCTGACTCTACTCTTCAGATTCCCTCCTGGAGGCAGCCTGATTCCCTCCTGGAGGCAGCCTGATTCCCTCCTGGAGGCAGCCTGAAACATTCTGTCACAAAGCTATAAGGATGAATTATTGGGTGGATGTTGCCAATATAGCTTTGCATTAATTATTCACGATCGTGGCAAAATATTTCCTATATTTATAACTTAGTAAATTACTAATTTAGGTGCATGTTAATCTGAAGATGATGATTCACACAGCAGCCCACATGATGTAGTGCCTAATCAGTCCTTGAAAGTTGACACCTGTCCCATGAAGTTTACAAGAGCGATACCTAAACTGCAACAAGTTTATAGCTAAGTAACACAATAAACTTGTATTCATATCAGAACAGTTGGATCCATCTTTGTTATTTCTGCCCAGCAGCATAATTTAATTGCTTTCCACCACTCACTTCTCATTGGCCCAGCTTCATTAAAAGAGTGGTTTATGTAAGCAGCTTATAAAAAACATTAACTTCTAAAAAGCCTAAAGTTGTAAAATGATAAATGGAGATTCACATATATCATACATGCTGTAATTGCTATGCCAGAGTCATGAAGTGGTATTTATTAATATGCTGATTTGAAAGGTAGAAATAAGCTGTATTTATTTACATCATCTGTTAGTAGGTATTGGTATTCTCAAAAACACCTGGTGAAAATCCAAACTACTGCTCAGGTAAATGGAAACAGTCTGGGTCTACCAAAGTAAGATCTGAAGCCTCAAGCAGTAACCTGTGGATACTTTCCCTCCCGATGCCATGTAAGGGTTTTGTTATATATTAGCTCCTAGGAAAGCTTGCTCTTTGAGCAAAACACAAATAATTCCATGACCTTACTATGCAAGATGCATTTTATAAAAGTCTGGTTTTCTTTTCCCCAAAACTAGAGAACACTGTCTTTCTTTTATAGATGACATTCAGGTTTTTGCTGTTTCAGAGGCAGGGTTAGGTAAGTCCTAGGTCTATAACACTACGGACTTACTTCGTGGTTTTCACAATAATATAAGAAACAAGTTTTTTGCAGTGTGAAAAATCATTCACACGAACAACCTCCCCATGGAGGTGGCAGAGACAGCATCACTGGCAGTTTTTAAGACATGACTGGACAAATGGCTACATAATCTCACCTAGGCTCCCTTTCCCACAAATCTGGGGCAGATGATCTCCAAGGTTTCTTCAAACTGGGGCTTTTCTATGATGATTCTATGACTTTTGGCCCAGTGTCCATGGCACAATCCAAGGGCCAAAACCTATTTTTTATAAAAAAGGGCTTATCACTAGCACACTTTCTCTGCTGTCTGGCTAAGTCCTTCATGCAGGAGCTCCGGCATGTTATTCCTTATCCCTAGACATGAGGAGGGGAGCAGATCATTACTTGCAGCTGCATAGCTCTCTCGCATCTGAGAGCTGATGTCTTCTCCAAACCTTCCTCTTTTGTTTTATATTTGCAAATCTATGCATACATAGTTTTTCCAAGATCATATTTGATGTATCTCTCACCACTTTTCTCTTTTCTCCGGGCTGCTTTTTCCTGGCTTATAACCTGCTGTTCAGAGCCTGAACTAACTGCCATGCTCCAGGCTACCCCTGGCAGCATGACAAGCACAGTGGGCAGATGACTCCGTTTCCTGCAGGAATATAAATCTCCCTCATACATCTTAGCAGTGTTAATGCTTTTCACAAAAGCTTGGCCTTGCTGGCATTGGGATTCGGGTGAGGTGAGGCACTCCCTTCTGATGGGTTATTCTGTACCCTGTGTCTGTTGCCATGAATTTTCCTGGTTTGCTGAGCGTTCATATTAAAGGAGAAACGTGCAGTTTCTCACGCTGGTGAATTGTAAACACAGGACCATGTTTTGTAAATATTGGCAATGTTATGAGTACTTTCTCCAAGACAAGGGGAGGTTGAATGACAGCCTCCTGGACCAATGTGACAGGAGAGGTGGCGATACCCTTCTCCAATCCATGGTCACCTTGCCACAGGTATATAATGGAAAAATAAACTAAGGGCAGGTCTTCTGCCCTGCTGCTCTTGTTGCACCCAGATCTGTGTCCCCAGTCTGTGTTCCTGGTTGGGCCTCCACGGTGATAACTGGCGCCTATACGTGGTCAAGTTGCAAGCTAGTGAGGAAAGAAAAAAGAAAAAAAAAAAATATTCTGCCTTCTACAGCTGCAAGAAGAAGAAACCCACGATGTTCTCAGAGGAGCGATTGATGATGGAACTGCTCCACTCCTTTTTGTTGTCCTGTGACGCTGACTTGACCAGGAAACACGTGAGAGAACTGCTTAGCTGGGGAAAGAAACTTGGAATTTTTTATACTGCTGAAAAGGCACTTTATATTGGCCCATGGAGAACCCTGGGAAAAAGCCTTTTCTCTGCCGTCCTTGACGGAAACTCTAAGGCAGGCACTCTTTTACGGGCATGGACAACAGTCTTCCCACTTTTAAAAGAGGCTGGGGAGGACTTTGAAGTTGATTCTGGGCTTTCGACAGGAAGCAGGACTGGCTCCCCTGTGAGCTCCGTCGCTTCTGACGAAGATTGCTCTGATGCAGGGTTAGAGCCGATGCAGGAGACCCCCACCCCCATGTCGGGGGTTGGGCGCGCCCAGCGGGGTTTTTGGAAGGGCGGGGAAGCTTTTTTCGGTCCGCTCCCCGCGCGGTTTGCCGGGCGGGGAGCTGGGGTGCCGAGGGGGCGGAGCGCTCGGCATCGGGTCTCACGCCGAGCGCGGGGGATCGCCCGCGCCGCCCCAGGCCGCCGTGCCGCGGCGCCCCCCCCGCTGCCCGCCACCGCTGCGGGGTCTGCCCTGCAGCTGCCGCGCGGAGCCGCCTGGCCTCGGGCCCCCTGCGGGGAGCCGGGGGGGCCGCCGTGCGCACCGCCCCTGGCGCTGCCGGCGCCGCCCCCTGCCACCGCCTCCCCGGCCCGCCCCGCCCCGCCGCGACCTGCTCCGCGCAGGATTCGGCAGGCGAGCCCGGCGGGGACGGCCCCTCCCTGCCCCGTCCCGCCGCCGCGCCAAATGCTGTGCGCGGGGTCGCCGCCGCCGGTGGTCCGTGCGGTGCCCGCAGCGGAGCCGCCGCCGCCCGCCGCGCCGCGCCCCGCCCCACGCGTCCGGTGCCGGTCCGGCGCCGCGGGGGGAGGGCTGGGCGCAACGCTGCCCGCCGCTGCAGGGCCCTCCGTGCCGTGCGACCCCCCCGCGCCGCCGCGCGGCACCGCCACGCGTCCCCTCCCTGCCGCTCGGGGAATGCCCCCCCGCTCCGAGCGGGAGGGGCTCTCGGCTGCCGCTGCTGCCGCCGACCTGGCCACCGACCCATCGGCTGGCCGGGCAGGAGCTGAAAGCTGTGGCCCGTCGGCCACGCCCCCCTGCCCAGCGCGACAATCGCCCCCCCGCTCAGAGAGGAGTCTGAGCGAGTCACTGTCCCCCGCCCACCCCCCCTACGGGACCGGGTCGGCTGTGGGAGATGATAACGGGGAAAAAGCGTTGTCTGATGTGCACGCTTTCCCTGTCGTGAAATCGGATGAGGCTTTTAGTCCGGCATCCCAGGTGAACCAGGCTGCTGACCTAAGAGAGCTGCTGCCTGAAGATGCAGCTTTGCCCGAGCCAGTTCAGGGAGCTGTGGACGTGGGTCCACAGCATCATAGCCATGATGACCCATCATGGGCAGTCCCGTTTCCCTTATCAAGGGATGTGGCAGAAGATAATACAAGCTTCACTGAGGCAATTCAATGGATCAGTGCAGAATTTGAGAATCTGATCTTTCCTTATGTAATAAGAGGTCTTGCAACAATGATGCTTGAACCTCAACAGGTTTTTACCTTTGAAAGAAATTGGAAATTCCTAGCTGGACAAATGGCTGTCGAAAATAGCCACCTGCCTCGAGACGATCCCTTGTTTGGGGTCGGAGCTGACCTACTTATGGGGAGGAGTCAATATGCTTGCCCTGATGTGCAAGCTGGCCTTTCTTTCATGGTTTTAGATTCGTGCAGATACATAGGGATATCTGCATTGATAAAAACCAAGTTATCCTTCTCCCCAAAGGAAGACTTCTTAGACATAGCACAGAAGCCAGAGGAAGCTTTTAATGAATTTATATCGCGTCTGATGCATTTTTTAAAGACGAGAGTCAAGGATATAACTTTGACAATGATAATTTTGGAGCAATTAGCAAGAAGCCATGCTAATTCTGCTTGCCAGAGGCTCCTGGAAACCATTCCAGAGACTTCTACTGTCCTGGAGATGGTCCAGACCTGTGCAGTTCTAAACACCTGTGATTCTATGGTGATGACCCCAACGGCTGCTTCACAGCCGGCTGAACAGAGGCAGAATGCTGGACACGAGACACAGGCAGATATTCAGCCTAGTGGAGAACAGGAAAAGGAGGCACAGAAAGTGACTCCCTTGTTTTTCTGCACACAAGGTGTGGGTCCAGACCATACTGCAGAAACTTGTAAAGCAGTGGGTCATGCTGAGCCCACGCCAAGCCCGAAAACTCGGAGGCGAAGAAAAAGACGAAGACGTCAGGGGGACGAAACAGTTTCCCAAGCTCTAGAACAAGAGCAAAATTCTCTGGCTGGTGTACAGCCATCATCTCAAGTGTAGGAAGTGTTGATGTTGCCACATAGCTATGGTCAGTTTTCCTTGGACCTTGCAGTGGTTTCTACGTCCACATCCTATGTTGCATGCATTCTTTGAGAAAAAGTCAATTGCTCAATTTGTGTTTTCTAAGTTCTCTATCCTCAGGTTCTGGGATCTTTGCCATGGAGGTGGCCGCTGAAAGTCTGCTGAGCTGCCTCAGGTGCATTGGACTGATCCTGTTTGATCCTGAAACCTTGTGCATCCTGTGCCACCCTAGTGCCACCCATCACAGAAGCCTCTTCGAGATCTGATTGACATGGACACGGACTGGCATCCTCTCTTTTCCTATATGGCCTCCATAGAGACTTTGGATCCTGTGGAGCTGCTGGACAAGGATTGACTGAAGCAGTGTGATGCTGAGAGCCAGCGGACTGTTAATCATGGACTCAGAGGAATTGTTTGCTACGGCTCAGTTTTATGTATGGTAGCCATTGTGACCTCTGTGGGGAAAGTGCACGTTGTTTGGGGGTTGTGGTTTTGGGACAGAACTTTTGGGGTTCAGAATTTTTGAGTGGTTAAATTTTTCTTGGAATGCTCCTGCCTTTTGCACTGTATATTCCCTTGTATCTTATAACAATTTAAAAATATGAGGGTGTTGGTTGAATTATGTTAGACTATGCTCGAGATATTTTGAGCAGGTTATTGCAAGGGGTTCAGGGTGAAACCCTGGGTAGCAAAGGCAGAATCAGACCAACATGTAGCCCTCACACCGTTACCTAAATGAAGGTCGATGAACTTTATACAGGTTTTTTTTCTTTCTTTTTTCCTGTCATAGAATTGTTCATTTTTCTTTTTTTGTTTTCTTTTTAATATACTTAAAAGGGTGAGATGTTGCCATGAATTTTCCTGGTTTGCTGAGCGTTCATATTAAAGGAGAAACGTGCAGTTTCTCACGCTGGTGAATTGTAAACACAGGACCATGTTTTGTAAATATTGGCAATGTTATGAGTACTTTCTCCAAGACAAGGGGAGGTTGAATGACAGCCTCCTGGACCAATGTGACAGGAGAGGTGGCGATACCCTTCTCCAATCCATGGTCACCTTGCCACAGGTATATAATGGAAAAATAAACTAAGGGCAGGTCTTCTGCCCTGCTGCTCTTGTTGCACCCAGATCTGTGTCCCCAGTCTGTGTTCCTGGTTGGGCCTCCACGGTGATACTGTGTCTGTGTGGATGCTGCTCTTATACTTCTCCCAGTCCAGCTGCTGACTCTGCTGTGCCAGTACAATTGGATGCTTTGGCAGGAGGACGTTCATTTGGAATTCTGTTCCTTCCAAGTTTCGCATTGTGCCAGTTTGTTAAGTGTACTCTCCATCCTTCCTTCCATTCATTCACAAGTAAAAGCCATACTGAGCAGTACCAGGCCCAGGCCAGCCTGCTGAGGAACGCCCATCCTCCTTCACTGCTACCACACACAGCTATTCCCCAAATGCAGTTCCCAGCCACTCATGCCCCACCAGGAGCTGTTCTCATAGACAGAGTCCCCTCCCAAACCCCAAACTACAGCAGAGAGTCTCCCATTTGTCTCTCTGCAGCAGCCAGAGGTGCCTCTATCTCAGCTGGCTCCAGCCCATGGCAGCGCAGTTTACCTGTGCAAGGGGAAGGGCTGCAGGAAGTGCGGCAGCCTGGGAAGAGCACACGCTGACTCCACCAGGCAGAACACTTTTACAGCTGCAGTAATTGATTGCCTTCGCAACAATCACACTCTGCCAGCTTCATTTTACAGGAAAAAACCATCAGATTGGAACAGATGGGGGCAGATCAAAACAGATTGCACACAACAGCCACAGTCTAATGGTGATCTGGGAATACTGAGCAAATATAAGAAGCCCAAATGCTTTGTGTCTGAATTGGAAACAGAGATCTTTCATTGCAGCTTTCAAGTGCTGGTATAAATGCTCCCCTATCTGTTCTGACAGCTAATGGCAAACTATCACATTTGCAATAGCTTTACTTGGGGCTCAAGGCTGCAGTTATGACCAGGATCACAGATCTGCACAAAGATGGGCACAGACCTCTCTTGCTCACAGAAGGCAAGAAGATGCAAGCACAGAGGGTGTAGTCAAGCCACAGCTGCTCCAGCAATCCACAGCTCATCCCACACCTGCTCACCAACACTGCATCCACAAAGTGAGCCGTGCTCAGCAATGACATTCCATCCACAACCATCTTTTTATGAACATGGAACCAATCATCACTTGGGAGACAATGATACAGAAAGTAGTTGTGGTAAAGAAAAAGTAAACTTTTTTAAATGAAGCTTTCCACATAAATGAAAATGTTTTCTGGTACAGTGAGGCAAAACAGGAATCCAGATAAAAATTAAGTATCCTGTCCATTCACAATCACTTCATTTCTGTTCTTTCCTCCACACAATTGTTAGATGCTGGCTCTATCCTCTTTGCCTTGTATTTCTAAGGTGTGATGAAAATTTCCATCTTAAGTCTTCATTCTTGGTTTAATTATATTGGTGGAGTATTGCAGTGAAATGAGTATCCATCAGATTGTATTTTCATTCTGAGTGATCCTAGTTAGGGTTAGAGCAGGGAGGGTTACACTCATAGCACTAAAGTTTTCTTTAGTGACTAAATCTAATCAATCAATCCTTTCTTTACATGGCAGGCTAAACATAGTGTTTTCAGCCAATTCTATACAGTTGAAAAAAATTATTAGCTTTTTGCAAAAAACCATTATCAGCTCTAGCATTTGGACCCACCTTTTTTAAAAAGGAATGCACCAAGGAGCTGGAATTTCATCACCAGATATACCAAAAGAGATTAAAAACTTCCAGGAATCCATGTGGGAAAAAAAATAAATTACAACAGCAGGCTATCACTGAATGCACCAAGCAGAAATAATTAACACTTGTTTCTCTTTGTGAATAATGCATAGCTGTAGTAAGAGCTTTGCTTTCAAGCAATCACTATGCCATGTAGCCAGGAGATACAGCCAGAAAGTAAAACACGCTACAAAAGTTGTGTTTTCTCATGCTCTTCCCAACACGACTGCTTTACACACTGAGGAGAACACGGACCTAGGGGGAGGGACAGCCTCTCCTCAGCCCTTCCAAGAGGTTTTTTACATACCTGTCTTCAGGCCAGTGCACAAAAATCCCACAAGTAGTACTTCATTATGAAAAGGAAGCTTCCACTCATTGGAAATTTTTTTTCATTGTCCTACTGACTTTTTGGGTTTTGGTGCTTTTCCTTGCGTTATGAATGCCCCTGCCAAGTATGCATTACAGCTTGCAAATGGAAAACTAGAGGATAAACCAAGCTCTGCTAAAATGGTTTTCCTCACACTGTTGCTGCTTCTATTCCAGCTTGTTGGTCAATGTTTCCAGTCACCACAATCACCTTCTGAGTAGGAACTCGAAAGAATATGCAATGCCATTTGGGAAGGGTGACCCTCACAGAAGGCCAGATGGCAATCCTTGGGTTACTTCTACTTTATTTAAACAAGAAGTCTGCCAGGCTAATTAGCCAGGACACTGCTGCTGCTCCAGCCCATCACTTGTGTCATTACCATGAGCAGTGAAAATGGCCATGGTATGGTGAAGGCAACCATTACCTACCCCAAGCCTACAGATGCTGTCACCTTTCACGGGCAGCAGGGACAGAGACCTCCCAGGCCCAGCACTCCGAGGCAAGCTCCAGCATCACTTTTCCTTGCCACCACAGGGGCAGATGCCAGGCTAGGATGCATCTCTGCCATGGGCAGAGGGTTTCCAGCACCAGAAAACCACCAGGTTTGCTTCCAGGATCGCTCATCTCCAAAGCTCTGTCCCCGCAGAGCCTAGAGGCAGCTGCACGTGCGTCCCACAGGCACAGTGTGCAGGGGGCAGAGCCAGCCCTGCTCTGTGGGCACTGGAGTCGAGCAGGCCCCGCAGCACCGCTGCTGCTGCGCCACAGCTGCAGAGACTGGGCTCATGTGGCACCACTCTGAGCTGTGCACAAGCACTGCCTGCCCCTCAGATACTTTTCTCTTTGAAGAACACAACTTTCATATAAAAAGGTATAAGAAAATCCTCAAAATTTGTTTTGCTTCCACGGCACACTATTTAAAAAAAATAGTACAGCAATAAATACCTCAAACCAAATATTTGAGTACAAACATCTTCAAAGAGCAAGGCTAACAGCACTCCATTTGTTCTTTTTTTGTTAAAATTGAACAAAATGGTTTGCTGCATACATGCTATTCACTTCAAAAGACCATTCTTAATCCATTAATAAATAGCAGCCTAGAAAGAATCGTACAAAAGTAAATTTTTAACACATTAGGCAAAACAGCAGCCAGCAGTGGGCAGGACTGAATTAAATGTGTGAAACCTTCTCACAGGTATCTTTGCTAAGTGGAAAATTAACAACAGGAAAGTACTATTAGAAGGAAGAAAGTTTTTTAGGGTTTTTTGTTTTCAACTAATGAAATAGGTTTCATTGCACTCCAGGTTAGGTGATATAAAACATGAATCTATTTTTAAAAGCACAACACAACAATACAATTCAAACCATATTTGTACCTATTAATTATATCCAAAGAGTAATGATGACATGAAAATGGTAATGAAAAGAAAGTAAAAAAACCCAATCTTGTCACATAATTGGTCCCTGGTTTCAGTGACTACTTCTGGCAGATTTGAACAAGACATGTTTGAGTATCACACCTTACAATAAACTGAAGAAAAATATCTGTATGAAGACTGGCTTAGCAGTCATGTTATGTTCATAAACATAATTAAATAGAAAAAAACAGTTTCCAGTTTTGGTAAAACTTCCTGACTCATCCTTGGCTCTGAGAGTTTTTTGCACTGCCTTGTCTCCGATCATCCATGCGATAGACAGCTGAAATCTGAGTTTAAAAGGAAGGTTCCCTCCAGTGGAAAGGATGAAGATTTCCTTGTCTGCAGGAGAATGTTACCCTTCTCCACACCTGAGCATGTTTATTTACAAGCAGCTCATTATCTTTCCAACACAGACCAACATCTATCCCAATCACTCACTTTCCACAAAGCCCTGGCAATCAATCGACAGCTGTCAAACCCCAGGCACACTCTGTAATCAGAACAGTTTTGGAAGGACTCCTCTCAACCCTTTTTGGAGGTACCAGCTCTTGAGCCGATCACCACTGAGTCTTTATCCTACTGGGAAGACATTCGAGCTGTGGCCCCTCATCCTCTGAATTTTGGGAGCTATGGCGACCTTCAGTGATTTTGATGTTTATCACAAAACCAAACAATTCCATTAGCCTTGTTTCTGTTATGGAAGTAGCACGCATCTGGAATATTTTATTTCACATGTTAGACTCCAATTTAAGGCCAAAAAAAAAGTTACCCTGGCTGGGTACATAATCCAATGAACAGCACTGTGCATATTCAAAAGGCTGGATACATCAGTTCATCTCTCACTTTTGCTCAAAAAAACCCAAAAAACTAAAGCAACAAAAACCGAAAGCAACAAAAATGGCAAACTTACTTAAATTAAATACAGAAGCTTGTGAGTTCAAAGAGAGAATGACACATATGAGCATGTCAGCACTCAGCTCAGCCTCCTCCCGAGTACTTTGTACAGATCCAGCCTCTCTGAGAAAAAGCATAGTGTGGATTTAGAAAGGTAGAGTGATTTAGAAAGGTAGGGTGATCAGAGCTCCTTCTGTGAAAGGAACAATTAGTCAGGTTAAGGCTCTGCCTCACAAGACTCGTGACTAAGCAGCACTGTCACCAGGTTCTGCCAACTCAGCAGTGAGATGGGAAGGTAAATAAGGAATGACCATTCACCATCTCACGTTAGATACAAGAAACAGGGGACATCAAATGCAGTTATCTGATACAGAGCCAAACCAAGGAAACACAAAGACTTCACAAAAGCGACTGGACTGGGGAACTCATTGCCCTAGTGGCTGCAATGAGAACATTTAAATGCGGTCAGTAAGCAGTAAGTTACATGAATAGATTTTTTAAAGCTTCATTTGGCCCTAAGTGCAAGACAGATTCCTTCTTTGTGCTAGAATGTTCCCTTTTCATGAATTTTTTTTTCTTCCCACAGTACGAAGATCTCCCTTATCCTTAAAGCCTTGAGATACAAAAATGATTTTCATTTGCAGCAGAGCAGTTTAGTTTGTGTTACACCACAAGGTGTGAGGAACTGGGTTTGTCTTTCCCTAGGAAAGGGTCACATACAAGCTGCGATGGCAGTGACCTACACCACACTGGGCTGGCAGGGGGAAGCACAACCACACCACAGACAGCTTCAAGTGACTCCGCCAATTCCACAGCAGAGGTGCCAAGAAGGTCCAGCTGCCAGGCTTGGCACAGAGGCAGGACAAGGAGTACTCCTACCCTGCACTGGGCAAACACTACTGGAGTGCTGCAGACACTGCTAAATGAAATGAATCTTGACACCAAAAATCCATCCTTTACACCCAGGAAAAGACTGCACCAAAGTTATGTCCCATTTCACTTGGAAAAGAGCAGCCACTTTCACCTTAATCCTTAAGGAGTTTTACTTTAGAAGGGGAATAGGAACCTTCCCCTTCTAATTGAATGTATTAATTGATTCGATTAATCAAGTTGGGTTTTCCCTTTTCCTTCGAGCAGACATGCGATGCCTGCCACATCGCTGTGGTGGACACCCCTCTCCCCTCAGGCAAAGCCTTCCCATGGCTCTTGCTTCCCTCCTGCTTGGCCTCAGGAGACTCTGGTGCACAGCTGCCACCTCTGCAGTGTTGCCATGCTCGGTCCCTCCCAGGCCAGGCCTGACAGAGCCGCCGCAGCTCCTCCTGCACTGGGACTGCAGCTGCTGGGACCCCTCTGCACTCTGCATGACAACACCCAGGCTGCTTCAGGCAGGTGACGCCTTCTGAGAAATTCCCCTCTCCACAGAATAATTAAAACGTTAAGCAAGCCCAAGTCTTGCAATACATACAGAAACTTTGACTGTCACTTTTTGTGTCTATTTCTCCTCCAACCCAATAAACAAAGGACTTGATCTCTTTTCTTTGTGATCATTATTTGAACTGCATTGTTCAATATAGCTTTAATATAATTTAAATTTTGCTTAGCTGTTTTTTATTCTATTATGTCTTGTTCTCTGGGCAAGTATATATTTGATCTTGAGAGTAAAATTTTTCTAATTAAATCTGTGTTTTTAAAGGTAATATGAATTAGAGGGTAGACCCGAAATACTACGTAACAGCTTGCATGGCTTTATACAGATGCAATCATAACTCACTTGTCTGAGCATCACACCAGGGCAGATTAGTTGTTACCCAAAGAAGTTTTGTTATTCAGATTTAGAACCCATTGAAATACTACATGATGGTTAAATACGTTACAAAAGCCTCTACAGAAACGCAGGTCTGTAATACAGATACGATTGGAAATGTCAGCCTTTCAACTCAAACTGAAGTTTTGAGCACTCCCAGCTTAAACCTCCAGGATGATGGCCAAGGTGCTGCCTAAGGCAGAGACAATCCTTTAGCCTCTTTTTACTTCACTGTGACACACAAGCTGAATAAACAAAAAAGATGGGTTCAAGGAAGGAAGAATGAAATCCCAATTGAATTACTACAACCCAAAATTTCCTGTGTTTTGTGTTTGGGACATCAGGTCTAAACAGCTTAAGTTTGGCCTGAAACCAAAAAGGCCACCTTTTACTCCAAAATCTGCACCAAAATTCAAGTACAATTATGTGAACATCTTTGCAGCGTCAGACTAACAAATGCACAGTAGATTCACTTGCCCTCTTTAATGCAAATGATATTTACGTTTTTAGTTCCTTTCCATATTCTTGACAAGCCAATGAGAATGAGGCGAGTGCAGGGGAGGCCTGGACTACTATGTCAGGCAGTTTAGCTTCTGAAATGCATAAATCTGGCACATGCAGATGTTTTTCACAAGTAAATATATGCCTCTAATTGGTACTTCACAATAAAATGTCTGAAGGAGACAAGGCTGCTCTGATACATGAGAAATGTTTGATTTAAATTAAGTTAGGGATCGATTTCCATTTCAAAAGTATTTTTGAAATTTAACAAGTGAAACACAACTACTGTTTTCAAAAAGGGACACAAAAGATGAGAATGAAAACTGTTTGGTCAGGCAGTTGATGTTTAGACAGCAGAAGTGTTACACATGAAAATGTTTTTTGTTGTGTTACTGTCCACTTGATTTAAGAGAACAGTAGGGTGGTAATTTTAACAACTCTTCTAGATGAGCACATACTGATAGATGAAGCTGAATTTTCTGCTACTTTATCTAGTTCTGATACTTACTTTATAACCTAGAACTGCATTCTTTCTAAAAATACAAGAAAAAGTCATAAGTTGTGGAATAAAGATCATAAGGTAGTTTTGTAACTGCTTAAAAGGACATCCTGTAATGACCAAGAGACCAAGAAATACTGTTACTCTGAAAATAAGAAGATGACATTTGTTGGCTTTGAAAGCCATTATGAAAGGCAGCCTCCCTTCTGAAGAGTTGTATAAATTGTATAAATTCTGTTTACACTTCCATAAACTGCACTGCACAACTGCTCTGCTCCCAAACTCAGCACAAGCATCAAACTGGATTTCTTATATTTTCAACCTCAGGTAGTTCCTAAAAAATACTTTAAAAAAAATTTAATCTAATGCTGCTGAGAATGAAAAGGCTTTAAAATGGAAAAGTGAAGGAAGATTTGGCCTATTTTTTTCTGTTGTGCTAGAATAAGAAGGAAAAAAGCAAGGTTATCTTTTTGAAGAAAATGCTTTACTGGTGAATGAAGCAGCTGCCTTCTGATTCTGCCTGCCATGGGCTTACAAGTACTGATCTTCGCTGGCCCCTCCATTCTTCTCAGGAAGATGTCATTTCTCCCCACTTATCCAATGTTGCTCTGAGCTGCTGCTGCTGCCTCCACCACTGCCTGTAACCCGAGCTCAGGAATTTCCCACTCTGGTGGAAGTCACAAAAGAGCAGAGGCGTGTTCGCTGGGGAAACAGCACACCAAGCCATGGGTGGATGTGTGACAGCGCCCACAGGCCTGGGCAGGAGCAAAGCCTCCCAGCAGAGACACACCTGGATTGAAAGATAGGGAGCAGGGAGGGAAGGAGGGACAGGCCTGCCCAGGATCAGATTTACTGAGACCAAAGGATAGCTGCTGTGACACAAAGCAAACAAATTCAATTTAATCAACATCCTGCCTACAAGGTATCATCTAGCAGTTTACAGAGAGATAAGAGACCAAGATAACGCTTTAGAAAATTGGATACTGTGACTCATAAAAGGAAAACCGGAAAATACACAAATAAAGTTGAAGCCATTCAGATAAAGGAAAACTGCTGAATTTAAAAGCATCTAGAATACAAGCATATGTTCTTACAGAAGAGACACAACTAAAGAAAAAATGAACCTCAAACTATTAAAGGCTCCTTTAGGCAGCTAAAGCCCCAGTGTTTATCAAAGCATTTCAGTACAAGAAGTATTAGGCTGATAGAAAACAATTTTAACCTGGTTGAACTAGAACCACACAAAAATCTCAACTTTTCAAGGCTTCCAACACCTCCCTGTGCCTTAGGCAAAACTTTAAACAGAGATTTAAAAATAATAATGGACAAGATTTTCTGAAACATAAAAACCCTTGACTTGGAATCAGACCAATGTGGATTACATCTCTTTTATGTAGACACAATGTCATAAATTCCATGTTGAAGTAAGGGAAAGAGAAATAAAAAAGGCATAATAAAAGCATGAATCAATCAAGAGCAACAAAAATAATGAGAGAGCTAAAAGCACAATAGATCCACAATTTCTGGATGAACAGAAGTAATAAAAGCCCTCTATTTACATGCAAAATTTAAGTGGAAAATTGTGACCACACCACATTTGTAATAATAACTTCAGAAAAAGGAACAGGCAGGTCACAAGGTCAAGCACCAGGGGCAGAGCTTGTGAGGACTCAATACAGAATCTGTCTGGGCAGCTCAAAAGCTTGGGAAGCAGCAGAGCTGCCAGTGCTGGGATGCTGCCCCTGGATGTACCAGTACAGAGCTGTAACACACCAGTACTGGGGGAGACTGTTCAGGAGGAAACCAGATGTCCCGAACACTGGGAATCACAAAAGTACCAGCACGAAGAGATGAAGGATGTTCTCACACACCACTTGCAAGGACAGACGGGCAACACTTCAGGGAAGGGCAGGAGAAACAACCAACACAGCCGTGACCACCTGCAGTTCCTGCTGCTGGGACAGCTGAGGGGAAAGAGTGGCAGGATCATAAAGGCAGGGGGAAATACTGATTCTTTCTTCTGGTGGGAGATTTTTTCCTAGAAAGAGAAAGTAGTAGAGTCACAGAGGCAGCAGTCTGGATTGACACATCAGTGACCACAAGGTACTAAGACAGTGACTGACAGCAGTGCAGAGGGTATCGCCTGAACAAGCTCCATTATCCCTTTCAGAACTAAACTTGTGAGAAGGGCCAAATGTGGCACAAGCCACTGCAATTCTGGAAACCAAATCACAAATGAAGGCTCCTAGAAGGTGGTGACAGGGCTGCTTCCATGCCCAAGTGAGAATGGTCACTAGCCTGTCCATATCCATGTCCCTCCCGGACACATAGGGCCCAGCCCTGCAGCTCCTTGCCAAGTGCCCACTTTTGACCCGCTTCAGGCACGTGGCAACCACTGCCCAGATTGTCACCTCTGCCTTGCACGAGGCCTCGCACTCATCCCTCCTCCCTCCTGGTGCACACCTATGTCAGAAACAGGCAGACTTCCTTCCAGGCTAGAGTGCCCATGGCTTCATTTTCCTGCCATGTTTATCTTACCTTAACACAGCACAGCAGTTAGCTCTGCTTTTCTCAACACGCAAGCTCTAGTGAACATCAACTACAGCCCCTGGAAAAGACCATCTCCTCTCGCTGAGCCACTCATCTGCCAGCAGGTATTCCTGGGCTCCTCCCCTTGGCACCTAAGTCCCTCAGCCTGACTGCATTGGAGCAAGAAGAGGTGCAGCTGCATGAGTCATGCCTTCCAAGCAATCACTGCCGTTTGGTTTTACCCTAGTTTGAGGAAGGAATCAATCTGAAAGCCGGGAACAGTTTAAAGGATCTTTCCAGGATGTTTTTCCCTGTGAGCACTGCACTGCAACATTCACCTCCTGAAGCAAAGGTCAGCATGCATGAGGTGCCTGATGGAGTAACACTACAGACAGTCCTTGCAAAACCATGACATTCAGCCAGTGTTTCCATCAAAAAGAAAATAACATAAAAATTAAGGTGTTTCAGTTCTCATAGACCTGCTACAGTACAAATTATTATCTCAACTATTCTTCTACGAGCACCTTCAGGAATAGTTTTTGCCACTGAATTGTGTAAAAACCCCACAGCTTAGGAGCAAATGTATGCATTGGATCTATTTTTCTTCCAAGAAGGATGAAAAATTTCTCAATTTTGCAAGCACAGTAGTCTCATGACACTAAACATACTTTGCATCAGCTCAAGCTGTTGTGTATACTAAAATGATCAATGTTGAAAGCTTCTGAAGTTATTTCCACAGCTAGATACTCCATTTCTTTTTCAAGCCTTAAAACAATTTCCTTCTGCATTTTTATAGATTGGGAACCAGCCATTAAGATAAACATGTTCAAAATACCAAGCGCCTTTCTGGCATTTTCATTTCTAGAGTATACAAAAATATTCTGAACATGCCAAAAGTCACACTTGCAAATAAATTCAAGTATCTAATTAGAGTCAAATAAACAGGAAATTTCCTATGATGTAGCACAATAATAATTTCAAACATTTGAGAGGTTAGATCATAGATTGAATTCATTTAGTATTTTATGAAAACACATAAGTTGACTATATTTACTGAGCAACAGCAACAGCTGTAAAACAATTTTAAGGTAGTGATTAACTCTGAAACTCCAGCTGAGTCCAATTTAGACCAAAAATGCACACAGCTGACCCACAGATAATGAGAACAGGTAACTGTTGCACTGCTCCAGCACCTCATCCCTATGATGACAAGTGTGAAAATGAGGTTGCTTTTACAACCTTTTTCTACTCCAGAAACAGAGAACTTGCCAAGGTAATTATTAATTGTGACAGACATGTCCTGGAAGTGAAAGAACTGCCATTACTTTCTACATAAATATACGTATTGCAAATTTCAGTTGTAAAGATGACAAATTAACTGTGCTGAAATAATACATTTCCTCAAAAGCTCCTGCTCTACAGTTGTGTTTGTACAGATCTGGGTTGCTCCCTTATGGATGTAAGCGTATGTAAAATTGAAAAATTATGAGTTAAACTGGGACTCATAAACATATTCTTGATGTGCTCTACGAGTTCACACAGGACAGTTGATTTTGGTGCAAGGTTTAACTGCATTTCTATTAAACTACTGCAGCCATTAGAGTTTTATGCCATTTAATTTACATTAAATGATGTTGGCTTGATCACTGATTAAAAACATTTTTTAAAAGCAGAAGCTACACTGCAGTATTCACTTTTCCAGCAATATGGTAAATAGTTATTCCTATTCTGTATATGGGGCAAAAGATAACCAGTCAATACTCAAGAATGGACTACTTAAGTGCCTTGAAAATTAAATTACATTGCAGCTCAATGTAATTTAAAACGTCAGAGACATCAGAGGCTCTCACAGATTTTAATTAAAGTAATCTCTATATCCAGACCTTGCCTTTTACCCACCCTGCTGTTACTATACCTTTAATATTTATTCACTGCACAAAACCATAAAAACCAAATTTATTTCATCTTATTTACAGTAGAATAGTTTTTAAATAAACAAGGACAACATTTCCCATCGTAAATAAAGAGCTGGTTTGGACAACGGCATTTCAGAAACCCAAGCACACTCATAGCATAATTTCATTGACAAGTTGCCATAGAAATAGCCAGCTCAAATGCATGCTAAATCTCAGTCACAGGAGAACAATAGTTCAATATTCTTTAACCAGTTTCAAGGGGGGCAGGAAGCCGATAGACACAGCAGCAGGTAAAAGTCACAGAAAAGAGGCTTTGCAGGGAAGCGATGGGGTCAGGAGACTGCGGCACGGAGGAACACTGCGGATGTAGGGTGACACAGGGCACCCCCAAACCCTCCCTGTCCCAGAGCAGCTCCCAAGGACCCTGCAGAGAGCACCTGCAGATGTGGGGTGACACAGGGCACCCCCAAATCCCCTCTGCCCCAGAGCAGCTCCCAGGGACCCTGCAGGGAACACACACACCTGTGGGGTGACACAGGGCACCCCCAAACCCTTCCTGCCCCAGAGCAGCTCCCAGGGACCCTGCAAGGATCAGCCGCAGCCTCGGCCCAGCCCTGAGGGCAGCACCAGGAGCGGAGTTCGGCTCCCTCTCCTACCAAGGGCTACGAGTCACCTTAGCAGGCAGCTACGTGGCTATCGAGGCACAAGAGGGATGGCGGCATGTGGCCAAGGGTGCCAGGAAAAGTAAAAAAAACCCCAAACAACTCCACCCAGTGGGTGCAAAGCACCAGAAGGGCTCTGCAGAGCTGTGCTGGGCCACGGAGCAGAGCAATCAAATCCTGAGATCTTCACAAAGCCCAACGACCTCCAGATTTATACAGCTCCCTCAAACACAGCGAAGCTACTCCCTGATGAAAAAGTAAACTCTCTTTATCAGCTTTCCCTTACCTTTCATCCCAGTAAGCCAGGCCAGGCCACACTGATGGTAAACATGAGGGCACTGGACACTGCCCACAGTGACATGGGGGCTGCCCTCAGGGCCATTAACCTCAGTCAGGAATCAGGGCAATTAACCTCAGTCATAAATCAGGGCAATTAACCTCAGTCAGGAATGGGGCATGTTGGCATAGGACACGAAATGAATCACACTGACTCTGAACCATCACAAGGCTAGAGAGAGAGATGTATTCAAAATAGGATTTCTTTATGTACTATTTACAGAGACTGATATGACTGGATGGCAAAGTTAACACCTCTTTAACCACATTTGTTAAACTAGAGGGCCATCAAGAAGTCCCTCCTCTAAAAGGAATTAATAACGTAGATATAGTTAACAAAACATGTGTTTTTGTTTACAGCAAATTGCCTGGGAAAGAAATTCCACAAACCAAAACATCTCAGACAGCAATCGTGGCTACAGGGGCAGGTACAGGCCCAGGGGCTGCCCTCAGGGCCATTAGCCTCAGTCAGGGCCCAAGCAGGAGCTTCCAGGGTTCTTTTCCCAGCCAACATTAGTTCCTCCATGACTGATAGTGCCAAAGGCGGCTCCCAAAAGCTGGAGTAGCCTGTGGTAAATCATTTTCTGTGACAAATTCTGAATTTCGTTCTATTTTTTTATATATTCAGAAATTAATTCGTTATTCAGAACTATTCTCCTGACCATTTCTAGGGGTTGTTTTTCTAACTTGTTTCAATTCCCCAGGTGAAACAGTCGTGATTGCAAACTTTGTATCTGCACTCTCCGAATATATTGAAATATGCATTTTAGCAGCTGTTCAAGAGACATTGGATACCAAGGAAGTCTGTCACCAGGAGCCTTATGGGGATCAAATTTAGCTCACAGTCAACAAAATTATAATAAATTGAATTAGGAATTCAATATTTTTCATAGTCTCCAGGACATTTAATGGTACATATAGCCAGCACCATTAACAGTTATTTGCAGAAAGTGCCCAATTGCACTGCTTCCTTAGGAAGTAACTGGATTTCTGCTACAGTGTATTTATCTTTTTTTACCTTGCTTGACGCATTTTGAATCCTTTAAAGTGAGGAGTAATCTATTTTCCTTCGTTGGTGAGGTTTTGCCGGTTACAGTTGGTTGAATGATAATAATTTTTTGCTGAGCAGAAGTTCTTAGGTTTTCAGCTTCTGACTGAGGCAACATATGCAACTAGGAACTATCGTGTGGCATAGCTTAATCAACCTCTCATTAATATTCTTATCATCATCATTTTACAAAAAAAGAATTCTTTTCATGTGGAATAATCTGAAGGGAAAAAAAATCAGTCTCAAGACTGCATTGCAGTGCTCTCCTCCTTTCACCCAGCATGTTAAGAGGAAAGTGTTACTAACTGTTGTAGTAACAAAAACCTTGTTACCAGCATTATTTACAGTTTTAAGCAGAACGCATCACAACCCTGAACTCATAACCACCTTTAAAACCTTTGATAATTTCTATTTTCATTCTGGATTACTCCTGTCATGAAGAAGATGGCACTGAATAGACTTCCTCCTTCACAAAGCCCTTTTTATTCTTTTTGGGCTGTGGAAAGAGGGGTCCCTACCCCTGTTGCTGTGTGGTATTCCCTTGCCTGTCTCCATGGCAATACTTCTGCTTCAGTAAGAGCAGGAAGACACAAAAGGTGCCTGAGCCTTCACCTGAGTCTCACTGCTCTGAAATATTCCCAGACAGCATTCCCAGCTCCAGAAGCCTGGAAACAGCCCCTGCATAACCAAGTGGCCTCCCCACTGCTCATCTCAGCACCAGGCTTGTGGGTGGGTTCAGTTTCAGCCCAGACTGTTCCCTTTTCCCCCAGCTCCCTTCCTCCTGCAGCCTCCCCTGCAAGCTCCAGCCCCTGCCATTTGACAGTCAGATGCAGCTCTGTCCCCTGGCACCTCTCCTGCTCAAAACAGAGGCTCATTTATATAAAGTCCTGAAGTGGACTAAAACTAAAGGAGTTTGGATAAACCCCCAACCTGCTCACCCATTTCAGCCTTTAAAAGGAGGGGCAGAGATCCAAGGGAAGGAGCCAAGTCCTTCTGCAGAGATAGCACCAGGAGTGCAAGAAAGAAAGGATGAAACAATGGGCACTGTGAAAAATAGGGTTATTTAATTCATGTTCTATAGATAATTATAAACTGGAAACTGTAATATATTGTATAAATGTATGATAGATTTGTACGTGCTCCACCCGCGTGCCTCACATATTCCCGTGGAGCACCTCTCCTGATCTTCCCGGTCCAGAAATAGAAGGTGAAAAAGACAAGGCGCAAACGCTGTCAGAAGAAGACAATTAACATCGCCAACCTACACCTTGACTACGTGCAGCAAGGACTTACTCTGGTCATTAGCCTACATGCGGCAAGCCATCACATGCTGCTGCGGCCGTTAGATTACCTCAAAGCAAGGACTTACTCTGGACATTAGCATTTGAATATGGACCGAGGAACTCTTTCAGGGCTTAATGTAAACACTCTTAATTGCCGGTGCTTAGCAGAAACAATGGGAAGAGTGCTGCCGAAGGGGAAATAAAGCGTATTTAAGCTGAGCCCCTAAGCAGGCGAATTCGTGTACCCAGCTAGAGACCAGACTGCCAGGCTCTGTGTCTAAGGGTCACCCTTGGCTATTTTTCCCGGGAGAAACTCTGTCAAGTATGTATCGCTGTTTGTGGGGGGGGGGTTTTGTTGTTGTTGTTGCTTAAAATTCTGTGATTTGATTCCAAATTGTGTGATTTGAATTTTTAATAAACCAAATTATTGAATTTGGAAATAAATTGTCCTGGCGTTTATAACAGGCACTGAGTCCTTCCTCCAAACATCTGTTGACCCTTGTAACATAAACAACTGGAACTGAATTGTGACCCCAGACCAAAGACCTGCACCTCCACCTGCACTACAAGTCCCTTACTCATGGATCTTCATGTATCAGCTAGTTTGAGTTTGGTTGTTTTGGGTTTTGTGGTTGGTTAGTTTGTTTGGTTTTGTTTGGTGTTTTTGGGGGGTTGTGAGTACAACAGGAGGTAAAAGGTTATATCATGTTTAAATGTGGGAAAGGAATTTGTTCACTCACAGCAACACTTTGGGGATTGGGAGAAAGGAAGGAAAACTCCTGAATCCTCATAAATAGTTCTACATAAGTGGCATGTTGCCCTCACATTTCAAAGTAATCTCATTTTCTTTTGTGATCCTGAAATATATCAGCTGATAATTCTTACTATTATGGACTTTAGTTTAGACCTATGTCTTTATTTAGGCAGTGGATAAGCCAGACACCTGTATTCTAGAAAATCATATGCCAGTATTGATTTTCTTACTGGTAATTGTTCACTACCAGTAGCAGCAGTAAAAAGCTGCTTTCATAATGGTGTTTCAACATTTGGGGACATTTTGCAATGAAAAATACAAAAACTACAGTCATACACTTACCTGCTTAAAGAGAAGACAAATTAGACTAAATTAGACTAATTAGACTAATTAGACTAAATTTCTCTAATATAGCTTTAGTTCTGAGAATACTACACTGGCACTTTGACTCAGATGTTCCTCTGCCAGGTGCAAAACGAAGAAAGCCACAATTTGAATAAGAGCGAGCAAAAATGTGACAAGGAACGCAAACTTCACTTGAATGTATGAGGCTGTGGCTCAAGTGAGAACACAGCTTGCTTCTGCAAAAACCACTGCTAAGAAGAGCTGGTTTATCAAAACAAAACATTTGATCTAGCACAGCCTCAAGCATGAGGCAGACTCAGGGCTGGAGTTCAAGTCTGGACTCAGCTCATGTTCAAATGCAGAAGAGCGCTGCAAACACCCTACAAATGTCACTGCCCTGTGTCATTTCTACACCTGCAGGCAGATCAATTCTCCAACAGCATCTGAGCCACTGTGTGACCTGGCTGGGGGCATGCAGGGGAACCTCCCAGGCCTGGGACATGGACCCCACCTTTCCTCTCTGTACAAGGCTGGACTGAGAACTTATCCTTGGCAAAAGCACTTGAGAAACAGCCCATGTTGGGCAAATAAGGTTTATAGACTAACTTAAACAGGGGTCCACTATGGTTTTAGTATATGGCTTCATATTTCAGTCCTAGAAAAAGTTCAGTTTGAATATTTACTGCAAATTACCATTTGTTTTTTCTTTTATAGGTTTTCCCAGAAGTTTCAGTGGATACTGTTTCCTTGAAAGATCATTTTCAAGGATGCACTAACAATTAGTATGTTTGCAAAAGAAGCACCTTCATGTCAGAGTGGTGTGTAGCAGTCTCTACTGACCCCTGCAAACAGACTACACTGCAATCCTACTATACAAGGAAAAAAACATATACATTAGTCCAAAATATTTCATTCCAGAAGCTGTGTGTTCCTTTACAACTCAGTAGTGAAGATGGGCAATAAAAAGTAGGGCTGGGAAAATGAGACTGGCAGTGAGAACAGCAGAGCTGAGGATGAAAGGAATGAGCTGTGGGAAAGGCAAGCACAAAATCAGTGGTATTAGTGTGAGGCAAACACAGAGGATGAAAGAATAGGGAAACATGAGAAGATGGGAAAAAGAAAATGTCTTTTGATACAGAACACAGTCAGAGTACACTGATGAATCTGACCAAAAAAAGAAAAAACTGCAACCATTATTTAATAATATAGCTTAATGCTTGTTTAGTTTTCATTGAAATTGTCTTATCTGACACTAACAAAGCCAGATCCCAGGAGTTTCCTGGCAGAAGCTGGCTGATGACAGGGATCTGGTTTGGAACTGTGCTGCCAGTGTGCCATAAAGTGCCTCACCTAACCTGACAATTACATCCAACTCAAATGTTAGATGCTGGATTTGAGCTTGGACTGAAATGAAGCCCATAGATAGTAAAAGTGGAAATGCACAATTAGGATGTGTATATATCCTTAATTACAGCATAAAGTGGCACAGTGGAGAGGAGGATTAAATTATCATCCAAGACAGATCTGTTTCTTTTTCTCTAGTGTGCAAACACAAATACTGAGATGCCTTAATTAGAGCCATATGGCCAGTGCATGGAGTCACTGCAGGGTATTGTTAATGCAGTTTGAATGCCCAAACTATGCTCATTCACTCGTTGTTGAATTACTCTGAATAGTTACAGATAATAGTAATCAACTTTGGAAATACTGTTTGCAAAGATCGTTGGTTTTTCAGTAATGGTAATGCTCCTGTGCTGTGTCTAACCACAAAATTCTAAGCACAGCCATTCCATACCATATAAAGATGCATCCACAGAGTGGCTCTGGTCTGGTTACCTCCACACAAACATGCCAATTTGGAAAGAAGCCCAGAAACCCCCCAGGTATAGGTTAAATTACTGATCCAGGCATGTGTCGTTGTGTCATAGTACCATTTGGAGATACTGCACAGGGGCACTGAGCATCTTATAAAATTAATCCCTTAGGTATTTTAGAAGAGTCACAGGTCAACAAACAATGAAGTATGCAGCACAATATATCCCAAAACAAATTAAGAAACTGCCAGAGTGGTTCAGTAGAGAGCCAATGCATGTAAACATTGATTTCAGATGCAAGGACAAATGAAAATAGTATAGAGGTAGCAGAACTTCATTTCTAGATGATATTCTAGTGGAAATCTTAAAACATAAAATACTTCAAATGTACTGAATGCTGCTTTGATTGTGTATTACCTCATCACTTGATGCTCCAGAAGACAGATGTTTCTTTAACTGGCCAGTAATGAGGAATAAAGGCAAACTTAACAAGATGCTCAACTGAAGGTAGGAGAAGTCCTGTGTTATAAGGCAGCACTTAATAATAAATAGTGGAAAAATGGCTAATAGACAAATAAAACCAGTCAGTAAATTACTTGTTCACTGTAAACCCATTGGTCATCTTTCCTCCTTCCACCTTATTCCATATTCATTAGTAGGACCTCAGGAGCACCAACACTTCCCACTGGAACCACTTGCATGTGGGTGAGGAGTGGTCATGCCCAGCCCAGGAGCTGCTATGGCTGTGCCAGCTGGGCTCTGCCTGCAGTCCTCACATGGACCAAACAGCAGTTGCTGCTAAGAGATTTGGGGAGTGGGGGGGAGGGGGGGGAATAGCACAAGTAGGACCATTTTGCTGTCTATAAAATAAAATAAAGGAAGGGAAAAAAAGAAATAAGGAGGAACACCTATCACAGAAAAAAACCAGGAACAATTTCTTTACAAAATGAGAAGACATGAAAAGATTTATAAAGGTCAAAGTGGTACCACAAGTGAAGAATTATGTGAAGAGTTTCCTTATTCCATCATCTAGGTTGTTAAAATATGGAGACAACATTGTAGATAGCAGAATTTTTTGGTTTGCATTAGCTTTCATTCAGATTTTAACTTAAGAAAGATTGAAAACCTTCAAGAGCAGTATTTTCTTTCCATGTTTACTACAAGACACCACAATAAATCAAACACAAGCTGTACCTTCAGACCCCCATTATTATCAAGAATTGTCTGTTATTTCTATCATTGTCCTTCTTTTTATTTCCCTTGTGTGTTTCTATCTCCCATTAACTAGAGGGAGTAAACAGCTGAGAAGGGAGACTGCAGGAATAATGAAAAGAATGCTTTCTGCTCTGTGGTTGCTTATAGACTGTGGTGGACTGGCCCTGCTCATATGCCTGCTGTTCCTGTAGCTGCTGTGCAAACTCACTTGGCAGAATATTAAGGAACTTCTTGTTTCTGCTTAAAAAAAAAAAAAAAATCAGAGAAACTGAAATACTGAAATCTCACCTAAAGGTCCTGCTCAGCAAAATGTTCTGATTTGCACTATTTTCTTATCCTTTTGAATAAATTCAATAAATTAAACAATCTTGTTAGCACACTTTGATGTACTCTGGAACAGTGAATATAGGGTCATTATGACACTGATAAAATGAATAGTGTATGAAGAAACACAGTGTTTCTGAAACCTGCCCCAAACCTCAGATATATTTGTAACAAGAATTCCTGATATAGTTCTCAATAACTCTATATCCATGAAGCAAACAATGTTTCTGTTCCACAGAATTTCTCCCTATATATTTTTTTAATATTATTTTTTCTACACATGCAAAGTAAACGTCTAGAAACAGCATTAGTTTAAAAGTTAATTTGAAAACAATGTTAAACTTGTTTTACAAGTTTTCAAATATTTTAAGTTTGCATTTCTTGACACCACTTACTTCTGTAATTAATACAAAAATTCAGCCTTGCTAGAAAGTTCTTATTAGTACAGGTATTTAAGAGCATTTCTCTTATCACAACATCTGGCAAACAAAGACCAGAAGACATGGCCTGGTCACCCATCCAGTTAGTACATTTGGAAGGCTATTACTCATTACCTAAAAAGGCCTCCCCCAAACCGCGTCACGGGAAGAGGGAGGGAATGGTTTGCAGTGTGGTTGCTACCTGCAATCCTGGCAGCAGGAGGGAATGTTTGCTAAAATGCTCCTGTGTAGGCAGTGATCTCTGCACTGTGCTGTGCAGGCCACCCCCGGCAGCAGCAGCCTCTCCTCTCCGAGGTAAAACCCAGCTGAATAAATCTGATGGCAGTTAAGTCACCCAAAGCCCTGCTGGATGCTCCAACAAAACATCCTGTCTGTTTTCTACTTAAGCTGCTCAGCTAAGTTACAAGCAATTTTCAAAGGATGATTTCTTCTAAACATTGAAAATATTTAAAGGAATCACTTGTAATTTAAAAAAAAATGTAATAAACTATAAATGAAGTATTTCAGTCCAGATAATTGTAATTCAGCATCCAGGAAAAGGGTTCCACTGGGAGTGTCACTGAGCTGTAATCTCCGTTAGAAGACAAAGTATCCCATAGTAAACATCACCAAGACCCAACTAACAGGCAGAAAGAGACTGAACCTTAGACTGCTTTCAGTGATGTGTTAGAGGCATTGCTAAAACAATTTAACTATCAACAAAACCTTGTTACATGCAAGTCTAACTAAATTATCTCTCTCAATTCTCATAGCATAGTAAATGCTGTTGAAGAAAAAATGGGATGGGAATGTGCACTCAATAGAAGTTTGTAATATGTACCAAAGAAATTTATATCAAAATTTCTTCCCAATGGATCTTTAAATCAATGTAAAAATTAATAAAGACTTTTTTTCCTGCTAGGATATAACTGGCTGTCTTGGTTTGAAAGACAGATATCTGCTAGGAAGGGGGCAGGACCTCCCTCCAAATTATTCCAATTAAAAAAAAAATATTAAAGGAGCTTTCAGACAGAGGTATGGGGGTAGGAATAACAGTTCTTTACTAGTATATATGACAAAACGACAAACAAACAACAACTACAGCATCAATAATAAACAGAACCAAGAACCTTGAGGGCTTTCTTTTACAAAAGCCCAGAGCAGTTTGATCTCGGTGCCCCTGTAGGACTCCGAGAGGCTGAACTGGAAGGAAGGAAAGTCCTAGGCTGGTGGATGAGATGAGGAGCTCTGCGCTGGCAGCTGGAGCGGCAGGGGTGTCCCGGCAGGGCTGGGCAGTGCAGGGCTACAGAGTAGCAGGAAAGCGTCAAAGCTCTGAAGAAGCAGCGGAGGTGGGGGGAGGCTGGAGAAAACGAGCTCAGGATTCCTGGGTACACAGCCGATGACAATAGATTTCCCAGGACGAGGCAGAGGCAGAGGGCAGCCTGACCGTCCTCCTCGGCGCTGAGAGCAAGAGTGAGTTCCCCTCCCCCAGCTCTGTCTTTTTGCCTTTCCCAAAGCTCATCATCTCTCCCCTCTGAGGGACACTCCCAGGGACTCAAAAACAATAGGTGTAGCCTCGTGCTGCCATGTCCCTCAAGTACTCCTTTTGTTCTGACTAAGTAGTCATCAAGGCCTCTTGGAAATTTATGGGAAAAAATTCTGTGAGAAGAAAAAAAAAACTCAAATCTAACCCCCAACATTATCCACCCCGAATTTTTCCCATACCAACCTATTACATTGAATTTAAACCTTTAAAATATATATATATATATACACATGCATGACCTAAATTATATACATCTATACATACAGATATGGGTACAGACACATGATGTGGGTAGTTCATCCTAAAACAAGGTCTCCTTGAGGTATGCATCGGGTCTCTCCATCCCTTTGCATCACCCACCAGGTGCATCCTGGTCCCTGAGCGAAGACAACCCCACGGATGGGATTGTCTTTGCTGGAGGCAGAATTAATCCAAACGGTTTTTCCCAGCATACCTCTCA
The DNA here is from genome assembly GCF_021018805.1 of Prinia subflava. Lineage (NCBI taxonomy): Eukaryota > Metazoa > Chordata > Aves > Passeriformes > Cisticolidae > Prinia > Prinia subflava. The sequence continues at coordinate 35,241,804 of NC_086255.1, forward strand.
TGTGTACTACTGGAACCTTATCTCCATTTGTTGTTCTCAGGGGCTCAGATTGGGCAGGGCCTGCTCGGTTGGTGGAACCTCGAGTGTTCACTAACCATGTGGCCTTTGCTAAATTAATCTCCCAGTTCTTGAAAGTCCCCCCACCCAATGCCTTCAAGGTGGTTTTAAGCAGGCCATTGCACCGTTCAACTTTCCCGGCTGCTGGTGCGTGATAAGGAATATGGTACACCCACTCAACGCCATGTTCCCTAGCCCAGACTGCTATAAGGCTGTTCTTGAAATGGGTCCCATTGTCTGACTCGATTCTCTCAGGGGTGCCATGTCTCCACAGGACTTGCTTTTCCAGGCCCAGGATGGTGTTCCGGGCAGTAGCGTGAGGCACAGGGTAGGTTTCCAGCCATCCAGTTGTGGCTTCCACCATGGTCAGCACGTAGCGCTTGCCTTGGCGGGTTTGGGGAAGGGTGATGTAGTCAATCTGCCAGGCTTCCCCATACCTGTATTTGGACCACCGCCCGCCATACCATAGGGGCTTCACTCGCTTGGCCTGCTTGATTGCAGCACATGTCTCACAGTCATGGATAACCTGAGAAATGCTGTCCATGGTTAGATCCACCCCTCGGTCTCGTGCCCACTTATGGGTGGCATCTCTGCCCTGATGACCTGAGGCGTCATGGGCCCATCGAGCTAGGAACAGCTCTCCCTTGTGTTGCCAATCTAGGTCTATCTTTGACACTTCTATCTTGGCGGCTTGATCTACTTGCTCGTTGTTTCGGTGCTCCTCATTAGCCCGACTCTTGGGGACATGGGCATCTACATGGTGGACTTTTACAGGTAGCTTGACTACCCGAGCAGCAATGTCTTTCCACTCATCAGCAGCCCAGATTGGTTTCCCCCCACGCTGCCAGTTGGCCTTTTTCCACCTTTCCAGCTAACCCCACAGAGCATTGGCCACCATCCATGAATCAGTGTAGAGGTAGAGCTTTGGCCACTTCTCTCTCTCAGCAATGTCCAGGGCCAATTGAACAGCCTTGAGTTCTGCAAGTTGACTCGATCCACCTTCTCCTTCAGTGGCTTGTGCAACCTGTCGTGTGGGGCTCCATACGGCTGCTTTCCACTTCCGGCTCATCCCTACGATGCGACAGGAACTGTCAGTGAAAAGAGCGTAGCATGTTTCTTCTGCTGGCAGCTGATTATACGGCGGAGCTTCTTCGGCACGTGTCACTTGCTCTTGTTCCTCTTCATCAGTGAGACCCAAGTTTTCACTTTCTGGCCAGTTTGTGATTATCTCCAAAATCCCAGGGCGATTTGGGTTTCCGATACGGGCGCGCTGAGAGATGAGGGCAGTCCATTTGCTCCATGTGGCATCGGTGGCATGGTGGGTAGAGGGAACTTTCCTTTGAACATCCACCCCAGCACTGGTAGTCGGGGTGCCAGGAGGAGTTGGGCTTCTGTGCCAATCACCTCTGAAGCAGCTTGGACTCCTTCATAGGCAGCCAAGATTTCTTTCTCTGTTGGGGTGTAGTTGGCTTCAGACCCTCTGTAGCTCCGACTCCAGAATCCCAGTGGTCGACCCCGAGTCTCACCAGGCATCTTCTGCCAAAGGCTCCAGGACAGGCCATGGTTCCCGGCTGCAGAGTAGAGCACGTTCTTCACTTCTGGTCCTGTCCTGACTGGGCCAAGGGCCACTGCATGAGCGATCTCCTGCTTGATCTGGGCAAAGGCTTGTTGCTGTTCAGGGCCCCAGTGGAAATCGTTCTTCTTGCGGGTAACCAGGTAGAGAGGGCTCACAATCTGGCTGTACTCAGGAATGTGCATTCTTCAAAAGCCTATGGAGCCTAGGAAAGCTTGCGTTTCCTTCTTGTTGGTCGGTGGAGACATCGCAGTGCTCTTATTGATTTCCTCAATGGGAATCTGATGCCGCCCATCTTCCTACTTTACTCCCAGGAACTGGATCTCCTTGGCAGGTCCCTTGACTTTGGTCTTTTTGATGGCAAAACCAGCTTCCAGGAGAATCTGGATGATCTTCTTTCTCAAATACTTCCCTTGCTGTGTTCCCCCACACAATGATGTCATCAATGTACTGTAGGTGTTCCGGAGCCTCACCCTTTTCCAGTGCAGCCTGGATCAGTCCATGGCAGATGGTGGGACTGTGCTTCCACCCCTGGGGCAGTCAGTTCCAGGTGTACTGCATGCCCCTCCAGGTGAAAGCAAACTGAGGCCTGCATTCTGCAGCCAGAGGAATGGAGAAAAACGCATTAGCAATGTCGATTGTGGCATACCACTTTGCTGCCTTGGACTCCAGCTCGTACTGGAGTTCCAGCATGTCCGGCACAGCGGCGCTCAGCGGTGGAGTCACTTCATTCAAGCCATGATAGTCTACAGTCAGTCTCTATTCTCTGTCAGACTTGCGCACAGGCCAAATGGGGCTGTTGAAGGGTGAGTGGGTTTTGCCGACCACCCCTTGGCTCTCCAGCTCTCGGATCATCTTGTGGATAGGGATCACAGCATCTCGATTCGTTCGATACTGCCAGCGATGCACCGTCGAGGTGGCAACAGGTACTTGTTGCTCTTCTACCTTCAGGAGTCCTACTGCAGATGGGTTCTCTGACAGTCCAGGCAAGGTGTTCAATTTCTTAATGCCCTCTGCCTCCACAGCAGCTATTCCAAAAGCCCATCTGAACCCTTTAGGGTCTTTGTAATAGCCATTCCTGAGATAGTCCATGCCCAGAATACACGGAGCCTCTGGGCCAGTCACAATCGGATGTTTCTGCCACTCCTTCCCAGTCAGGCTCACCTTGGCTTCCAACAGAGTCAATTCTTGTGATCCCCCTGTCACACCGGCAATGGAAATAGGTTCCGTTCCCACATGTTCTGACGGCATTAGGGTACACTGAGAACCGGTATCAACCAAAGCTTTATATTTCTGTGGCTCTGATGAGCCAGGCCATAGAACCCACACAGTCCAAAAGACTCGGTTTTCCCGTGCCTCTTCCTGGCTAGAGGCAGGGCGCCTCTAACACCGGTTACTACTCTCTTCCTGTGCATACATAGTAGAGGTTCCTTCAAGGGGGTCTGACAGAGCATCCTCATTTCTGTAATACCTGACAGCCTGGTCATGGGAGGCTGAGGCTACCTTCATTCTAGTGGAATCCCCTCGGTTAATGTTTCTTTGAGCTCACGCACCCGTGCTGCTAGAACAGAAGTGGGTTTCCCATCCCACCTTCCCATGTCTTCCCCATGGTCACACAGGAAGGACCACAGGTCAGCTCTTGGGATGTACTCTCTCTCTCTAGCTGAGGGACGTTGGGTTCTGACTCTGGGGCCTGTGACTGGCACCGGTGCCACATGGGAACTGTTCCTCCTCATCTCCTCCCTCACCTCCCTTATCTCCTCTTGAAGTTCTTTAACCACGGCAGAGATCTGAGTCTGCATTGGGCAACTGATCATACTGTCAAAATTTCTAAGCTTGCTGGCTACAGAACCTACAGTCACTCGGCTGGTATCAGCATTAATCATTGACATGAATGTTTTGTATTCAGATGGCCCTTTAGTTGCTAGATTCCACAACATTTGCCCTGTGCACCTGACATTGTCGGAGTCATTGTTATGCTGTCCATCCCTCCCAAAAACTACCTCCAGTATTGCCACTTCTCTCAGCTGTTGGATCCCTTCCTCAACAGTCTTCCAGTGCATGCTAAGGTGGTGCTCCTGCATTCTGTCTCTGTGGACAAACCTCTCCCTTACACTCATTAAAAACCGGTCCCAAAGGTGAAGGGGTCCTTGCTCTTTTACAAATACCTGATTCACACCTGAGTCTTGGGTCAAGGGTCCCATATTCCTTGCCTCACCACCATCCAGTTGCACACCTCTACCCATAAGGTCCCAGACCCTAAGTAACCAGGCTGTATAAGGCTCATGTCCCCGTTGTGCAACATCTTTTTGCAGACTACAGAGATTTTCATATGACAGGGATTCAGTGATGATCTCAACTTCTGGCTCCCCTGTGGGTTGTGAGGGCCTTCTTTTTTTATCCTTATCACTTGGGTGCTCTGATTTCACCTTATATTTCTTTCTTTCCACAGGGGCAACTGCTGCTGGCTGTGACTGCCCCTGTGGTTCAGCTGGAACCTGGACAGTTGTAACGTCTGTGGGTTCCACTGCTGCACCTTCAGACTCTCCCTCTTCAGGGCAGGGGGAGGGTTTGCCACCAGCTGGGGCTAATGAGGCCAATGAGGCCACCACTGGGGAAAGGTGCTCCTTCAGCACCTGGCTTATCTCTTTCACTAGAACTCCAACCCAGTCTGGGTTGTTCATTTCTGAGGTGGGCTTTATGTCAGGGTCAGGTGGTGGGGCAGCATCCTTATTCTGTGGGGCAGTGTCAGGCTCCATGGCAGCATCCCCAGGCTCTAGGGCAGTGTCAGGCTCCATGGCAGCACCCTCAGTCTCTAGGGCAGTATCCTTATTCTCTGGGGTAGGTATCAGGGTGGTTATCCAGGCCAATCTCCCCTTATCTCGGAATATTAAATAGGATAGGCCTGTGAGCAATACTAGCCATTGTATGATATCATTAGCATTCAGAGAAGATTTAAACCCTTCAAAAACTGGAAGAATAGACCCAAACAGCTGAGTAAAGGGTTGGGAAAAAATTTCCCCCAGTGTCATTTCCTCACAATAGGTACCATTGTTAAAGTAACCCCACAAACAAACACTTAGAGTGTGATAGCCATGTATCCATGTGCCTGCCTTCCAGAGGAAGTTAAAAATCCATGAATTCCTCACCTTATTAACCCATAGTGCAAACTGGATAACAGCCACAGTAGCCTTAGTTATAGGGCCCATGTTTAAATAAGGGCCTGCAAATGGAGAAACACAGCCACAACCACATGCCACCCAAACCAAGGTAAGCTAGACCACATGATGCTATTTAGGGAGGTTTCTATACCCAGTGCACAAGGTCACTTAAGAACTGTTATTCCTTTTCCTCTCAATTCCCTCAAGCCCCACGTTGGGCACCAATAACCTGTCTTGGTTTGAAAGACAGATATCTGCTAGGAAGGGGGCAGGACCTCCCTCCAAATTATTCCAATTAAAAAAAAAATATTAAAGGAGCTTTCAGACAGAGGTATGGGGGTAGGAATAACAGTTCTTTACTAGTATATAGGACAAAACGACAAACAAACAACAACTACAGCATCAATAATAAACAGAACCAAGAACCTTGAGGGCTTTCTTTTACAAAAGCCCAGAGCAGTTTGATCTCGGTGCCCCTGTAGGACTCCGAGAGGCTGAGCTGGAAGGGAGGAAAGTCCCAGGCTGGTGGATGAGATGAGGAGCTCTGCTCTGGCAGCTGGAGCGGCAGGGGTGTCCCGGCAGGGCTGGGCAGTGCAGGGCTACAGAGTAGCAGGAAAGCGTCAAAGCTCTGAAGAAGCAGCGGAGGTGGGGGGAGGCTGGAGAAAACGAGCTCAGGATTCCTGGGTACACAGCCGATGACAATAGATTTCCCAGGACGAGGCAGAGGCAGAGGGCAGCCTGACCGTCCTCCTCGGCGCTGAGAGCAAGAGTGAGTTCCCCTCCCCCAGCTCTGTCTTTTTGCCTTTCCCAAAGCTCATCATCTCTCCCCTCTGAGGGACACTCCCAGGGACTCATAAACAATAGGTGTAGCCTTGCGCTGCCATGTCCCTCAAGTACTCCTTTTGTTCTGACTAAGTAGTCATCAAGGCCTCTTGGAAACTTATGGGAAAAAATTCTGTTAGAAGAAAAAAAAAAACAAATCTAACCCCCAACACTGGCCTTAGAAAAAATGTGCCACCTTCCCTTGAGAATGGCTCTTTGACAGTCTAGAAACAAGTTAAACAGTATTGCATAGGAAGTTATGCGGGGAAAAACCCTCATATGATCAAAATACTATTAATAAAATCCCCCTAGAACTGTGTAAGCACATTAGAAAAATGAAATCAGCTGTGATTATTATCATATGTCGAGAATCACAGGGAGGTCTCCCTGAAAGTACAGAAAGGGATGGGGCTCTGAGCCTAGTCTCATGGAAAGTGTCCCTGCTTGTGGCAGGGAGTTGGAATGAGATAGGCTTTGGGGCCCCTTCCAACCCAATCCCATTCTGAGATTCTGTGATCAGAGTATTTTACCTGCAATCTGCTTCTAGATCAAAGAAGCACAAACCCTCCAGCCCTCCAAACAGGGAACTGCCACGGAGCACTGTTCCCTCAGCTTAGAGAGGCTGCCTTGGCACGTGCTGGATCCCAAACAAAGCCCAGCTGCGGCTTTGGTGACACTCTGGGATGTAAATGTTCTTCCCCAAGCCATGCAGAGCCCTGCTCTAACACCTCTGTGTCTGCCATGAGGGTTGAATGGACATGCCACACACCGCAGGAAACAGAAGTGGTGTGGAGCAGGAAGAGCTCACAGGCACAGCCCAACACCCTGGTGTGCCTTGCCTGGGCACAGCCAGCCCAGCTGGGGGCTCATCCGTGGTTCAAATAACACTTGTGGTGGCAGGGTGAAATGGGAAGCTGCATAATTAATCTGGCAGAAAAATAAAATGCCATGCAGTATGTTGGATGTATTTTAGAAAACAAAACTGCTGTTAAACCAAATTGTTGGTCTTATGCCTCTCCTGAGAAAGTGCCCTATTATTCTGCCTTATATGGTTCTCTACATGATAAAACATTATAATTTGGCAAGTTAACATAAAAACATATAAATTACATATTAAAAGTGTACAAACCCAGTATCATACCTCAAAGTGTGATGTCAGTCTTCCAGTAGAAGTTCTAGACATTGGCCCTCCTCACTATGAGGATTGTCTTGACAGAAATCTCCTCTTGATCACATCATCGTTTTGCTACTAAAAGAAGATAATTATCAGTAGCACTAGTGTTAAGAATTGCCAAAGTGGGGCTAGACCCTGATATTTTAAAACCTTTGATGCCTTTGTTAATTGAGCAGGAGCATTACTCGTTCACCACATCTGTTGTGTTCTCCCACCTGCACACGGCTCATGGCTTTCACCGAGTCAAGCGATCCTGCCTCACAATCAAATATTACCTCAATAAACTCAATAACATTTGCACATACTTAAAACTGAGAATATCAGCCAGAAACTGGCTGTCAAAATTACTCTCTCCCTCTGGCAGCAGGGTGTTTTCTGGCAGTTATGAATTTTCAGGTGGCTCCATTCAGTGACACTGGTTATGTTAATTTAACCTTCACTCTCGTTAATTTATTCTCACTTCCTCTTTGCTCTCTTAATTGCAGGTCTTAGATTACCCATATCTGAAAACAAAAAGAAAAACAATAACAAGTCCAAAAAATGAAAGGAGGCATTGGCAATGTTTCTGTGTACTTACCCTTAATTCTCCTTCTTTGGAGAGATGAAACATCCTTCTTCACGAGCTGGCATCCATGTTAATTGTAGTTTTTAAAACCTAATTTCAAGATACCCAGAAATTAGTTATTCTCTCTGTGTATTCCAGACTGAAAGGATCCAAGCCCTGGGCCATTCCAGAGATTAAAGCTGATCTCCCACACTCTGCCAGGCTGGCAACATTTAAAGTCAGCAAGTAAAAGGCCTGGATGCAGCAACACTTCACATTTCAAAGTTTTATCACCTTTTGTAATTCTAATGAGATCCATTTAATTCACATGCAGTTTCCAACCAAAATATTTTAGGAGATTTATTTATTCAGACTGTTACATTTTTTACTTTGGAAATACAGAACTATCAATACTCGATTGCCTAACTCATGTCTACTTTCACTTGACCTATGGATTTGCCCTGATGGGACTTTTGACAGGAATATTTTAGTTTAGCATTGCTTAGTGTCTGCAGGAATTTTACTTCAATTAGCCTGTCTTAGTAACCTCTAAGTTCCAATTTCTTGATAATTTATATTAACTAAGCAAGCCATATTGTTAGAACAATAAATATATAAAAATCAAAAAATACAATTCAAGCATACAAAAAATAAAACCAATTTTATATCATTTAGGTACTTCAGATAGGATTATTTTTAATTATTTTCTATGAACAAAAGTAAAAAAATAGCAAATATCTCCCCTTTTAGAAAGACATGGATGGATTTATAAACACATAACACATATTGCTTAACTTTACGGTCTCAATGAACAGGCTCAGGGAAGAGAAACTGCACATTTACCATCAGCGCCCTGTGGTACAGAACAATATGCAAATACATATTGTTACAGGCTCTCCTTCTGAATGCACACCTTGGGCCTGGAACTCAACAGCTACACAGAGCCTCTGGCACAAACGGGAGAACAGGATGGAAACGGCTTTTCTGTATATTTTATTTTATTCCATATAATAATATGGAATAAAATATTCCATATTAAAATGGTATAAAATATAATATTTTATTCCATAAAATAAATCTATTCCATAGATTTATTTTATTTATTTATTTTACTCCATTTTATTCTCTTGGAAGTTTGGCAGCAGAAATTATTAGCTTTGTTCAGGGTTTGAAACTGGGAGTGGACAGGGCAGAGTCACTTTATGATTCAGCAACTGAATGAGGCAACTGAGCCACAGCAGGAAAACAATGTCCCAGTCAGATTCAGCCTGGATGAGGTGCTCAAGTCTGGGACAAAGAGTGAGAATGACGATACTGATTGTTATGTTCACTCCTGCTCAAAAAAGAAAACTTGGAGCTATTTTGGAGTTTGGATAGCACCTGTTTCAAACAGCCACCACAAACATTTGTTTGGCTCGCTCATGGGGGGACTGTGAGGAAACTTCCACTCCTCTCTTCTTAACAAACAAGTCTCTGTGTGAAAAAAACTCAGCAAGCAACATCTACAGCCCTGGGAACAGCACAGAACAAAGACTGATTCAGATGCTTTACAAAACTTTCAAGAGTTGGCTTTTCTCTTTCTGTTGTAATAAGACAAGGACATTTTTATGAGCCCTGGAATGAGAGAACAAACACAGATGCCACATTCCTCTCTTTGGGCTCCCTGCTGCTTTCTGTTAAGATATGAGCATTTTTTGTGAACTGGTGAAATTAAGGCCTGCTCTAAAGAACACAGGTGGCATTAGGGTACTTGATAATCTCAAGCGGATGGATACACTTCTTACAGTTCACAGGTCAGCTCAGTCCCATGCTATGTACCCACCAAATTCCTAAACAAAACTGCTGCTGCTTCAAAGGCCAAGCATTGCCCTGTAACACCACTACTTGGATTAGAACACAGGCAGAAGGAAGGAAACTCTTTTCAGCAGTTACTACCAGCATGTTCATATGACCACTGCTTAATTAGGTTGTGCCATGGTTCCAGTCTGACACTTCATTAACTGAGAAGGTTACCTGTTTTGTTGGGGTTTTTTTTGTTGGAAAGCTCGAAAAGCCTTCATGTCAGGAAAAAAAAAGAACTTTATCATTCTGCCTGGTTCATTTGTGCTCTCACTCAGCTCTTTGGTAGCTCAATGTCAGCAACCCCTGACACCGTGTGTAGCTGTGTGTAAATTCCTCCTTTACAGTTTTTGTATGCCTGCTAGTTCTGCAACTCAAATAGTCTTTTTGCAAGAGAAATACCGGCTTGTCACTTCCAGGAAAGCTACAGATCTCTTGCCCTGGATTTGTACCTGTATGCACTGACAGATGAGGGCTGGCCCCTGCTGAATGGCCAGTTCAGCAATCCATAAACAGTGACTGTGGTGTGTCCTCACTCTGAGAGTCCTTAATATTTCATCAGGGTTTCAAATTAACATAGAATTCAGACTGCAAGAGCTGCCCAAGGGAAACAAACACCCTCAATTTATGTTTTCAGGGCACTCTAAATCCTTCTGATAACTTTGAAAACCTTGGCCTTTGTAGTTGCTATTTCTTTGTACTTACAAAAACTGAGAGAAGAAATCTTGCTCTGAGTAAAAGTCAGTGCAAGTTTTGCTGTTGATTTCAATAACACCAAGAACTCACTCAAACCCTGGCTGACTTTTACCACAGGTTTGTAACCGTGGGGCAGCATTTCCTACACACACAGCAACCACTCAAGGCAGTTACACCCTGCCAGGGAGCTGTTCTTCAAGTTCTGCCCATCGAGACAGCTGCACTTGTCTGATTGCTTATGCCATGCTCAAATCCATTTTTATCTGCTTTGCAGACAGGGTCTGAATTGACCATTCCACAGGGACAGACACTATTACTTAACCCCAGATTACTGTGTTCTCTGTGGTGCTGTTCTGAAACTCCTTTGCAGGTTACTTCCCCCGTGGAGTCTATGGCACTCATACACAGTGTTCCAGATCCCACTCCAAATTTTGATGCCTCCTTCCCTAAATACCAAAATGCACCCAAATTTGCATACCTTTGCATATGTATCTTCATGCATATACTTTTAAGGGAAATAAAATACAGAAAACGCTGCAAATCTTGATTTTCCTGCTTCTTAAAAATACCAACAATTGCAAATACTCTTACTGTACCTTAGAATTGGTCAATTTACTTAGTATTTGTTAATAAAAAATACTAACAAGAGACAGGCATGGGTTTGAATCTACATTTGAAAAGGTAACAGGCCAAGAGCTTCTCAAATGATAAGAAATTACTGAACCATTTTAAACAAAATAAACCCTCCCTTGAGACAGTCCAGCCAAAACTTTCCTTTAAAATGTCTGGGAGTGCTCAGTACCCAGCAATTTCCAGCCAATTTGCCAGGAGGAATTAGCAGCTGTGCTTTCACTGTGCATCTCAAATGCATAAAATCCATCCATAATTGGGCATTAAGACAAGGAAAAACATTAAAAATTGCAGAAGGCAAAAAATCCCTTTAGAGGAAAGAAGTTCTACTATTTTAAGTAGTACTGAGAAAATCATAACTTTTAACAAACTAAATCTGATGCACTGGAAAAAATAATCAAAAGAAGCAATATATAGAAAATGTTTAGTACAGTTATCTTTCTGTCTTCCTGTGCTAAGAACGAGCACGAGGAGAGAGGACTGTGGGACATGAGGCATCAAGCACCTGCAGATAAAGACCCACTGCACCAGACCTTTGGTCCATTTATCAGGAGCACCTTGCACCGCCTGTAAACAACAAAGGCCAACATTTCTTGTGGCAAAAGCAACACAGCCAAAGAGGTATGAACAGCAAAGCTCATGGGTCCAAGATAAATGCAGCTTTAGGCTTGGCACGGAGTGAATCACTGTCAGAAATATCCCATCCTGAACAAAATGCCTAGTTAAGAGTTCAAACAGGTAAAACAGTCCTTGCTGTACTTCCACCATTAGATGAGATAGTTTCATCCTGTTTCCTCTTTTGAAAAGTGCCCATCCTCCACCCTTCTCTTGGCATTAATGAAAAACTTCTGATCTGCCACGTTAAGCCCATTTCCAGTGGTGCTGTCTTTAACCCCGTGCGTGCAGCTCAGCATACCTACCTGCCCATGCTGCTTTACTGCTTTCCTGTGGTTTTATAGGGCCTCACTGACACTTAAGAATGTCAGCTGCAATTTAAAATGCATGAAGATGTCATTCTTCATCAGAAACCTGTTTAGCCTTTACATTAAAGAAGAGGCTAAGCAAACTAAAAATATGTTTTCCATCCCGTACCTTGGGACAATTCCAGTTCACTGCTTTAACCTTTCTGAACTGCCTAGTGTATTCTTAAATGCATTTTATAGCAAAAAGAAAATTTCACAGACACTAGTGCACTTAAATATTTATTCAGGTCACACATCATGCTGCCATTCATTGAGCAGCAAGTAGCAATGAAAAACGCTGTTTATGTTATTCATTAGATGCAGGAAGGGGAGTGGAGCTCAGGAAATCTCACCCAGTGGTAATCTCTGCTTCAGGGAGTTATCAAGCTACTCGCAGCTGAGCAGGTTTTTCTGCTAACATGTGGTTGTATATCACACCTTCAAGTACCAAATGTCAGTCCTGAGGGCACACCAACACTCCAAATGAGGGCCCTAGTTTCCATAAGCAGTATTTCAAGCTTCCTCAAGTTCATAACTTAACTGGTTTATGCTACTTCTTAATCTTGGGGCTAAGCGGAAACTTGGGAGGGTTAATATAACTCACAACTTTGTTATGCAGGTGTTAGCCAAAAGCACTGCTTTTGGCCTGTGTACTCTGGGTCCACACAGCATGTATAGATCTTATTCTTAACCTTCAAGAATGGAAATTAGGAGGGAGGTACCTCTCTTAGAAGAATTACTAGAAATAATGTGTAGAAAACAGAAAATACCTCTAAGGAAGCACTGGGAAACACAATCAACCTGCAGTTTAATGAAGAGGGTCCCTTGAAAGTTCAGTGAACCTCAAAGCTCTAAGAAAGTTTTCCATTGCAGCAGTGAGATTACCCACCTTTCCCCTGGTCACCTTTAGCACTATGATACTGTGTTCACACAGCAACTTAGAGAAAGAGCAGGAGGAGGTGTGAACACAGATGTGAGGCAAATGTGCTACAGCAGTCATCTCCAGACAAGTCTGGTTCATGCTTTAGTGCTACAACTTTTAAGACAGAAACCTAGAATTATAGGAAGTATTTCTTGATCAATTACAAAAGACACATCCATTTGCTCTGAAAGACATTTGATTAACAGAACATTCCTCAGCATTCCAAAGGTTAAAACAACAAATTGAAGAGGCACAAGGTAATTGCTCTGGTGGAACAAGGGCTAGGGTTTTTTTTAATCTTTAAAGAGAGAAAAGAATTTCAAATCTCCATCATGTTTTTCTGCATTAGACTCCAGCTTCTCCCTTGCAATGCTGATAGATAATAAGATACAGTATTTAATGCTTCCAGAAGGATGAGAAGGCAAGTAAATTGTAATGGATCATTTGCCTTTTTGAAGCATCATCTGACAGAGACACAGTGAGGCATCTGCAGGATCAGGTTGACTTTCACCAAAGTCCCACCATGTGGAAGTGTCTCTTGCTCTGGACCAGCATGGTGTTTGTCACTATCAGAGAACAAGTCCAACTCCTTGCATTTATTTTTAAAAATGTTTCCAGTCAAAGGCTCTCACACTGTGAATGGCTGAGCTCTCCACTAGCAAAGCAGAATTACAAGAAGGAATTAGCAAGAAAGAGTTACATTCCTGATATTATATTGCTCTCCAAACAAACAAACAAAACCAAAGCCACTGCTGGCCAATGCCAGTGTTCCACCTGTGACTACATTTTCATTTTTGCTCTTTCTGCTCTTTGGAATGTCATTCTCCAAATGATGCCACTGGACCAGGGAAATCTCAACAGTAAGGTACAAATCCACAACAGCAAAAGGATTTGAATCTAATCTAATGTTACATATAGGTAAGACCTTATAAAAGAAAGGCCTTGTAAAATCAGGCCTCATTGCTTTGGCTAAGCTGGCAGCTAGCCCGATAAGTTCCTGTGAGAAAAGAACTATCGGAATGAGAATCAGTTTGCATAACAATCTATTCTTGTGAAAAGATAGCTTGCACCTGCAGGGAGGAAAATTCTAGTGTGAAACATTTACTTCCCAGGGGACAAAAAAAGTAAACATATCTGGAAAGAGAAAAGTTTGATAGACATGTCCACTGGCCCTTACCAACCAATGAACTGAGTTTCAATGATTTGCTGACCAATTAGTCTCAAACACAGTGCATTCAGGTAATCGTATAAATACGGGCTATGTGAATAAAGATTTGGCTATTCTGCATGGAGAAACAAGTGTCTTGTCCATCTCTATCATGACAATCCAACAGCTCCATAAACCATTTTCAAAGTTTTGGGCAGAGCTTTGCTAGATTGTTTTGTTTGCTTTTCTTAGACTAGTCTAAGAAGTGACAAATTAATTATTTGCATAACTGTTCCCGTAGAGCAGCCACGGTATTTTAGTTAACCTGACAAAAGGCACCATCTGGCCCAGAGGAATGATTTGTTTCATCACAAGTGTTATGAGAACAGTTGAGAGAAAATCCTAATTAATACACAAGGCAAGTCCAATTTTGAAATCACTTCTCTAGAATTTATCAGATATGAGTTTAAATTAAGAATAGCACACTTGGAGCAGGCACTTGAATACCAATAACCTATAATGTTTTTCCAGTTCAGAGGTACGACACAGCAGTGCCATATTCATTGAAATTAAGGAACAAGTTATACTAAAATGTTCAGACACAGTTATTTCCTGTGGGATTTTAATGTAATGTAATAGGAGATGCTATAAAAGGAAATGTTGTCTTAATGCCTTAGCTGTTATGTCACCTATGCTTCAAATGAGTACATTTTTTAGGTCTCACAACATCAGGCAAAAAATAAAGCCCAGAAAGAGAATGGTGCCAGAGCATGCCTGGCCAGGAGGCCATGAGCAGCATGCTTTCCTTGCTCAGCACCTCCCAAGTATTTCCACATAGCTGTCATACCCTAGCATGTGAGTATCCTAAACCCAATATCCTTTGCACTTCAGGGTAGCTCAGGAAGACCTGATCCATGGTGAGAGACTGCACAGCCTTGGAAGGTTGTGAGGTTGGTATGTTTATTCAGCGCTGGGCGCATGGGGGAATGGCTCCTCCTAAGGCACGGTGCCTTTCACAGTTCACATCTCTCCATTCACCTTCTAAAGCATTACCTGTGCCTTGGATTCCACAGTACACCTGTACCATGTTCATTACCTCGCCCTGCCCAGCCTCGCATCGCATCAAAATGAGCTGAAACGTCTGGGGCTGCGCAGCCCTCTCTGGTGGTCATGGGCAGGGGTCTTCTGAAGTGAGAAGTCTTCTGTCCCTCCAGGTGTTTGCTGTTCGACCCCTGCTTCTGGGCAGACGCAGTAATTCCCAGGTCAGTTTGTCCTGGCTGGAACCAGGAGCCTGGCTCTTGCTGGCTTCTCAAACCACAGGTTCTGCTTTATCGAGTTTTCACAACGCCCAAGTCCTGTTTGGCTGAGTTTCACCAACATCTATCTTACCCTTGTGATTTTTGCTTAGCAACCAAGCTTAGCAACTGAATTCCTATGTGTTCTGGTACAAGTTGTTTCTCTGCTTCTACAAAATCCTTCAATAATCTGCTTCAGAACTCTGAATTTTCATATACATAATGTCCCTCGTATCAGACCCTGGTCCCACCTTGGGTCAGATATGGCTTGACCAGGTTGCTCAGATCACACTGAGCTCTTAGTGCTTTCCACAGTAAAATCAGTATTGCAAACACACAAGTAGCCAGCTAGTTGGCACTTGTAACCTTTTGAATCCTTATTTTATTCTGAACAATGAGAAACCAGGCAGTCCTAAAGGAACAGGAGGATGAGAGGATTTCAGTTCCACAGCATACCAGCGAGTGAATAGTTTGGGTAGAGTTACTGAACATTGTTCTTGCCTTGTCTCAAGCTGCAACCAGCAGAACTATTGCTCAGTTTTCATTGTTGCTCTCAATCACTTGAAAGTGTGCACAACATGGAGACTTCAAAAAAAATGGACCTCCAGCACTTCACTTTCCCCTGCCAGTGGTTTTATTAAGCTAGTTGTAGATCTTATATGTTAGCTAGCACTGCATGCTAATAGATTTTCCCCTAAAATGATATCTCCCATTCCTTTCAGGATTCTTTAAAATTATTTTCAAATTGGCATCAATATTCCTTCCTGCTGCACAGTTCTGCTATTTCAAGTGAGATTTAAATTTTGTTCCTGGGATCAGTCTTCAGAAGGCAACACCTCTTAGAAGGTGTCACTATCAAATGTGAACTTAGTTTTGTTTCATATCACAGGCTTTTAAGATGTAGATACTGACCCTATAGTTCAGACTGAACCTTTTTGTCTCTAAGAAATTAGGACTTTCTAGTGGATATTTTTCACGTCTCTGCCTCATTCTTTCTTAATTTGTCTTGGTTCCACAGGGGCTTGGCCATTCCAGAAACAAGAGAGGTTTGGTTACAATATGAGACATTTCAACTACGTTCACTGTGTTCGACTCTGTTCACTATAGATAAAGCAAAAGAGGATGGCAAAACGCAGGCTCAGCGCTCAGAGGAAACTGTCCTGAGTTGGCTGAAGGATCATTTCAAGTTGTTTCTAATTTTACCTTCCCTTGCCTTCCACCAATGTAGCCTTAGCTCGTCTAATGATGAGGGAATGGTTGTCAGGAACGGCCCAGGTGACAGCCTGCTTTGAACACCTGCTTTTGGCAAGTCTCAGACATGCACTGAAGTCAGGGGCTTCAGTTTGGCAGGGCTTTCAAAACTTTGTGTGACAGCACACCCATTGTTTAAGTAGCAAGATTCTGGCTCTGCATGGAGGAATGGTATCACCTCTTAATTACTGATCCAAAACTGAATGAGCACATCAGAAATAGAGTACAATCCCCCAAAGATCCTGTTGCCAGATTCTGATCTATTTGAAACCACTGAATTTATCTGTAATTCCCAGACAGGTTGTTACATCCCTATGGGGTTATTTCATAGTTTATGCCTACACAGGAAAACAACCAAAAGCTGCTCTGAAACACCATCAAAATTCAGTCTGAAGTGGTTTCTTCTCTGTTTCAGATAATTCTGTATTTTAGAATTTGTCAAGGTTGTGCATCGGAAAGGACAGTACATCTGCAGAGGAGGAGGACAGGTCACTTAATTCAGTCTAATTTGAAACAAGTGATGTCAACTTGCATCATAAACAAATAAAAATAGAAAGATGAAGAGCTTAATCTGAAATTTCAAGTAAGAATCCTGCAAATAATGAAACACTCAATATCATAAAGAATTTTCTTTTTCATCTCTATAGATTACCATTTTTCAAAATTTATGACTTTTAAAGAAAGAAATAAACAGTCTTTTGTCAACAATATAACTACATGTTCTTAGCTAGTAAGATGAATAAGGCTGTAGTGATACCCAGGCAGCAGTATAGTCTCCCATGAACTTCAGACACCTCCCTGGCCCCACAAGGCACAGCACCTGCATTTTTCCATGAAGGGATGGGGCTCCAAGCATGCTCCCCTTGGCTGAGTGCAGAGAGTGTCTCATTAAACCTCAGCAACAGTCTCATGCAAGTTCTCAGCAGGACCAGAGCCAGACACACCAGCACATGGACCATCCTCCCCTCCCCAGCTCTTCTGTGACAAGCATTCAACTGTAACTAATCCTCAGATGAGGCAGAGTTTACCAGGTTGCAATTTTTTAAGTTGCCTCTAACAATGTCCACATCATCTGTCTCAATATCTAATTATGTTCCTTGGCACACACGTAGTCTGGTTGGTGTTTTCAGCAGCTGCACTGCAAATCCCTCTCAGGATTACAGACCACTCAAAAACAAACAAAACCTAACATTGTGAAACATTCCCAGTTAAAAAAAAATATTAACAAAAAATCTATTTTAGTTTAAAGGTAACTTGTAAAGATGAAAAATATGCTTGTGGGCTTTTGTGTCCTCCTTCCTATAAAACAAAGATTTAGATGCCTTTCCTTTTTCCCCACCTTCATTCAGTTTTAGGTTAACTGGTTTTGCTGATAGCATGGGGAAGGACAGTGGTTCTGGCACTGCCAGGGAAATAACCTGATTTTTGAACAATTGAGTAGTGAAGACATTGGAGACAGTCTGCCTGACATTCTTCAGTTTCAGTAAACCTCTATCATGGCCTGCCTTAGGAGAGAGGGGAAATCGTGGTTGTTCACTCAGTTCTGCAATTCTTCCCATAAGAGTGCTGCAGAGCTGACTGCAGGCAGAACAAAGCCAGCAGCCCCTGGGCTGAAATGGCCACAGAACCTCCTGTGCTGCCCCAACAGCAGAGCCCAAGGTACCCTGAGAGCTGCCAGGTGACAACTGTGCTCATCCCTCCCCCTGCCAGCCTGCTGTGACACCAACCACTGCAGAGCAGCATCTGGAAAATACCGTGTAGGGTGTGCCTAGGGAGACTGAGGGGACTCACCTCCCACCACGATGGCTTCCCTGTGTAGGCACATAAAACCTTTTTTGTCTAAGACCAGAGGGAAACAAGAATCGTGTTCATAAAAAGCACAAGGAGATAGAGGCTTAAGCCTCATTTTCCCTGGAAAAATGGGAGAAAAATGGCTTTCTTCCATAGCACCCTCAACAGAGACATTCATGCCCTGAGTGATTTGTCAATTAGATTCAATGAGACCCGCAGAACTGCACTGCCCCAGGCACATAAACACTGTTCTGTAATAAGCCACATCGTGATGGAATGTACACATATAGATCCCACCTCCTGTTTCTATAGGAGACAAAATTCCTGTCAGTTGATTTTTTCTGGTTTACCTACAGGAAAGATGAAGTGAAACCAGTCTCCCTCCCTGCTTCTCCTCTAAGGAGAAGGTGGCTGCCTCGGAGCACAACATTATCTCACTGGAATATCTGGTAGCTGATGCTATTAGCCTTTATAAAGTAACAAAATTGATTTTTCTGTGATCTAAAAGATGGGGATGGCTGCAATTCTCTGAAATTTTCACCTGGCATTCCTCTCTGATACTCCATCTCTGCTGGGTTTAGTATCAGTGTAGGGTTTCTTCCTTTGAAAGAAATACAGGTTATTAAAATGATGTAAGAGAGGCAAATTAATAAAATAAAAACGCTGAGTCACTAAAATGAGACGTGTGCTAATAGTCCTCAAGGTCCTGGGCCATGGTTGCCACATGCAAAGGGGAACACTGAAGTGAAAGGAAGTGCAATGACAGAAAATAAAGACATAACCTTTAGCTTCAATTTATGCTTTGAGAAAGGAAACCACAGAAATGCTGCACTTTAGAGAGCAAACATGCTACAACCCTCCTACTGACCTCTGCATGGAGCTGCTGAGAAATTCCATGCTTGAAAAGGATGTAATTACCAATAGAGATTAAGAATCATACAATAATTAGTACTTAAGAAAAGCGCTTGTTCTTGAGAGCTTTCAGTTAACAATGAGAAAAAGATCAGAGCAAAAATGATTCAAATCAGCAATGTGATACGTTGGAACAGAAATGGGATCTGCTTTTACCTGTGGAAAGTCAGGCATGTCCTAGGTTCTAACTGTAATTCCAGTATTGGAAAAGATAAGAGCAAAAGACAGAGGGCACAACTCAAGAATATTCCAGGCCAAGAAATAAATAAGTATTGACTGATATGCAAAATTCTGAGGAGAAAATATCTGTATAACATTTAGAAACATAATATAATGAGCTGTTAATTCTAACAAAACTTCTTTGCCACTGCAAGGTTTCCCCAAAGAGACCATATCACATTCCTAAGATCCTGCATCCAGGTGATCTAAGCTTCCTACCTCTGAACCCCCATACCCAAATCCTCACTCACTGACTTGGCTCTTGTGCTAGCAGGCACTGCTACAACTGTGGCTCACCAAAGTTAACACTCACCAATATCAGTCTCAAACAGAGGTCTCCATCTCTGTTTTTCATAAATCTAATCTCTTTCCCCTGGTCCCTATACTGACTTCTAATAGTTTTTCACAGACTCCTATCTGCAATTTATCTGTGTCTCTACTCTGTGCACTTTACTGTGCTGACTCCCAAGCCTTTCTGAGACTTCTCTTTTATTGCTTTATACCATATGCTATTGCTCCATGAAAGACTGAGAAGATCTTCTGAACAACTAATAAAGGCACAAGGCTGTTCATCTCCACACAGCCACTCTCTCAAGATGCCTTTTCCTATAAAACTGTAAGGCAAAAATCAGAGAACTGCAGGAAGGGAATCCATCATTAGCACTGCTAGGGGTATGAATCCACCCTATTTCATTTTACAAGCTATTGTGAAAACACAAGACTATCAAGACCACTGGATTTTGGTGCTTTTCTCCACAGATTTTTTATTAGTCCTCTCTGCAGTTAATGCACCCTGCAGGTCAAGACCCATGTGCTTGCCCAAGCATTGCCTGGCACCTTCAAAATCCACAGACCAAGGACAGTTTGGAGCACTTCATGACTGAAGTGATTTCTGGAGTGAATGTTTCACAAACTGTGCTGAAACTTTTTAATAAAACAGCCAGAGCATTCACATAATTAAGCCTAATGTCACTTCCAGGAGGTTTCCAAGTCAGAGAGATGCGTTTTATAGCAGGCACTCCCGCAGTGTTCCCAACCTCATTCTCCCTTATTCAGGATGTATGTTCATACCTGTCCAGAAACTCATTGCTTGCTTTTAACCTAAATGCATTTTTCTTCTTCACCATTTTCCAAGTCTGTAAATCTATTCACTACCTTATACAATTTATTGCCTTCCTTGAATACTGCATTGTTTAGCAGCTTTTCAGTACTATTTCTTATTTCAGACCTCTTTTTAACACTTCACCTCCTTCTCAGAGCTTCAGAGTCACTGCAGCCAAAAGACAGAAACTTCCTCTTCATCCAGGATGCATTGGCCCACACTTCAGTCATCTGTTTCAGAGATGACACTCCCTCCTGACCAACCATCTCCTTCCATGGCTGAAAACAGGCTCCACGGTTCCCATCCCAAGGGATTCATGCTTTCTCCTAGCTTTTACTTCCATCTTCAAAGAAAAAGGAGACAAGCCCTTCCCCTTGGCAGTGGTTTACCCAGCAGGCAGCTGAACAGCACATGGCTGCTCACTCACTCCCCAGCATGACAGGATGGGAGAGAACTGGGGAAAAAGCAAGCGCTCACCACCAGCCCCTGAGCAGCAGCTCCTGCTGGCTTTCCCCAGGTTTGCTGGCAGTATCATCCACCCTCAGCTGTAAAGTACCTCAGAAAACAGCGAGTCTGTTTGGCTGGCTCTAAGGAAACTCTGTGTGTTCCAGAAGATGAACTGCACTTGGCTTCAAAGGCTAGCACATGTGACTCTCCTCCTCTTTGACAGCACAGGCTGTTCTGCACATCACACTGCTCATCAGTGCCAGTCAGCAGTAATTTCCCTTGCATTTAGTTTTACACTGATTCACGTAACAGAATCAGACACATTGGCAAGATTTGTGCATAGATGGCTGAAGAAAACCTACATACCCCACTTTCTATTCAGTTTGTTGCTTATATAATACTACTCCATTTTTCTTGAGATGTGGGGACAAGGACACAGAAAAGAGAGACAAAGGAACCTCCTGACCACATTCACATCACTTACTATGCATAAAATAGAATAAATAAATTTAAAAATGTTACGTGGGTCATCAAAGGGCAAAATTTGTTACCTGTGTGACATAAACAGTATTGTCCTTTCTCCTGCCCTTATTTCCTAAGTTGCTCCCAGCGTGGCCATTGCCTGCGAGCAGCACCAGGGCGGTGCCTGCCCTGCCTCAGCCCCCCCTGCTGTGGGGCACACGCAGAGCAGGCCCAGCACAAAGAGAGGGCTGCCTGGCATGCACACAGTGCCTAAAGATATATTTCCATTTCCACTACATTCTCTGTTTCTTTCAATCAGCTTAGTATTTATGGGGTGGCTGGAAAAGAATCCCATACATTATTTATAAACATTGATTTTAAGCAAGTCATTCAATTCATAACCATGAATTACCTAAGAAAATAAGTGTTTATCTAATTTTTTCTCTCCAAAGAAAATTAAGTGTTAAATTATTGATGGGATTTTACTGTTGAATTCAGCAAACAGGTCCTTAAAAGTAAGAAAGGGGGACAGAAATAAACTACCCATTGTACAGTTAAGCAATGTCAATAATAATTACTGTATTTCTTAATGTAAGGAACCATTGGTGCTGATTGAGAAAGAAAGCTGCATCTAATAAAAGCCAAATAGTCCCTCATTCCAGTATTTTCTGTATGTACATCTGAAAAAGGCTGATTTTCACCAGAGGCCTTTATCTTCTGTCTAGAGCAGTTTTACTGTGCAGACCACTCATTATGGCAATTTTCCCTGAAAAATGCAGATCGATCCCTCAGTGGCGTTCACATACCAATATTGATGTTTGACTGACTGCCCCTGTGATTCCTTCTGGCACCAGGAAATGGTTACCCCCCTCCTGAAGGGCAGAGGGAAAGGGGATTCATGAAAATGAAATTACTTTGAGGTTTATAAAATCTCAATCTAACTTGAATGGAAAGTGGCCAATGAAATACTCAAAGAGCAAAACAGAATAAAACAGCACAGGCCCAGATCTTTGCTCTGATCATGCAACCCCGTGGTGAGATGATTTTGCACAGCATCTACCACATAAGCTAATGACCAGATAAAGAGCATCCAGGGATGCAACTCTGCCAAAGTACTGGCTTTTGCAATCTTTTAGATAATAATTTTTTTTTTCCTTCAATCTTGATCTCTTACAAATTCACACAGCCCCAGTTTCAATTCCTTGGATTTTTGGTAACCCCCAATTTTTGGTTATCCTTAACCTCTAAACATTGTTGTCTTTTTGTTGTATACAGCCAAGAGTATAAACAGCTGTTCTGCTAACACATTCTTCTGATGAATCTGTTGCTTTAGCAGTCCTTAAAATGTCAGCTTTTTCATAACTGCAATATTTTTGACTCCATTAAAAAAACTTACAGCTAACTATTAATTTTTTTATGGCTTATCAGTTACAATCCGTTTATATCGAGGAAAAGTGTAACAGTTTATAAAAGTCGTGTGTTGCATGGTATGTGACGGATGAGATGCTGTAACCTATTAGGCAAAAAATATTTCCCTTAGTCTGCTCTTCCGAAATTATTCTTACAGCTGAGAAAGTGTCACAGTCAGGCCAAAGCCTGACTGCCTACAACTGCATTGCTGCTTGTGTTTATTGCTCTGGCTAAGGAAGCCAGCAGCAAGGAGACAGAGCCTGCCACAAACAGGACAGCTGGTAGTCTTAACATCCCTGTCTCAGGGTTGCTATTCCCTGAGATTCTCCTTGGGGTTTCTGTTCCCTGAGGTCTGTAGGGTTTTCGAGCTTTTCTTGCCCAAAAGGTCCCACGCCAGAGCCAGAGAAGACAAGCTGAGTCCGCCAGTCCATGTTTCCAAGGTTGTTTATTCTTCATCATCTCTCAGTTCTTTCTCAGCTCTGCAGGGCGTCCCCAGCAGAGCAGGACACGTGGCAGGATTGGGCAGATCAGAGGGTCCCAGGCTTTCTGTATGGTCCCCTGACCCAACCACTGTCCACAATGAACTTTTTATTTACAAAATCTTACCAATTCTTACTACCTAGGTTAATATGTCATTTCTACTCTAAACCAATCCTTGTGATCCAACTCAGCAGAAAATGGGGGATGAGAACAAGAGCAAGGAGGACAGGACCTCTCCCCAATTCCTCTGTCTTGCCTCTTCAAGCCCATACACTAAAAATCTGAGATTCTACATTCATGTTCTATGGTAAACTAACTACTACTTATTTCAAACTCTCTTGGCTTGTGATTCTTCATACAATGTAGGCATTCACTCCCATGGACAGGGATCAGAGGCAGTGTCCTCCTGGGCTCTGTGTGAGGCTGGCTGACCCCCTTGTGCAGATCCCAGACCCCCTGTCCGGTCTCTAAATCCTCCAGGGTGGCCAGAGGGATGTCTTGGACTCTGACACCCCTGCTGACTTCCTAAGCCAAGGCAGCCAGGAAAACACACAGGGATCAAGGATCCTTGCAAGCCCCCAGGGTGAGCCCTGTGCAGCATCACACCCTGTGCCATCCTGCACCTCACAGCGCTGTACATCACTTGTTCACCAACACCACTGGAGCCAAAAGGAGTTCTCAGCTGTAGCCTTATCTGCTGTGCTTTTTAGCCTAGCCCTCTCTCACGTGCCTGCAAATCTGCTTTTCAAGAGCCAAATTCTGCAGCCCAACTTACACATGTAGTGTGGGAAGCATCATCACTGCAGCTCCCTCCTCAGGTCTGCTCGTGTCTGCTGTGCTTCCCTGCCTGCCCTTTTCCATGCCATGCCTGCCATGCAGCTCCAAGCCTCCTGAGCACACAGCACCCTCTCCACCAGCAGCCACCCCTCACAAACATCCCTAACATCGGCCTGCTTCCCCCCACAGCCCTGCTGTGACCCTCTGCTTGCCCTCAGGCTCTGTGCCTTCCCTGCAACGCTTGCCAGCACTGCACCCTTGCTGTCACTGAGACAGCAGAAGGCAAAGCCAGTGCCTGCTTTCTGAGCAGTTCACTTCCCATCTCCTGCCCTTATCTCCTCCCTCCTCTCCTCCCTCCTCTCTCATCTTCTGCCGTATCAAGGAGGCCACAGCTTTAAGTCCTGTGAAAAAAAAATTATCTCTATGAACTAAATGCTTTAAGAGTCAGTGTATTTAATTTTTTACAGCTGCCCCACAAGAATAAATACAGGCCCCAGAGGGACTGAAGTGCACCAGTGGGAAAGGTGTGTGTGTCACCCGCCACAGGGCTACTTGGAGCTGGCAGGACCGCTTTGCACAGGTAATTGTTCTGGAAAGGAGGGTTACATGCTGGTTTTGGAATGGCAGGTATGCAAGGGGGAAACGACAGTTAAATCCCAAAGGCAGACTGCAATGCAGAAAAAAACCTGGGCATTGCTTTGAAGCTTTTAATCCAGTCCTCTGGAGTTTTTAATTTGAATTAAGGGTGCTTCTAGAAGGACACAACCTAGGTCTGATTCCTTAGCTCAGGGAACACCAAGAACAGAAGATGTTCATGTATCTTAGGGACTCATGAGTGCTCCAGGATATAATCTAAAAAGCAAAATATCAAGAATTCTACCAAACTATTCAAGGTGGTAAAAATCCTCTTTGTGTTGGCTGGAGCCTGCTCTGACTTCTTCTCTGGTCCATTTCATGGTTTTGGCTCATCTGTGTCTTTGCAGCTCCGTAATTAGAAAAGGCTGACTTTCAACTGGCAAAAGATTCACACAGAAATCTTTCTTCTTGCTTCAAATTTTCTTTTGAAGCAAGCCCAAGACAATCCTAGGGCCCTTGGGTAAAGAAGCCTGTCCTTGCTGTCTCTGTCAATGAAACACAAACTCCAGAGCACAGGTGCCTCCATACGTTTGCATCAATAATGTTTTGAAATGATTTTTCTTTCTGTGAATGTCTTTTTACCTGCCACACTTTGACATACCTTCTGAAAGCTATTGCATTGCAAATACCCCAATGCATTCTTAACTAAATGAGAACAAAGATAGTAAAGTAATTCTGTTTGCTTTGTTTCCCATCCAGTTTCATCAATCATTATTACATATTACCTGTAACTCTGTTGCTTTCATAAAAGCCTTTTATTCATGACTTTGGGGATATATTTTGAGAAGTTACTAAATTCAGAAACTGTCTGCCCATGTAATTTTTTAACTTACCAAAAATTCTCTTTTGTTCACACAGAGAGGGAAAAATAGAAAAAAACCTCAATAGGTGTGGTATAACTCAACTCAAGCTATAATACCTGCAGATTTCAATATCCTACTCAGTCTTCTTTTTTTTTTATTATTTTCTTTTCCCTTTCAGTCTCTAGCAGAGGCAGGCCAGCAGCCCTTTCAGCATCTCAAAGTGCCTGTATGCCTCACAGAGCAACTGGGGAAGGATGCTGGTTTAAAAAGCACAGGATAACCCCAGGAACAGGTAATGTGCTCTTTACAATCCCTCCTCTCTTCTGCATCTAGGTACAACCATCTTGATTAGAGGCATGAAATCCATTTTAATATGACTATGAACTAGTTTTCTGTAATTTTAGGTTTTATATATTTCTAGAGCATAGATTTTCTTTCCAAGCTAAATAAAGAGGACCGTATAACACATGGGCAGATTTACTTAATAGTACTGTAGATATGGGTTCTAATATACCTTAAATATCACTAAAAATAGAACAGAGCAGTACACAAGTTGTTCTGCTTAAGCGTTGTTACATCTCGTGGGAACGTTGGAGAGGAGAAAGAAGTACAATATTCACACTTGGAATTCACAGCCAGTTCATCACACATTTCTAGAAATGTGATCCACATCCCTAATTAAAAAGAAAGTTGAACAAGTAGGAGGAACAAAAATGTTCTCAACTTCAATGACACTACTGGAAAATAATTATTTCCAAACTGCTTATATGTTAAAAAAAAAAAAAAAGCTGTGGATCTTGATTATTGTAAGCAATTTTATAACTGCTCTATACAGATAAATTTAACAAAGAAATTAATTTCAGTCTCATAATAAGTCTCATCTCATTACCCAAATGTCTGTACTGCAAGGGAGCCTTGTGCAAAGAACTGCTGGGATAGGATTTTGCCTGTAGACATTCAATAACTGTCTAGAAAACTTCCATCTCAGAAAGCTGTATGCCATTTAACACTTCCTTCTAAACATAATTCTTCCTAATTAAAAAATAATAAAAAAGTAAAATAGATAGTGAAATATTGTGAAATGAAGTGAAATTCTTCCCACTTTCGCTGGTGTTGGGCCCACAGGATTTGAGGCAAGGTCCCTGGCTGGGTGTGTTAACTGGAACACCCCACAGCTGGTACCAGCAGGTCCTGAAGTGCCTGGATGGGAGGGACGAGGCGCAGGTACGGAGGGAGATGACTGGGCACGGTGCCCTCCGTGATCTGCTGCTCGTCAGCAGAGGGGGTCTCGTGACTGACGTGTCCCTCTTGGCCACAGGGACCACAAGGCAATGGAGTTTAACCTCCCTGGCTGCAGGAGGGAAGTGCCACCAAGGCTCCAGCCTGTCGTGTGATGGGTGAGCACCTGGGCCCCAAGGGTTACAGTGCGAGGGTCACACCAGGCTGGTGACCTGTCACTGGGTGGGGTCTGCAGGGCTCCACCCTCGGCCCTGTGCTCCTCAGCATCCTTCTCAATGATGCAGGACTAGAAGGTCTTCAAAGTAAGTTTACCAATGCCTCCAGGCTGGGAGGAGCTGACTCCCTCAAAGGCAGGGGGGTCCTGCAGAGACACCTCAACAAATCAGAGCTGGGCAATCACCAAGTGCAGCGTGGGCAATTACAGCACACATGAGCACACAACAATTTTTGCAGGAGTGCCCAATTACTTCACTCATGAGTGCCCTTGTGGGTCCCTTCGAAGCCAGGATATTCAATGTTTACAAAAAAACACAGCCTCCTTCCTTTACACCACCATGCTGCCTTTTACTGTGACTCCTCTTCACCCAGAACATTTCTATTACTTCCCCAACTCCTCCAACAAGTCTTTGAAAACATAGAAAAATACAATATGACCAAGATCCAAAATTAAAACTTGACAGCAGATACAGCAACAAGCTCTGGAAGCTTTGAGCCAATTTATGGTCACTGTGCTTTGCAAAGAAAGGCACGAAACAATAACAGGGTGACTAGGAGCCCATCAATCCTGGCACAGCAGCACTCACGCTTGCAGCTCTCAGATGGCACTGCCTGAGCAGCAGCGTTATGAACAGCCTGGCTTTTTTCTTTTACTGTTCTTACCGGTTCTTGTTAGGGCACATCAACCAGGGTATTAAAAAATGAGCACTTGATATATCCTGATGAAAATCCTGCTATGGATTTCAGTTCTGCTAAGGCATAACTTGGCTGCACAGAATCTCATCTTTGGGAGCCACAATGCCATTTCCTGCTCCTAGACATCCCATCCAACAGAGCTGCAGAGAGCAGGTTTACTTGCACGGAAGGCACTTTTTCATGGGGTACTCCTCAACATTCGCTGCTGTACTTGACCATGCAAATCAATGTCTCTTCACAGAGCACACGCTTCAGGGATTTCTCTGGAATGAGGGGTAGGGATTTAGGGAAGATTGACATTAGGAAAATAATGTAACAGGTGTGTCCGGGGGGTGAATGACAACTGGACAAGGGAGGGGAAATCCTGGGGTAAAACCAACATTTTGGGGGGTAACAGGAACAAACCATCAGGAGAATAACTTAACAATAACTTAACAATAACTTAACAAAAACACACCACCATATAGGCTGTAGAAGGTAGTATTTCACAGGAAAACAGAGGCTAAAGCCATGAGCTACGTCCCTTTACACTATTATTGCTGTCCATTTCTTCCCTTTATTTGTTCTTGCTCCCCGTATATTTTATTAGATGTGCTAGAAATTACTCTGCAGATAGATAGATGCTTACATGTCTCTATACTGTAACTGCCAGAAGTGCATCAAAATAATGGAATAGCTCATTTAAAACAATGGAAAAATCATGTCAAGTTCTGGGCAACTGTTTCCAGCAGACATGAAAATAGACCTTTCTCCCACCTGAGACTGCCACTGATGTCAAGGACAAGAATGCTTAGGAGTTGTTGTATTTCATAAACTAATCCAGATGGACAAGGGGTTGTTTCTCTCTAAGCAAAACACAGTTGAAGTTCACAGGTACGTCATTTTCTGAGGCCAACAGATAACAAACCAAACTTCAGTTTGACTTCATTACAAGCACTATTAAATTTAATGTTCTGGTTCATATAAATAAATAATAAAGACAGGCAGTTTGCATCCCAACTGTTTCTGTACATTGTTTACACTTAATTTACCTCAGTTCTGGTAACAGATGTGGAGTGGAGAAAGGGACCATCCCTTGCACTGTGCATTTTACACCCTGTGACAAGTGGCTTCCAAACCTCATCTGAGCAGGAAAACACAACTGAGAGCATTAAGCTCCAATTCTAGCCCAGACTTTTACTAGTTGTAGCTTTTCTTCCTCACCTCCACCAAAAGCAAATGCAATGTTCAATGTCACTTTTGAATTTATTGAAAAACATATGCTTGAGCCTTCTCAAAATCATTCTCTTCATGGCCTGCTTTTTCCTGAACAGATTGTTAATGGGACCTGTTTGGGGTTTTCCTACCTTAGAGTCAAGTAATTTCTCAGTTTCTAGACCTCCTCATGTTTTATGCCACTTGCATCAAGGGGTAGATTTGCTATAGCAGCTGTTCCTTCAGTATTCAGTGGATTTCAAGCTTTTAAAATGATTACCTGTAAAACCAGAACAAACCCTAAGGACTGTTAATTTCCCCAGTTTGGAATGTACGAATAGCTATTTTAAAAGAACATATTCCTATACTACGTGGAAAACAAAAGTACAGCTAAATGAGAAGTTATCTTGAAAGATTTTTCTTTGCAAATACACCTTTTTACTGATGCCTGACCTTTTAGGAAAGTTACAATTTTAATTAAAAAAAACCCCAAAACTTCACCGACTCAGCTCCAAATTAAGTTTTCAACCCAAACTAGATAAAAAATTTGTGTGCACCCATTCAGAGCACACATTGACTCTCCATGCTATAACTCGACCAGGGAAGTGAGAGTTACAGCTTATGCCAGCTGTGATAGGAACCTGGCAGGAACAGAGCTTTAAGTGTTTGCAGGAGGCTCACGCTTCCAGCAAAGGTTCAGTCAGCTCTGCCTTTCTGGCTCACAGCAAAACACACATTTTTCTCCTGTGGCACTTAGGAAGTTTTTCTCTTCATCATCTCTGAGGTCTGGCTGGGTCTGCTCCCTGCTCACCTGAGCAGCTTCTCCGCTTCTCTGCCTGAGCTGCAAATTCTCAGAAGGTTGATACAAGCCTTTCCTTCCTGAACCTCATCTGCCTCTCACTCCAAGAACATGGAAAGCTTCCCTCCCCTAGCAGGGGCTGCATCCTAAAACATCTCTAGAGGCAGCCCAAGCTTTGCTTGAAGGAAAAGATCAATACATTGTTCTATGTCATTTTAAGCACTGGAGTGTGTGAGTATTGCAGAACCACATGGCTTTGCCAAGTGCAGAGTGGGAAATTGAATCTGGCTGTTACACACTGGCTGTTATAGAACCCTGGGGTGATTCTGTAACAGCCTGCTGAGGTGGGAGGGACCCATCAGGATCCCCAAGTCCAGCTCCCAGCCCCGTGCAGGACATCCCAAGTCACACCCTGAGCCTGGGAGTGCTGAGACAACTGCCAGAGACACCCTGAGCCCAGAGCAGCACAGATCAAAGCGCTGCTTCATGCCAAATCAGCTTCACAGCAGCGGAGCCAGGCAATCCTGCCTACAGCACACCTGGGCAGAACCCGTGCTGTGCTGCTGGGATTACTGCTTTGCCAAGGAACTTTCATTCTAGATTTAGTAGCTCCTGGAAATCAGGAATTGCCCACAATCATAAGTTTTCCTCTTTAATGACACAATTGGTGTTTCGGATTGTGGTCTGATCTTCAAAGTCATGAAGAGTTTGTGGAATTGGGATTTCTGTTTAGCAAGTCAAAATACTTGTGCAACTTTTCAAAATTATATAAGAAATATGGACAGGAGAAAACCTACTCCTGTCAGATACTGTAGATATTTTCTTTATCTTCATAATAGTAATACCTGTTTAAACACCTTTCATTTTAACTTCAAAGCTTATCTGCTTTTGAAAATTGAATTACAATACTTCAACTGAGTCCTAAGTAAATCTTCTGTCCATCAAAAATAAGGTACATGTAGACATTTTAGGTTGAATTTCTTGGTAACACCTTTTCCATATAACCTAATTTTAAAGAATTCTCCTGATTGAATTGTATTGCTGCTTTCTTCAGCTCAGGGATTATACTAGAGATAGGTAAACCATTTCTTTCAACTGTAACTTCCAAACTTTGGGATTAATTATAAAAATTGTAGCTTAATTGTGAGAGGAAAGTAGACAAGTAAGCTGCTAAAAGCAAATCAGGTGCTGAATAGTAACACAGTAATTTCCTTACAATCTGCCAATTCATTCTGAGAGAAATAGAAATCAGGTGCTAAGTAGTACTGTAGTAGTTTCACATTTGTTAATTCTGACTTTTCTCGGTCAGCACACCAAATTTGTGATGGTTTTTGTGCTTACTCTCTTTTTTTCTGTGAGATAGACTTTGGGAGGAAGAAGACAAAACAGGCCCAACCTAAAGGTTACAAAGATAGTTTTATTAACACACACTAAAGGAAGGAACAGAAATGAAAAAAATTATCTTTCAAAGCTTTTCTCTCCATCTCTACAAACCGTTCACTTTCCCAAAACCAACACAGAAAGACAAAACTATGATTTTCAGTCAGTTTCACCATTTAAACATAATCTTCCATCACTTTGGGAGAGGAGTCTCTCTTGATGTCTCATAGAATTTCCCCACTGACAACTTAAAACAGTTCTCTGGTAGGTTTTATCTGCCACAAAAAAAAGCCACCCAGTAAAAAACCCTGATTCTGTGACCCCTCCCATTAGCAGTTTCTCAAGCTGCTTATGGGTCATGGGTCTAGACTTTTGCAGGTGACTTTTGTCACCTTTTAAAGATGCTCACCTCAAAGGAACAAAGGATTCTTCTTCCCAGGGAACAGACACATCTTCTCACTTCTTCACCAGCACCATGGACTTATGTCTATCTCTGTTCAAGCACCTCATAAGATCAATATCACTTAGTCCATCACACATACTTTTGTTCAAAAACCACACACAAATTTGCACATCTCCCTAAAAGCATATTTTCTCATGATTTGAAGGGATATGTTAGTCCAGTTTCCATGGTTTACATCCAGAGAAGTCCAGTCAGAAATGTCCACTTCCTCAATCCCTCCTTCCAATAATCTTTATCAGTTTTTCACTTTATATCATGCTGTCTCTCTACATGTTCCTTCCTCTCTCTCTCAGGGAAAAGGTTGGAGTTCTGAAAGCTTCAGGTTGCCAAGGTTAAATCTGCTCAGGCCTGCGATGGTCGTGGCTCTCTGCCGGGCAGCAGCTCCTCCAGCTGCTGTCCTCAGAGCGACCGGGCTTCCCTCCCCTGCTTTTTCCCTCTCTGCCTGGGAATCCTCAGAGGAGAGGGAGAGAGAGCTCTGCCCACTCCTCGGTGGCAATCGGGGTGGGCTCATCCCAGCTCAATGTGACCTGTTCAAGTGGCTGAGAGGAAAGGGCTGACTTGTCCTCACCCAGAATTTTATATGGGCATTCCTCAAAGTCACATCCAGCTGCCTCAATGGTCCAACAACATGTCAGTATTCAAAAATGGACTCTGATAGGTGCCTGT
This sequence comes from Prinia subflava, assembly GCF_021018805.1. Classification (NCBI taxonomy): domain Eukaryota; kingdom Metazoa; phylum Chordata; class Aves; order Passeriformes; family Cisticolidae; genus Prinia; species Prinia subflava. The sequence goes on from NC_086255.1 coordinate 35,273,569, forward strand.
CTCAAAACAATTCCAAGGTCCTGACAGGAAACTGTTTCCACTTTAACTAAAAACCAAACTGTGTCAACCTATAACAACTATCTACTTATTACAGCCCTCTTCAGCCTTCTGATGAGTGGGTGACTGGAGAGGCTCTGACCTCTGCCACTCTCCCTCAGAGGATGGATCTGAGACTCTCCCCCACAAAGGTTTGGCCTGTCTGCAGGCAGCCTACATCTCAGCACTTTGCACATCCTTTTTTTATTCTACACTTTCACTGGATTTAGTTCCAATGTTATGGCAGGCCTGCAGCAATTCAAGATACACACATCACAAAATTACAACTACAGCCAGTTCACTGGACTTCCTCAAGGAATCTTTGTGCCCAAGTTTTGGTGGTGTGTTCCTCTCTAATCAATGCCATTTGCTCCAAACTATTTCCTGAGAAATTCCTGTTTTACAAATTTAGTCAAAGCAGTTTCCACAGTATTGTAAGAAGCTTGGTCATAAACTTTGCAGTTCATTTAAGCCAGTGGTGCCTGAGGAGCTGAGCCTACAAAAGGCTGAGTAATAAAAGGTTTTTCACCAGCTCCATTAGGGCCAGTAGGTTTTTTAACTGTGTTCTCTCAGTGCCTTTTAGGAAATGCTCCAGAAACAGACAGAATTTCACCTGTAACTTGTTAGCAGCTACTGAGGAAGCAGCAAAGATCTTCTGCAGCCCATTTAGGACCAGAAGACATTTTTGAAAGGCATTGAACTCCAAAGGTTTGGACACTATAAAGCAGATTACAGGAGCTACATGTGCAAAAGTCCACATGCAGCTCACCTGGAGATTAACCTACACATTGTCAACCAGCTGTTTCTCTAATTAACACATTTACACAAACAGCTCAGTGCTCATTGATTTCCACTTAAACAGTCACTTTTTGAACATCCAAATTTTCAGAATAAGTCAAATTCTTTACCCCCAGCTGCACTGTCAGAGCAAGATTAAGCAAAACTTATCTGCTTTCTACATTGTTTACAAAGTGACTCAGCTGTTTGTATGCAGGGAACTTTTGTCAGACTTACTGACAAACTTTTGTCAGGCTCATCTGTTTTCCAGCTTAAGCTTTCAGTCTTATTTTAACATCAGATCTAGAAATAAGCTGAAGGTTCAATAAATTAGTCTTAAAACCATTATTGTCCTTCATTGGTGCCAGATCACATCAGTACAAGGCACTTAATTTGCTTTGGCTTTCAGTTTTAAATCAATCATTCCAAAAGTTCATACACATTATTCATGTAACTTTTTTAGTTAATAATGAAAGACACAAAGACAATTAGATCTAAAATAAAAAACCTTAAACATTCTAAAGCCATCTGATTTCATTATGCAAATTAGGTAACACGTTAATAACAACACATTCTATTTCAGTAATATGACTTGACTTTTTACTTCAGTAATTTCAGCTTCATTAATTGTGTAGAAGGTGGAAGAGTTAATTTAGGTCATGTCGGAGTCCATGTTTTCATGGATCCTCCACAGAGAGTGAAAAGTACAGAGATAGAATTAAAGCCTTTAGAAAAATTAGAATATATAAAAGCTTTAAATGCATAAAGTAGAAATCTAACCCTTAGCTTTAAGCTTTACATGCCCTAAGTCCTAGTTCAGTGTAGAAGGACACAGCTTCAGGCCTAGTGATAGAGTAAAGACATAACAAAAATAGGGTAGATTGTTGCTTGTAACTCGTATAAACTTAAAGACATAACAAAAATAGGGTAGATTGTTGCTTGTAACTCGTATAAACTTAAAGACATAACAAAAATAGGGTAGACTGCTGTTTGTAACTCGTATAGACTTTATGCAGAGAAGATAGAGTTTTTCATATATGATAGAATAGAGGTTTTTTACAATAACAAGATAGAGCTTGAGGCTAGCAAGATAGTGTTTTGCGTTAATAGATATGTTAAGTGCGTAGGTTCTGATACTGTTTTTCGTAATTTTACGAACTTTGGAATTGTACCTAGATTGGTTAGTGTGTAGATAAGAAATATGAATATGCATTTTGCAATTAGGGATAAAAGGCCTCAGGGTTGGAGGTAGAGGCATCGATTGATTGATCAATTCGATCCATCGATCCAACCTCCACTCTCTGCAACCTGAGGAACGATCCTTGACAGGGAGCCAAGATGGGATTTTAAGGTATTATACATTGCGGTCCCCGCTCCAAGGGACCTGGGCCCCGGGGTCCCCCCTTTTTCCCTGCAGCACTTGCTACCGGTGCGCTGGTTGGGACAGTCGGGGACTCTGTGTGGGGAGGGACCCCGGGGCCCCACTGCCCTCGCGATCCCGCGGACGGGAACCCTGCGCGGCTCGGACCCTCCATCTGCCCTCGCGGTCCCCCGGACGGGAACCCTGTTTGGCTCGGGCCCCCATTGCCCTCGGGAACCCTGCGTGGCTCGGGCCCCCACTGCCCTCGCGATCCCCCGGACGGGAGCTCTGTGCGGTTCGGGATTTCCCGTTGCGTTCGCGTCCCTGTGGCCGAGGGCTCTGTGTGGGTTTGGAATTTCGGGGTCCCTTTTGTTATTACGATCCCTGTGGCTGAGATCCCTGTCTGAAATTTGTGATCGATCCCTCTCTGTTAATGTGATCCCAGCGATTGAAAATGCAGACAGTAATAAGAGGTTGCTTTACCCTGAGGCTGTGAATTATATGCTCTGTCTATAGTTTTATTAGAGCTTTGTTTGTTAGGAATCTTGTGCTTTGTTTGCTGTCTCATTTGAGTTGTATGTGTTAAGATTTCTATGCTTTAGTTGTTGTCTTGTTCAGACTTTCTTTGCCTAGGTTTGTAACTGGTTGCAGAATAAGGCCGCTCTTAGAACTCTCTGCCTTCAGATATGTGCTTTTGTATAAATAAATTACTCTATTTAGAAATCAAGATGTGGTAAGATCTTTAGAGACTTTATACCCGTACCCAGCCTAGGCAAGGTCATAGTCAGGTAGCACACATATGGAAATACACCATAAGGAATAACTGTGTCTAGTGGTTTGAGTGCCCAGTAATATTATTCCCTCTTTTTCTGCTGTGAGATAGGATTACGAGAAAAAACAAAGCAGGCTCAAACTTGAATGGTATAAAGTCTATTAACAAAAAGTTTATTAGGTATAAAGTTTATTAACAAAACTACAAGAGAGAAAAAATTAGTAAGAATAAGAATAAAACCTTCAAAGCACCTCCCCTCATAACTTTTCTTTCCCTTCTCACTGCCAATGTATAGAGGCAAAACTTGGAAGTCAGGTCAGTTTACCACCTTTAAAATAGTCTTTCATCAGTTTTCTCAGAGAGAGGTCTCTTTTGGTCCACCATGGAAACTTCTCCACCAGAAAAACAGTTCTCTTGTGCCTTTAATTCTTACAAAAGCAGCTGCCTGTGAATCTGCCTTTGTGAAGTCACTCCCTTATCATGCAGCCTTCCCACAGCTGCTTTATGGGCCGTGTAAACTCATGGGGTACCATTTTAAAGATGAGTGGTTCAAAAGCAAAGGTTCTCTTCATATCTCTCTGAAATCATCTTTATCTCTAGGAACAGAGATCTTCTTATTTTCCTGGGGGCAGAGCTTCATCTTCATCTCATCTCTCTTCCTCTTCTTTCAAGCTCCTCATAAGATCACAGCTACTTCAACATTTATTTACTTTAACACAAGTATCTTTGTTCATATCTGCAATTTGAACAGCCTCATCTCCCCACTAAAATATTTTACGAATTGAAGGAGTATTCTAGGATATCACAGTCTATCACCATGGCTTTACAAAAGAATTTCAGACTAAAACCAAGGCATCTTCTCGTTCTCTTCCCATCTAGGGTGTGACTCCTCCTTCACTGACCTCAATGTCTTCATATTGTCTCTCTATGAGTTTTCACTCTGTCCTTTTCTCTCACTCAGAGAGGATTAGTGCTTTGCAAGTTTCATCTGTGCAAGGAAAGAGTAAATATTCTCACCCAAGGCCTGGAGAGGCCATGACAGTTCCTGCCAGGCAGTGCAGAGCTGCCCCTGGTCTCCAGCTGAAGGATCTCTCACGCAGCTGGAGCCACTCGCTCAGCAAGGTGCCTTGGTAGCGGCAGCTGGAGCTGTTTATATTGGCGTAGGAAAACATATAACCACACAAATGCAATCATATGCGGTTCTTTATTAGAGTGCGCGGGACACAGGGGCATGGAATGCCCAAATCTTGTGCCCGAGGATACAAAGTCATTTTGTGATTTTATAGCTTCAAGTCATACATACGTTAACTAACATCCACCCCTAGATACTGGCTCTCCTATTTCTTAGTTACTATCTCAAATCATACCTATACTTTACCTGAGTTATACTTGATTTGGTTAAGACAATGCTTCCCAATCATCTCCCAGGCTGGAGTCACACTTGATTCAGTTAAAACAGTAGTATGAGGCTGGTTGCAGTAAGCTGACGCTTGTGCCAAGGCCAGGCTGCGTCAGGTTTCAGGCCGTGCATCTTCTACCTTCCCCCCACCACCCACAGTTAGCCATACAGAAATTATTATTTTTTTAACCCTCCACTATAATTTACAGTAGAGAATTCTTTGGAAGCTGCACTGGGGGAAAGTGGCCAGGATCTCACAGCAGCAGGATCTCACAGCAGCCAGGATCTCACAGCGGCCAGGATCTCACAGCGGCCAGGATCTCACCGCAGCCAGGATCTCACAGCAGCAGGATCTCACCGCGGACAGGATCTCACAGCAGCAGGATCTCACCGCAGCCAGGATCTCACAGCAGCAGGATCTCACCGCGGACAGGATCTCACAGCAGCAGGATCTCACCGCGGACAGGATCTCACAGCAGCAGGATCTCACCGCGGACAGGATCTCACCGCGGACAGGATCTCACAGCAGCAGGATCTCACCGCAGCCAGGATCTCACAGCAGCACGCCCGCAGCTGGGTCTTCCTCCCTTCCTCTGCCCAGCAGCCACTGCGGCCTGGGGGAGGCCCGGCCCCGCCCTGCCAGGGCTCCTGGGCCGCCATGGGGAGACGGCTCACGGCAGGATGCCAGCAGCCACTGGAGGCCCGATCTGGCTGGGACAGGGTCCTCTCTCCTCCTCTGCCCTGCCCTGCCCAGCAGCTGCTGCACCCAGCCCTGACCTGGGGCCTGGCAGGCTTCCTTGGAAGGGGCCTGGCCCTGGGCAGGGCCTGCCTGCCAGGCCCCACGGTAACAGCCGGGCCCCACGGTAACAGCTGGGCCCCCCTGTTACCTCTTCCCAGGCTGGAAGGAAAGAGCTTCCCTGGATTTTTCCCGATTTTTTAACCTGTGTAGTCACAGAGGCACAGCCAGCTCTTTAACTGGTTTCACAGGTTGTCAATATTCAAAGCTAGTCATTGACTGGTTTTGCCACAGCTTTTCTTCAATCAATGCAAAACCAGCACACTGTGATAACAATCAAATAAAACCTTCAGTGTATTTATTAGTTGTCCTCTTAATTTTTAGTGTGAAGTGAAGGATGTACTTGCACCTTTATTGTCTGTGTCACTGTATGTGGTGGTGCATTTTTACTTTTGTTATTGACTAGTTCTTAAATGGTTTGTTCTGTTCTGCTCCCTGTTAAATGTTAAAATGGTTGTTCCCCAAAGTTATCCCTGCCCCCAGGGATTGTCAGTCACCCAAACCCCTTCCCCTTTTTTAGAGCCCTCCATGCCCATCTTCCCTTTAGCCAATCCCCTGTATCCCCTCCCAGTCACGGCATGGTCAGTCAGTGGCTCCGCGCTCCCCGAGTTCCAGAAGGTTCAGTTACGTCGGGTTCCCCACTGGACAGTTGGCACGGGGTCCGCCCCTAATGTTTTGTTACTGGTTGGTGACTGTGAAGTCATTCCCCTTGTCCCCTTCCTGGCTGTACCCTGAATGCTTTGTTGATTGTGACCTCCCCTTGTTCCACCCCCCTTTAAAAGAAGCAGACACAGGCTGCTCCTTGTCTTTTCCGTCCCTGTCCCGTCAGAGAATATACTCTCTTGCCATCACACGGAAGACCCCTCTTGTCTCTTTTACATGGACTCTTGACACATTTCCAGCCACTGCCAGCCACGACCCATTGCCCTGAGGCACCGCTACCCTGACCCAGGCTTCAAGTGGTCTGGGAGCGGGCACTCTTGTCTGCAACCAACCCAACCCCAAGCTGGCCGGTGAGGGGACGGGATCCGGAGCACGACTAGATCACCCATTTTTTTAAAAATCAGCCATCCTGGCCTCACAAGCTCTGCCAGGGCATTTGAGCTCCTGCACAAGGGAGCTGCTCCCTTCCAGCCAGACAGAGAGATGCAGCCTTTCTGTCCCACTCTCAGCTCAGCTCCCCAGCGTGCAGCAGCCAGGACACAGAGGAGAGGCTGATTTTTCACTAAGCACGCACCTGTCTGCCTGCCCAGAACTGCTGATGAGACAAACCAGGCTGGGACCAGGGCCAGCAGTCCTGGGACAGCGGGACTGTTCCTCTCTCAAGGGGCTGGAGCAGCTGAAGAGCGCCTTCTGTTCCTGTGGCGCTGCCCATCTGCCCTGCAGTGCCTCACATTTCCTCAGCACCCTCCACAGTCATAAGCACAACAAGCTAAACTCAAACCCAGACACTGGTCATACTGAGCCACAGGCAGCACAGCCACCTCAGGCTTCAGGCACAGCTTCATGGGGGCTGCTGCTCAGCTTGTTCAAAGAGTGGAACACCAACAATCAGGATAAGAATCCGGATGCAATTTTTCTAAAGGCTTCCTTGAAACAAGAATGCTTTCTGATGGGAAAGGGGAAAAAACGTATTTTAAGGAAAGAGGTTCTATGTTAGCATGTTTTTATACAAATCCAAAAATAGACATTCAAATCAAATTAGCATTTGAACTTTCACTTAAAATAAACTGCAAAAGCTTTTATAAACAAGGGCTCAAACTGAAAAGTGTCAATCAGTTTTGCAGTAATATAATTTTTGGGCTGAAATATAATAAAAATCTCATAAACTAGCAAAAAAATCAGTATAGATATAAGATTAAAGTGTTAAAATATGGGGCTAAAATTGACTTATAATACTTGACTATACATATGCAGCGTTACTGAAGGCCACACAGTTGTAAATCAGCTAAATTTTAGTTTTGATCTAATTTTTTGGGTAATATTTCTGCAAGATTTTGAAATTCAAAAAATAACGATGGAATGCACACAATGTACTCTGCTTTCAATGCACATGCACTTAATAGTGAGAAATAAAATCAATGGCTTCGATGATCAATGACTGTACACACCGGTCCTCTAAACCTTGTGTCAGCACAAACAATTATACCATCGGGTGTTTGCCCCGTCAAACTGGAGTCCCTAAAAGCACAGTGAGGTGCTGAGCACTGAGCGTGCGGGCTTAGGGGCCTTGCAGACAGCCTGGGCAGCACAGGGCAGCAGCACAGGCAGGCAGAGCACAGCCCCGCACGGGTGACAGCACACAAAGCTCAGGGGTCCCCATGGCGGGGGCACCTGTGCTGCGGCCAGAGCTCACCTGCACTCGTCCTGGCTGAGGGGAGCTCACCAGTGCTGGGGTCTCTCTGAAGGGGAACTAGGAAGGCACAACTCCCACGGAGCCAGGAACTGGACCTGAGCACACAGCTTGGCAGAGACTCCCTGGAGGTTTTACACTGACAAGGGCTGTAAAGGCCACAAGTCAGTCCTGAAAACAGCACTGCAACTAACACACACTGTTCACAGACAAGAGATGCTTCTGGGACCTCAACAACTCATTTGTTGTGTTGCACCTTTTAGGAGCCAATTAAAAAGTTATGTTGAATTACAATGAAAAGTGTATTTCAGTATCCACCAGCTTTATTTATCTTTTTGTAACATTCCTCTTACTACAACAATTTTGATGCTACCTCAGGAGATTTTCACTTTACTTCCCATCTTATTTAGCATTTGTGCTTTGGTGGAACGTAAAAGTCACAGGATTAGGCCTCGTTCCATGAAACACCACATGTGCTAATCCTTTTTTAGAGCTAGTTATTACTCAGCCTCTGTGGGAGGCAGCCCTTGGCAGGCTTTCCAAGGACAAAATACTTCCGACATGGAATTTATAACTGTAACATAGTTATTTCTTTTTCACATTGTAAGAATTATATGTTATAATTGTATACTCTGCATACACTTAATATGCATTCAGTCTTCACAGAAGTTCCCTTTTTTTGCAATAATTACAGATTCATGCTATGAACCAAATCGGAGCAGCTTCAGCTGAGACCAGTGTAAACATCTGCGACTGTTGAACTTTACTGTCATCAGCCAGCCAATGAAGGCTGGCAATAATTTATGGAGGACAATACCGGTATTGTTTCCGAGCACAAGGTGTAATGTGGATAGGACAAGAGCTCCTTTCCAAGTGAATTCAAATCCTGAGAAAAGGCTGTACCTGCTGCACTGAAAACAGGGCAGCAGTTGTGCAGAACAATGTGCAGGACTGTCCAACAGAGGGGCACAATCAAGAAATCGTGGCACTCTGCATATTGCATTTCCAAGCACATCCTGTTTACCAGGCAACAGCCTGGATTTTGCTTCTCCTGAATTATCTCATTGCTAGTCAGCTCAAAAGAAAATATCAAAACGTCACACTGAGCAATGCAAAGCTAACCTGAATTTTTAGTGTGAGGAAAAATAGCACCATCCACTAGGGTGAAAGCTGAGCAAAGAAATATCACATTTGCCAAAGCTTACAGTCAAGGCATATGAATGAACACAGCTTTTGTACCACAAAGCAAATACTGTGCTGTTTGACCAAAATACTTGCATAAAGATGATTAAATTGTAACTCAGTCACCATTAAGACTATCTCTCTCTCTAACCTTACTTTTCTTGCACAGTAAGAATTCCTGCTTGATGTCAGCACCTTACTCATCCTGCTTAAAGCTTCTGATGTGATTCAGTGCTCTGAATGAACCTAGGTTAATAGCATCAAAAATGTTTTTACAAATAGGAATATCTTTAACATTGCTATTAAAATCTACTCAATAATTCTTAGGTTTCACAGAGATGATGGTGCCTTTGCTATTGATTGTCAGAGAAAAAGAAATAAGGACACATTCTTTATAATGTTATATAATTTCTTAGTGGGACAGATCTGCAAAGGAAAAAAAAATTACGAGAGTAGGTGTCCATAAACTTCTTTCTCCTACATTACAGTGTTATCATATGGTTTGGTCATGGCACCTGAAATTCTTCATTTTCCTTCCCTCTTACTCTACATCTCAGAGTCTGAACTAACATTAGTAATTTCTCTACAAAGCCAAAGAAACTGGGAATACATATTTAGCAGTCAAAGGACCCAAAGACAACACCCTTAAAAGCTTTGGAATTTTGAGGAGGCTGACAGAACTGTTTGATGCCACTCCTTGAGTTCTTTCAAATCGCTGTGCAAGTCACTCATCTTTTAAAGGCCATGAACTCTTTACTATTGTTATTTGTGTAAGTCACATACACACATTCTGCTCCGTGCTTCCCATGCTGCAAACAACCGTGCCACCTCAAGAGACCTTTATTTCAACAACTACTTGACTGAGTCAGTGGAAAGAATAGCCAAAGGGACAAAAGAGTACCATTTCACATAAATTGTTAACAACAGAAAAGTAATATTCAAGGAGTCGTACCAATTGTTAGTAAATTTTACATGGCTGGAAAATTCCACAAGATTTACAGCTCCTCCTTTACAGAATGGGCATAATTCCTTTACAGCCTCGTGCCCTGTAGCCTTTCCCAAATTCATGACACTAATAACGCTTCAATACCTACTCTCCCATGTGCGTAATAATATCACGTATGTCCAAATATCTCTACAGAATACAGGCACTAGTTATGTCTGCTTTTACAGTCTGTGATCAAGGATATGCAATGCAGAGCAGCAGATCTGTGTTTCTGCTGTGGTTTAGCCCAGTCTCCCTGCTCCTGTCAGGAGTGCAGGCTCCCACGGTGTGCCTGCATTCCCTCGCTGCTTGGTGCTGTGCCTCAGTTCTACCACACTTGTTAGGATTCCCTTTGGTGCTTTGGATTTGCAACCTCTAGTAACAGCCTGGAGAAACATCTACCAGCAGCTGAAAAAAATCTCCCTTTTGGGAAGGAGTTGTCTGCTTCCTCAGAGAGGAATCCCTCCTGCTAACAGGTGTTCCTGACAGAGCCCAGCAAGCATACAGTTTTTCCTGGCTGTGAACTGCAATCAAACAGACAATTATGTGTTTGCTCATGTCCTTGATAAAAGCTCATTCAGCCACAGCATTAGGCTGATTGTTTTTTTCTGCCATCTTCTTACATACAATTTTAAGCTACACATTAGGTTTTTCCCTTCGTCTGCAACAAAATCCGTGCAATAACCAGGTTTCAGAGCACTTGGCAAGTTGGGCAGATTTGTAGAAGTAACAGTTCGGCAGAGGGATCTACTTGTTATCTGCTGCACCCAGTGAAGGTTGCAAGGCCCAGATAGGGTTCTGTAGTGGGAGAGGTGATTGTTATTCCACACTGCATGTATCTGCAGCACAGATATCCCCTGCAGGGAACCACCACAGGCCCAGCACCAGGCGCCCCCGCCCTCAGCAGCCGGCGCTGTTTGCCTCCGAGCAGCCCCAGCAGTGGCAGCACACGGGCCCTGCCCAGCCTACTGCTGGTGCCCAGAGACAGCTGCTGACCCTGGGCAAGGCACAGCTCCAGGACGCTTCCCACAGCCTCTCCCACATGCTGGGAGAGGCAGCACAGCTCCCTGCCAGAACCGGCCAGGAAAGATGTCCCCGTGCCTTTTTGAACAGAGACTTTATTATTATAAGGATTGTTACGGGTGGATGTTACTGGACATTTGGTGGATGTTTTGCAGGCCTCACAAATTGTCCAGGTTTGGCTGGGACAGAATTAATTTCCTTAGCATACGCTCAGTGTATAAACTGAGGGGGGAGCTACCTGGAAGGGGCTGACTGCTGTTCAGGGATGGGCTGGTCGTCAGGCAGCAAGCAGTGAGCAGCTGCATTGTGTATCAATGCTTTGGTTTTGGCAGGTTTTTTCCCCCGAGTTTTATTAATTTTTATTACTATTAGTTGGCAGCTTTATATGTTGTTATTATTTATAATTAATCATTAGTATTACTGTATTTTACTTTGTTTCAGTTACTAACTGCTCTTTTCTCAAAAGAGATGAGTTTTTTTCCTCCTTCCCTGGCCCTCCTTGCAGTCCCGCAGCAGCAGGGATGTGAGTGTGTAGCTGTATGGTTGCAACTCAGTTGCCCCCCCAGGTGGAATCACAACAGCCCTTCCTGGCAGCAGGTGTAGGGCTTGGAGGTTTGGTGTAAGGGCAGATGTGAGCAGAGCACGTTAAACCAGATTTGTTGTAAGCACCCATTGCATTGACTTAATAATCACTGGTACCACTGTTAATTTATTTGCTCTTCGAGCTGCTGTGCTTGGTGTCAGGGTTGTGTTCTGGCACACCTCGCTTGCAGTGGGTGTTCCCCGGGGTGATGTTTATCACCCTTGGGGCCTGCACTAAGGTTATCCTTTTGGGGTACATTGCAGCACTGTCTTCTGATCCGATAGAACCACTGCCCGTGACATAAAGGGGACAGGTGCCCTCAGCACGGCCATCCCCTCTGTGTTCCAGGAGCCATCTATTGGGAACTAACAACAATTACACTTGGGGCTTTTTCTCCTCAGAGACACAGCTTGTGAGGGAGCATCTTCCTGCACCTTCCTGTCTGCCTTTCAGAATCTTTATTCTCCTCCAGGCTGATTACTGTAGCACCTGAAAAACGTTAAACACTTTGAATACCCTAGAATCCAGCCTGTTCCTTTTTCTAGGAATCAGCTTGTTGCTGGATATGGTTCAGGTCTCATTTAAGGTAAACAACTGTTTAGGATGTCAGCAAAAGAGCTGTCTCGAGGCTGGGTAGTTACGAGTGTGTGGGATAATACAGGCAAGTGCCCAGGACTGTGCTGCTGCCAGCATCTCCTCCTTTCTCCTTCCTTTTCCCTGAGCTTCTCAAGCACCTGTCTTCCCTCCTGGGATGGTTCCTTTGGCTGTCCCCTGCTTCTGAGCTGTTGTTGCTGTCTGTTGCTAAATAATAGGAAATTGCAATCAACTCATCTTCCTTTCTGCCCTCCTGCCATGTCTCATTTTACTGTCATTTGAAACTTTGACAGAGGAAGCACTCAAATGACTCTGGCAGTGCCACATAGAATTTATCCAGTGGAGGCAGGAAAAGTGCACAAAGTACATTGTAGAGATGCACATGGTAAAAATCACTCTAGGATGCTAAACCATTATTCAAACAAAGCACATATTCTTGCACCTCCTTTACCATTGGGATCTAATGGTGACAGTAAGTAAAGAATTTCAAAAAAGGGGCATTATGAAACTTTCTTTGGTTGTGTTAAATGCTAGACTTGGAAAGAAATAACAGTAAGAATGTATGTTAGAAAAAAACAAACCTCAGGGCCCAGAGCCCATATGCAAACATCACTCAGCACTGAGAGTTGCATTGCTCAAACCTGTAAGTTCACTTTTCTTGCTGCCTATCTTGCCATATAGCAAATCCTCAGTGATTGTTCATAAATTGTGGAATGTTATGGCTGGAGAAAAAAGCTGGGAATGTGAAGTACTGATGTTTTCTGACTGAATCCTGTATTTTTACACCACTCCTTGAACATGGCCCAGCACTAATGACACAAAGGCAGTGCCACTTTAGGGAACCTCTCAAACACCACAGAAAAGCCCTGAACTCCTGATACTTGCAACAGATCCTCCAAAATGAACCTGAATTAAAACATTTCCTCCAAGACTTAACAAAGCTCATATGCCATGAGGGGACACAAAACCATCAGGACACAGTGTCATCTCACAAGTTACATCCAACCAAAACATCACAGCCCATCCCCAAAAGCCTCTGCTCCATCATCCCCAGTCCAGGGATGATGCACTGCAGATATTCACTGTATTCTATAGAGATATTCACTGTATCCTATAGCCATGCATCAGTTGGCATTCTACCCCGTCCTATCTACTCAGAAAGTCATGGTATATTGCATTTCTAGTCCTCCATAGTCAAAAAAATCCTTTCAGTTCTTGTTTATGGGCTGGCTTCAAACAATACAGAAGCTTTATTGCCACAAATAAGTTTTACTGTCATTTTCACTCAGTTCAAGTCGGGCAATCCACAGGCTGCATTATAATTATGTAGAAGTAGGGGGTTAAAAACTACAGTTCAGGGTAAAGACACTGCAGGTGTGCAGTTTAATGAGTTCTTAATTGAGTAGTGGGAGAGCATAAAAAGGAAGTGCAGAGGGTTATTACAGGGCTCTTTCTGCAAAGGGAGCAGTGCAAGCACTGAACTCTATAATCAAGAATAAAGAAAAACAAGTTCACCTCTAATTTTCTCTGTGCTACAGCCTTTGTTGTTCATGCTCAGAATGCAAGATTAAATCTTGTATCATCAAGTTAACAGACAAGATTAATCCTTTTTTGAGATGTACTTGTTTTAAGGCTAAGACAGAAAAACAACAACAACAAAAACCACAAACAAACAAACAAACAACAACAACAAAAAAAACCAAAAAACAAAACAAAGAAACTGCATTAAAAATAACTTAGATCTGAAAAATACATTGCCTTCACTCCTGTTTGCAAATCAGTCAGATTCCTCTCTGGCTCTGGTATTGAATCAACTTCACAGTGTAACTGCAGAGGGGAAAATGGAAAGAAACACCACATGGGAGGGAAAAGACAACTACTTGGGATTTATTTGGATCTCCTTCCTCTCTGCAAGAAGCAAACACCACAAAACCCCTGAAGCCTGTTCTCTCTGTTCAGGGAAGCCACCTATAGCATGCCATGCAGCAGTGCTACTGCTCTGACAGGCACTGCAGGAAGACACTCACACCTTTCAATAAATGCTCACCAGAAATGGCACACTGCACCTACCTGCAATCCTGGACATTGACTTCACTCCAACACACAAATCTGAGAAGTGCTCAGAGCCACTTCCACCTTCATTGTGGCAGAAGAGCCACTGAAAACCCAGTGCATTATCACCTAGCACAACTCTATTTATTTCTCAAAAAAAGATGACTAAAATAAGTAAGCAAAAAAGTTAAGCATCTTCACTAGCAGTTCACTGCAGTTCAAATGTTACCTGAAGCACAAGGGGGTTTTATTCAAATTTAGCATTTAGAACTCTGAAATTCATGAGAAAGCACAATCTGCCTCAACCTCTGAGGAAATAAATTTTTATACATAAAGGTTTCTTCACTATCACCTCAGTTTTATGAGAAAAGTTTTTATTTGTATAGCTACCTCCAGCTCCTGTAATCACTTTGTAGACTACCTGAACTTTCTTTTTTTAATCTAAGGATTTTTTCAAATTCTTTTACATCAGGCTTTAAGACTTCGAAGTTTTTGTTGTTGTTGTTATCGTTTTCTCCCACAAACAAACTCCTGACTGCACGTTGCTGGCAGGAAACACTCAACTACTCTTCACAAAGCCACAGCAGCCTCAAATTCACCAAGCTGGTTGCAGTTACTGATTTTTTTCCCAGTACTGTGGTCTCTGTTTCTGACTCTAAGATTCCTTTCCATGTTCTGTACAAGCAAACAAGAACATTTGTCCAAGAGCTGCCCATTGGCATCAGCACTTTACCAGCTTCTGAAATACCCCCACATAAATACTTTTTAAGTGAAGGTCTGGTTCTTTAATCTATTCTCTATCATCATAGCTTATTATCTCATGTGTAGAGCAACATGTGTTCTTTTAAAGTAATTTGCTGATAGTAAAATCTACAATGGAAATGTTAAACTGTTTATTTCAAAGGATCTTGTCACCCATATCAAGATTGCACTTTAACACTACAGAACAATGCTCAGATCACAGATCAGGGAAATTATTTTTATAACCCCCAACCAGATAAATTTAAAAAAGGCAGCTGACAGTAACTTCTCAGGGAGTGAAAGAAATGCATGAGACCATTTCATGTTGATTGTGCTTGCTGGGTTTTTTTCTTGATATTTCACAATTGTTTCAAATTCAGTTCTAGCAAGTGAATTCTTCCACCCTGGCAATGTTGATGGCAACTACCTTCCAAAACCATCAGAAGACAAGATCTCAAGGTTTGTGCCTCCCAAAAGGTATTTTCTTTAATAAATACTTCTTCATATCCTATCCCATCTCGGAAGCTTTATTGAGCAAGACCTAAAAAACTAGTACTATACACAGTCTCTTTAAACCATGGGTTTATATTTCATTATTAATTCAATATGAAGAGCTGATTTTTTTTTTCTTACATCTAATTAGTAGATTGTAAAATCCAGGTTTATGGAGTTCTAGTCTGAAAGAAAAAATAATCTGATATTATAGTTTATGGAACACTGAGAAAATTCATCCTGCCCTTCCTTCCAGCTAAATAAATACCCTCAGCCTGTATCTTTCCAAATTCAGAACTTCCTGCCAACTTTCCAAATCACTAATACATTGATTGCAAAAAGCATTGTTAACAATTGCTGAAATTACATTGGGTTGGAAATCTGCAACATTTAAAGACATCAAATCAAGCACATTCAGAGAAAACAGAGCGTGGAACAGTAACAGTTTTAGTATTTTGATGTGTTGAACAGGTCAAGGCCAAGGCAGGTTTAGGAGAATAAAGAAAACTTGCTGTGAGGATAATTCCAGGTGCTGGCCAGGTTGTGGATGGAGCAGCTGGCCTTCATCCAGGGATCCCATCGGGATCCACGGTGGTGGTTAACAGAAAGAAGCTGCTGTGAGGTGACCTTTGCTGCAGTTATTGCACCCACAGAACCAAACCCAAACAAGCACCAAACCGGAGATGAGCTCTGAAACACAAACCCCTGCTCAACAAAAGAGCCGTTCACAAGCTGAACCAAAGCAGTATCTAAGTGAATCTAAAAGTCTAACTGCCAAGTTGGCTCTCAAAACCAATTAAAACACTTAACAGAACAAAATCACTGATCTGCTGAATTCACAAGCATCACAGAAATTGTGTTTAGTTACACCTCTCAATTAAAAAAATTCAACAAATTTAATCTTTACTGTGACAATGTCTACATATTTGGAAAATTAGTTATTACCCGACAAATAAACCACAGCCTTGGAGTTAAATATGCCTTACACATCAGTTTGATGAGTCCCTCTTACACATCCTAACTTCTTTCTCTGGTGGTGTAACTTCATGCTGAAAAAAAAAATACTACAAAACACATCAGGTTTTAGATAGCGTCATCTCATTCTTGCCCTAAGATATTATCACTCCCTACTTCATTACATCATATCAATGGAGGTTCTATGTGGCTATGCCTGATGTGGGACACCATTTATAAGGTAAAATTACAAGTAAAGCCCTTCACATGTAATTTAAGCTTAATATCAGTAAAGCTCTATCGTCTGCTCTGGAATACAGACACACTTTTGGTTCTGCCTTTGTTTCGTTTTATCATCTCACTATGTACAGAGGTGTGTAAAGATAGACCAAGGGATATATTGATACACAGAAAAGAAAAATTTCTATCCTTTCACCTCTACTATAGCATAGCTGGGCAGAAAACAGCTTCTTAAAGCAAGTGTGAATTGATGTCCTGAAACTTGTTTTGAAAAGCCACCCAGTACCAGAGATTCCCAGAGATGGATACATCAGAGGTGGATATTTTTATCAAGCAATTGTTTTAAGAGGAGATAATCACGGGAAATATTAGTACTCAACTACCTTATTGCTGCACGGACTACGGCTGCCCACATTTCCATGAGTAACACAAATTCAACTGAGTAAATAGATTAGAAAAAATAAAATAAAATTAAATTAATGTGGTATAATGTGATATAATGAGATATAATAAAATGAAATGAAATGATATGATATATAAATAATATATATAATATAATATAATATTTATATAACTTCTTCCAAATTTTCCATATTAACTCCAGTTTACAGAAAGGTTATTTTACATGTAGTTTTATGCAGTTACAAAACAGTTTTTCTATTTATATCAATCAGGCATGATAATTAATTTCAGCCTTAGACAGTGGCACTTAAAATTTTGTATCACTGGGGTATATATCTATTTTTTCAGCATCCCATTCATATGAGAAAAATTGAAAAAAACAAAAATGTTGGAATGATAAAGGTTGCCAGGGTAACAAATTATGCACACAGGCAAAAGGATAAAACATAATTATGCAGATGGCAAAATAAAAGAAGGTAATTTACAACTGATGCAGAAAATTACTGGCATAATAAGCATATCCCATAAATCAGTTAGTTAACAACCTAATTTATAACTTTCTGAAAAAGTGCAAAGACAAAGTCGAGACTGGAAAGGAGTTTAAGTGCCTTGTGTCTTTCAGTAATGCATCTACTAAGGACAACATTAATAGACCAGCAGCTCATTAAGTAATTTGATGCCACATGACTACCCCACTCCCCTCTGCCCTAATGAGCAATTACTTCTCATGATGGTGTCTTCTTTTCAACAGGGAAAATAGGAAAAAAAAATTGCCATACAGAGATGGCAGAAATCCATAGGTGTGAGATTATCAGCTGAAAACCTATTCTTTTTTACAAACATCAGCAAACACCCCTCAGGTCAGAATGACTGAGGCCTTCAGTGCATTCTCACAAGTCCACTGGAAAGCACCATAGGAACGGAGACCTGTCTTCTCCCTGCAAACCAAGAGGCACATCTGAGGATACTTTTTTAAAAATATATACAAAATTACTGTTTTAATAATAAGATACATAGAGGGATTAAAAAATATCAAAATATCGGTAACTTGGAATAACTAAGATGACAGTGGTTTCTGAACCCCTAACTTTTCAAATTAATTCAGCACAACATAAAAGTTAAACATGTGTCCAAGTCCTACTGACTTAATGAAATTCAGCCACAGGTCTGAAGGGGAAAGGAAAAAGACAAAGATGATTTTTGAGCACAAGGATGTTTGAGGAGAGTATAGGTGTTAAATTCAAAAACAAAGGCAAGAACACATGGCATACACAAGGAGACTACCTGATAGCAAGGTGTTCAGGAAAGGTTTTAAATTTCCAGGGAAAAAAATGACCGTGTGTATGGATATCCATGGATGTGGATACTGATAATACAAAACAGCAGAGTGGCATAATGCAGGGGTAGGTGCAGGCAGGGATCCAACATGCAGCCCTGTCATGGGGGTGGCAGAGCTGCAGCGTTTGCTGCAAGGAGGGAAGCAGCAGCCTTTAGAGTCTGTACTACGGTATCAGAAACAGTCTTGGCAGAAATGAATAAGAGGTAACTGCAAGGGCATTTCATTTGTGACATCAAGTCATTAGACTGACTATGTGTCCATCTGCTCTGCTTTGCAAATTGGCCCTCTGTGCATTAGCAAGCATAAACCCAGATATGTTGTGACACAGGCTAGGAAATTCCTGTACAAACAGCCATGAGCAGGGCCCTGAGAGCATTGTAGCTACTGAGTGTCATAAACACTAATGACTGAATCATGCAATTAGCTGACTGCGAGTAAGCACCTTCAGAGCAATCAGAGTACAAGACCTACACCAAGGAAATAAAGGAATTTTCACTGTAAATATGCATAAAGGACTTCAGCCTACCAAAAACAGAGAGCTGTCAGTGAAGAGGGGGCTCAGCACTGTAACTGTTGATCACCACCACAACCTTGGCATCACTTTTCACTTGCACAGTGGATTTCATTACAGACAAAGTTCCCATCATTTGGCTCTGCTTCTCCCTCCCTTGGCGGGTCTTCACTGTGCGCAGCGAGATGTGGCAACACCGAAGCACAGCAGAGGTGCTCTGAGCCTGCCCTGGAGCAGGGGCTCCTCTGCTGCAGAGCCACCCCTCCACCCTCCCTTTGTTTGTGCAGATGCAAGTGTGCTGGCTACGCTGGCATCAGGGAGCCAAATCCACTCCTGCTGCAGGGATGAGCCCGGTGCAGGTGCTTAAGGTTCAAATGAAAACCATGTTCAAGGAGCTAGAACCCCTCTGGATTTCGAGGAAGGAGAACCTGTCCAAGAGCCATTTAATGGTTTGTACATTATGACTGCTAATAGATGAATTATTTACAGAGTGAGCACTTGTACTGTAACAGTATTTTTGTTAGCTATGTATTCATGTCAAGGGAAGCAAAAATAGTGCAGTTCTAATGGATACATTTCCATTCATACATTCTATGTTTTTCTCATTCTACCCTAAGGCCATCATTAGCTATGGTAACGAAAGAAATTAAAATTATTCCTGTTGCCTCTCTTCTTTATTAATCTTTAATGATTTTTAATTTGAAAGCTTTAATCCATCCTTTCATAAAAAGAATGAAGCACTAATTCTTAAAAGCCTTTTGCCTTTCCTTTTTTAGTCATTCCTTTATGCAACAAATTTCCAAAATCCTCACAGGAATTTTGTTTCAGGTGCATACTTGCCTGTTTTATTAATATTCAGAGAATGAACTATGGGCAGGACCCTGCACCCATCACCAGCACAAGAAGTGATTCAATACACCACACATGCATATTTCTCTATAAACAAATAATTATGTTGTTTCTTGTTCAACAAAGCATTAAAGTAAAAGCTGTTTACTATAAGCTGTGCTCACTGCCAGGAATAATCTTTTTGTTATTTAAATGAGACTAATAAAGGTAGAAAACATGCTGCCTAGGAGTGGTTTAGGAGGAGAACTCAAGCTTGAGGAGCTTTTCTTTGCATCCAGCCAAGAGACAAGGGGAGGCAAACACAAATTTTGGAATTCCATCCTCTGCAGCTGGCTCAGGAGCTAAGCCCAGGCAGAATTAATCCCTCAACCCAGAAATCCCTGCCTGCTGAGGGAGGTCACTGCTGGGTGCCAGAAGCAAAACTTTCCACAGTCTCTCTAGAGATGTGCTGTCACCATTCTGACCAAAAACTGCTCACCACCTCCATCCTTACCCAGGCTTTCACATTGTTCCTTCCACACTGGTCTTTGCGGTCAGCACAAGCATCTGCCTTGGTCGCTTCAGAGCCACATGGAAAACAAGTCAAGAACTGAAAAAATAAACCACTCCCCATCACCCCAGCTTAGGAGCTGAGGTAGTTCTGAACATTTCACCAATCTTGACTAAATACACTGCCCTGAAGCCCTCCTAGTACTGCCCAGACATGAACTGAAGTTAAGAGTGGTGCATATACTCTGACCTACTCTTCTCCTGGAAAGTGGCATTTGAATAACACATAGAGAACATTAGAGCATGAGAACCATTAGCTGTGCCTGGTCCTTCATGTACACTGCATTTCCTCATGACACTTACCATAGCACAGTTAGTCAATCTTTTGGTTTTTTTTTTTTTTTAAATATATTAAAATTTTTGCATCACGGGATAAGTTTGGGATGATTCTGCAAACTGCCCTCTCCCTGGATACACGAGCCATGAAGAGTGGAAGGCAGGTCTTTCTGAGTCCTAATCAGAGGGATCAGGGGGAGGACACACCATCTTCCAACTTCAGAGGAGAAGATATGTGTAACAGAGGCTGGTTTTAACAGTCAGGGCAACTGCCTCCAACAAATACATGTCAGGACATTTATTTGCAAAATTCAGATGTTCTGATTCAGCCACCTTTCTCACTGGAACTGTTCCATTGTGTATAAACACCCACATATTTGTTTATACACATATCTTCTGCAGACAAAGAGAAGAGGAGCTTTTTGAAATACAGGAAAGCTGAGTCAAGTCTGCAGTCTAAGAACAGCAGGATTTTGACCCACGCTGTGCTTTACCTGCCCACAGGTCACCCTGGACACTCAGCTGCTGCTATGCCAATACTGGCTGGAGTTACTTCTTTGAACAGAACAGCTAAGAAATACTTAAAGTTCAGTTAAATAGCTTCCATTTCATTTATCTATCTTGAACAAAAAAACCCCATTAAAAACCCTGACCCAATTATTTCATACATAAAAGGAGCCTTTGTAGCAGGTGTAATATTCCTAGGAGGTGGTTAATAAGAAATATACATCAGAGCTCAACTGGAATGAGGCTTTGATGTTGGCTGGATTGCCTTTTGTGCCTCTAAAGAAAAACATCTCAAAGGTGAGAGTGCGCAGGCATTGCATCTCTACTGGGGGATGCTACAATTGGATAGGGCACAGGCTCCTATGCTCCTTCATCCAACCCCACAGGCAAACCAGGACACCTACAACCCATGAGGTCAGGTTCCTCCAGCTCTGCACATAAAGGACTCACCTCCGGCTAACTGTGGGGAGCTTTGGCTCCAGGGGGTTTACTTCAGTATCAAACCCTGTCAGCTTAGAGTCCTTCAGAGAAACTAAACAACATTCATGGCTGAAGTGGAAATAAAACACTATTTAAAATGCCAGTGTCTGAAAAAATATAAAGTAGGTTTTCAGCTTATCCAGCACACTGAACTTATCTGAACCAAGAGGATGTAAACAGATTTCTAAGAAATGTAACCTTCAGAAGAGTTGCTTTGATCAGACAGTCTTTAAAAATGCACAGTGATAGGGGATATGTGTGTGATGGCCATTTGATCAGGTTCAGCACAGCACTACTGCACAAAATCATCATGGTTAACCAGAAGACCAACAAAAACTCCTCCTTTCCAAAAGCAGAGGGAACTTCTTTTGCCTTGGCCTCTCCAACTTGCTTAAACTTAACTTTGCCATCTTTCTTTCTCTTGCTTGACTGGCACAATGAGAGTTCTCCCACCTCGATTTATTGTAGATACAGGAAAGGGAGCAACTATAAATTCACATGTCTTTGTGAATATAGCAGTAACCACAACAGAAAAATCATCTGTTCAATAAAACCTTTCCAAATTCAAAATACAAAATGGTCACACCCTTCAAATGCAACGTCCTGGTAATGAAAGGGGGAACTGACTGAAAATTGTAACAGAAAAGAAACAGTACATCCTTTTTTTACCCATTTCATATGATTTGAAAAGTCTACAAAAAACACTCCAAAACACAGCTTCCTATCACTGTATCAGAATGAATATTTTTCAAATGCAACAGCATCTGAAAGGCTAAAAGTGTTTTCTTGTTTCAGGCAAATATGAAAGTGATTTTCATATTTGGGTATATTACTACTGCTTAACAAGGGAATAAAGGCATTTTCTGAGTGAACATCTAATTCCCTGTGTGACAGCAAGTAAAAATGAACTAAGCCACCAGCCTCCAGGAAAGCTGGTAGGGCTGCCGTGCTCCAAGACACGAGCACATCCCATAAATTACTAGCATTGTGCCATGCCTTTATGTAACTGCTGCAAAATGATTTAAATCTGCACATTATACCTATTTGTACTTGAACCTGGCTTAAGTTCAGGTGAGTTTGGGAGTGTTGTACTTGCCAAAAACATGAACAGAATATTAACATCCACAGGGCAGCTGAGATTTGAATCCTTAAATAAAAATTGTTGGCATGGGGGCAAGGGGCACGAAGGGAAAAAAAAAGAGGAGGACAAGGGAAAGGAATGAGCATTGTGCAGCAGAGCACTTTGAAAAACTTGCCACTGAAGCGTCAGCTTGAAACACCCACACCTGCCCTGTCAAACCCTGTTCAGGGACTGTACACAGAAGTGTCTGATTTTGTACTCATTCTGGACAGTGCTGTCCAAAATAAAGTGAAATATGTGTGTTGATTTTTCATTGTAACAGGAACTTTGTGCTTTGATCTGTTTCTCAGTGTATTTGAATGATTCTTTCATTGCATAGACGTCTCTTTCCTGTGGTGCAATGTATGAAAAAGCAGTTTGAAACAGAGAATACCAGAATTAAAATCTCCCTTTATGTGCATGGTTTCCAGCAGTACTGCAAACTTCCTACACAGTTCAAACCCAGTCTAGACACCAGTGCTCAGCAGAAGCAGGGAATGCCTGTACTGGTTTAAGCTTTGATCCTCCTGGCAAATTTGCTAACAAGAGAGTTGACTGCTGCCTGACTGCTTTTATGGATGTTTGTGAACCCCACTGGTTTGTCCAGCTTACGCAATAAGAAAGATTTCCAAATGCACCTTGCAAGGGACCACAGTGTTCTCACTGGAAGAGAAGTTTTCAGCTCAGAGCCCCACATGAAACAGAGCTTTAACAATTTTCCAGCCCTGGATACATCCAAGCCTAGAATAACACCTCTTCTGGGTAGCAGATGCATTTGCAGACTGTGTTGGCCAAGGAGGTAGGGGACAGATGACACTTCTTGAAGACTGAACTGAAATTTTAATGCCACTTTCATAAAAAGTAGCAACTTCATGATACAGTTTTTGTGAACTGTTTTAAAACATCTTAAAGGTTTTAAAGCCTTTAAAGCACATAAAGCCTTTTCAGGATCGAGAGAGAGAAAGACCAGGACTGAGATTACAGACACAGCACAGTCCAGTCCCCTAACACAGGTGATTTATGGTACAGTCTTGATCTTGTGTGACACAACTGGGCCATCTGAGTCTCCTTCATCCTTGACATCCTTTACAGAGATTAAACTGGATTCAACTAATGAGGAATCTAGTCAATTTTGTTTGTTTTGCTTACTAATTCTGTACATTTTAAATCCTGCTCTGGAAGTCTTAGTTTCTTCTGTGTGTTTTTCACAGTAGAATTGAAGACAACCATCCAAAATAATTTTTGCAAAAAGTACTCTTTAATGCAATTGGTGTTCACCAGCTTCAGTTCAAAGTCATATGAGTTAATTTGTGGCTCTTAAACATAAAGGCTATTTAATTTGACTTAGCTGACTTTGCAATGAAGCAGAAAAGATCACTACATGATCAATTCTGCAAGGATGAGATGACACAGCTTTTAACATACGGAAAACAAGAAGCTGATAAGAAAATGAGGGAAAAGGCGGCATTTTCTGAAGTACTGAAACTGTTCCTATAAATATATTCCATGCTAACTGCACTTCAGCTTTCTTTTCCAATTGCTCCTCAAATTTACTGTACCTTCATGACAGCAGTCTTGAGAACGGGGACAATCTGAGGCCCCTACAATCATTCCCCCATCTCTCCTCAGAGTATCTAGCATTAGAAACTCAGTGTTTTTAAAGCAAACATGGCTCTGGTTTGTACCACGGCTACAAGTGCCCAGAAAGTAAATGTGGTTTAGCAGAGGGGCTTATGAGAAATTTTGGGTTAAGTCAATGAACTCACCATTGCTGAGGAGCTCACCAGAGAAGGCCAGGCAGGGAGCCCATTTCCTTGTGCAGAATACAGCTGGCTGAGGGCACAGCTGCCCTGTCCTACACCTTCCCACGCACTATTCACCTTTCAGATTCTGCAAGAAACAAGGCAAACACCCTATTTCAAAATTAAATGATTTGACATACATTCTTTTTTCCTCCAGTAACAGGTCAGTGCTCTATACACCAAATAAACCATGCCTTATTTGGCAGCTGTAAAACTACTACAACCATATGCACTGTCTTAGTTTCCCCCTATTTACCTGTTCCTTTCCATCTGCCTTAAAAAGGGAAAATATAGTTTACAGAAATGGTTTAGTGGTACCATTTTCCATATTTTGATGTGCTTGACCACAGAACATTAAAGGTGATTCTTTTCATGCCTGTGTTCTTTATATTGTGTCCACTTACAATTACATGTTTAAAGCATTCACTGTTAGGATGTAGCTATTAATACATTATCTAGCTCCAAACATTTACAAATTACAACTCATATTTTCAGGCCATCTCTTTTAATAAACCAAAAAACTATTTTATGAGGCACAATTAAAAGTCACAACACCTGACAAATAAAATCTATAATCACAATCTTATAATTCAAACAGAAATGTTGACATGAAAAACTGGTATCCAACATACTTGATAATTTCTAATTAGTCCACTTGCAACAGCTTTTTATGGTTGCCTAGTAAAGCTTGCACTTCTGTTTAAAAATGAATTAATTTTGC
This sequence comes from Prinia subflava, assembly GCF_021018805.1. Lineage (NCBI taxonomy): Eukaryota > Metazoa > Chordata > Aves > Passeriformes > Cisticolidae > Prinia > Prinia subflava. Next base: position 35,298,464 of record NC_086255.1, read on the forward strand.
AATGCACGCAATAAAATTGAAATTAAAAACCACACCCCAGGCAGGGACAAAAGGTGATTCAGTGAGTGCAAAGCCCCAGGCTACTGCCAGGCCAGTTTTTCTGAGGTGCTTTTGCAATGAGGGTCCTGCAGCTGCAGGGAGATGCTGCAGGAGCTCCTGGGATACCAAAGCTGGCACAGGAGGTGACCTGGGTGAGCACTCAGAGACAGGGAGCTGGCACAAATCATCTTGAAGAGCGAGCTGCATCACTAATTATGGCACTGTGCTTTTGGTCAGTAATTACAGGATGCAAATTTTTTCTTTTAGGATCATTTCAGTTGCAAAGCCAGGAAGGCCCCAGCACTGTTATACCTTTCCTCTGTTCATTGAGGTCATTCTGCTGCTGGGGCTCCTCACTGCACATTCTGGGTGGCATGTTAACAGAGCTAGGTGAGCAGCACTGACGAACTGCTAGTCACCAGGCATGCTGTCCAGGGGAACTGGGGATCCAGGCCCACATTCACCATAATTAGGGCACTACAAACAGCCAGCACAACTCATGGATCACACTGGAGATATTTGTTTTGATGTCCAACAGATCGTTGAGACAACAATGCAGCTTTCTTATCAGAGCGGTTTCCTGGTGGAATCATAGACAACACTTGTTTAGGGGAGATACACCTAAGTACATGAATTTCTCTTCTATAACCTTATTCTGTCAGGTAAAGATTCCAAGTGAAACTTCCACTGCAATGTATTTCCCCATGGCCACTGAAACAATTATTTGAGGATGTCCAAGTTAAATAAACAAATCCATTGAGGAGCACTTCAGTATGTTACGCGTGAACAGTGCAGATCAACTTAAAATGTATTTAGGATTTCTTCTGGAAGGAAATGGAGTTGCAATTGAAATTTTTTCATTCGCTGTCCTGAGAGAGGGAGTTAACTTTGTATGGATTATACTGCATACAACAGACTCCAGCTCACACACTGAGACACTATGTATCTATTTGGAAACTCAGATTGATTTTAAATGGGACTGTTACTTGGAGATGAATACTTTCAGTGGAAATTTATTGATTCACATACACCTTACCTGAGAATCTCCGTGACCAATACACAGGAACATGATCCTAAGGGATTGGGACCCATGCCAGAGTGTTTATTTGCGAGTTGCAATAAAGTCAACTCAATTCTAGTTTACATCTGCACACAGAGCCTTTATGCAGCCCCTTTTTTTCCCCTCTAGTAAGAAAAGTCTAATTTAAGATAATTTGAGTATGTTTCCTACCTATAAGGAAACATACTTGACATAAGTTCATTGCAACTTCCAATAAGGAAAGAATGACACAAGGTCTTGAGCAACAGGAGGAAGGAGACTCCAGTAGTTTACTGGAATAGCAATGTTCTAAGAAAGGAAAACTCCACTGTATACATAAGATAGCACCATCCGTTCAGACTTACCTGTTCAACAAAGAGTTATTGAGCAGTCTAGACATCTGTCTGAGGCAGTAATTTGCCTTCCTACTCCAGGAGACCTGCAGGAGTTCTTGAAGATTTTTATGGACATCTTGGTTCCTGTCACTCCTAGAAAATATATTTATCACTTTTCCTGTGCTGCTCTTCAGCTGCAACCTCAAATTTCCACAGGAACAAAGGAATCTGTAAGTAAGAGCTTTGAAGGCCTGAACAGTACATTTCAGCACCCACAGATGGAAACAGCAGGGCATCCAAAGCATCACCACAGCCATGGCACTCCAAAGGAAGAGCAATGGGAGCCCATGCAGCACCTCTTTCTCTCCTAGGGTCATATGAGACCACTCTGTCTCAGCAGTGCCCTTGGTCACTGTGTTACACCATCAAACCCAAAGCACAGTGTTACTCCAAAGAAATATACAGAAAATATAATACATAATACATATATAATATATATATATGTATTATGCATTTATCCTATATATATGTATATATGATAAAACTGTAGGGTAAAAATCAGGATCCCTGAACAAACAAGGAAACAATTTCTCAGGAGGAGAGACTAAAAGCTGGATGAAATGAGTGTTACAATGAGGAGGAACTGGTATCCATGTGGAAAAGAGAGCATGAAATAAAGTTTCCAGTGAGATGGCAAAAAGAGAAATATTTATGATGTGCAATTCATCATGCAGCGAGCCCATCTCAGAGGGTGGGAGCATATGAGGGGACCCAAAAAACACTGGCTGAGCCTTAAGGTAGCCAAGTAGCCCTGCAGAGTGGCTACAGCTCCCATGCTGACACCTTCCAAAGCAATTCTAAGAGCAGACAGCTCCTCACACCACCAGATTCCCTGCAGTGCCTTGCTGAAGCAATGGAGACATTCTCACATCGCCCTCATTTAAGCATCCACCTGCCAGAAAACCTGTGTCAGGTGAGAAACAGGCAGCAGCAGCTCATGCCCACAGTGATTTGTAACAAGCAGGACACAAACAGCCCCTGGCACAGACTGCAAGGCTCTTCATTAAAACTCTTCTAGTTGGATTTAGGGAAGGGTTCCCATCTGTTTCTGCACTACAAATCCTCATCAACTCTTGCTGAGCCAGGACACAGCAAATTCACCTCACAATGTCTGTAGGATTAAGGAGCAGGATTTATTTTAGGCAACCATGGGCTAGGAGAGGACCAGAAAAAACAGAAGAAAGATCCTTCATGCTCAAAAAAAGCCTTTTTCAAGATGTCAAGTGCACAGTGGGCTATTTTCCTCCATGTCCCTGCACAGAAGTGCCAAGGATAGCCTGTCTTTCCTAGGTGAGTTTAAGAGCTCACCTTGCAGTTTGATTTTCACAAGTGTTAAAACAGAAGACCAGCCCTGATGGTCACAGTGCTTTGGCATCTGCTCCTGTGTTGATCTTGGTGGCTTCTCAAAGACTTTGTTGAGTGCAAACCCTGCCTGAGGGTTTCCCCCAGCGTGAGGAAAGGAGCAGAGGTAACATTCTCAGCTGCTTCATCTCTTCTGCCTTGTAACAGCCAAGGAGAAAGAGACATCTGTGCAGACTTAGTAGGGGAAAGTCTTAATCTAAACTAAAGGTATCTCAAGGATAAGTGTGGAAGATTTGGGAACAGGGGAGTCATTTGTTCATCACAGACAATTATTGGCTATGAATCATTTACAAGGAGGATAATGAGACACTGGAGAGTGTGATACTGAATTAAAAATTATAGTCTTGATCTTTATCCTTTTCCATTTTCCACCCTAATAAAATTGCATGGGATTTTCCTAGATAGGAGAAGGCCTTGCTGCTAATTGAATTATCTTTAAACATTTGGAGGTAAGACTAAAACATTTGTAGAACTAACACACAGGAGGACAAGGCAGCAGAATAGCAAGCCTCTACCAAGGCACTATTAGTCCATGTTTTTGCAACTACCAAATTGATGCCTTCAGATTTTAGCTTGTGTATCTTTCATATATTTGTAATCCTGTAATTCCTTAGTGTATAACTCTAAACTCCATACACAGTGCTAGCTACTGTCTTCACAGTTTGGTCAGACACAACAATTCCTCTCCAGGTCTGGGAATCAAGGACACCTCACTGTCTCAGGCCCTGAGAACTGTAAACAAAAGTCAGTTGGGGGCAGCAAACCTGGGGTAAAGGACTTCATTACCTGAAGCTAAAACTGGAAGATTAACCCCCAATATGCAAATGGACCAAACTCATAAAAGTGTGAAAACTTGTGACCCGTGGTCCATTTTTGGGTGTAGCCCCTGAGGGGCTTCATCTGCCCTAAATGTACCTGAAGACACTTCAATAAATATACCTGCTTTTTATTCCCTTAATTTTGTCTGGCCTCTGTTTTTAGGTAGTCCCAAAAAGGCATAAAAATACATTTTTACATGAAAAATACAGCTTTAGGAAAATATTGGTTTTAATAATCTTTATGGGAAACCAACACCAAACTGTCATCTTTCAAGGAGTTTGAATCAAATCAAATTGCAAATTGGGTGGAATGCCAGGAAGAAATTCTGCTTTGAATTCAAGTGTGAACTGTTGCTTCTTTCAAGCTGCAGAATGTAATTGCCACGTCCTTCTGTCACATACACAGAACCAACTCCTAGAGCTGACCAAAAGCTTCCCATTGTGCTTCTTCCCTTACCTAGCCCTCAACTCTGTGTCACAGGAGATGGGATCACCCAACAAGCAGGGACTGAGTTCACCCACACTGCTGCTAGCAGAGCCGGCAGCTTGGCTGAAGGAGCTCGAATTTAGCCATAGGCACAGCCAAAGAAGTCAACATGTTCATTTTTTCCAAATCAGGTTTTTAAATATTTTAACTAATTGATACGTCTTAGCAAGGAAAAATGCTGAAATACCTCATTTTTCTACAAAAAAAACCCCAAAACAAACAAACAAAAAAACCCCAAGGTGTTGCACAGCTCTGGATTTTGCTGCCAATGGTTTGATTTACAAAGTAAAGCATGGTTCTCACCTCCGTCCACAGCTATCAGTACATGCTTGACCCAACATATTAATCTTCTGCTTTTAATTTTGCTATTCTTACTTGTTGCAATCCAGAATCTTCCAAAGTACTTATCTGTAAATGTATGCTGAATAGTTTTGGGGGTTTTTTTCCCCCTCTATTCTCCATACACTTTGAGCACTGCAGAGTCAAATCTTTACAAATTTTTGACATGAAGGCTGGTTTAACAAATACTTTCTTTCTTAAGAACTTGACTTTGCCCTACTTTCCATCAGCTCATTCTGGGGCCAGGATGACAAACACCTGCATACTTAAAACCTCTTCCCCAAAATGCCCCACTTCCAGTAAGTGACCAAGTCCTGGGCCCAGCATCAAGGTGATGACATCCGACACAGCTGCTGAACACTGCCAGGGGCTCTGCTTCAGGCCTTTACTGCCTGCCCACATGGAACACAGGGCACGAATGGGATCCTTACAAACAGACAGTAGAAAACAAACACCATTCCACTGACAGAAGGGGTGATATCAATCAGGTTTTCTCCCCAAAAACGCACTGTGCTTTTCATCATTTCCTTTTGCACTGCAGTAAGGCATGCTGCTGCACAGATGCTCTGAGGCACAGCTCACAGCAGGCATGGAGGTGATCAGTGGTGCTGAGCTAGTGAGCAAAGATGAGTCTGCAATGGATAACTCAGCTGCTTTTGGCTGACAGCAAGCATGACAACACACAACCCATAAAATCTTCATTTGTCTCTAACAGCTTTAGAAAAGATGAATAGATTTTTTTTCGGTTTTAACAGGAGTCCTGGTACACCACAGTTTAGAACATGTGCAGTAAGCCCCACCTAAGTGTGAATTGTTCTAGGAAGCCCAGAAAATATGGGTCAACTGCCTAAATGCTGACACAGTCATAAATGGAGAGAACATAACTGCTGTAATTTCTGGTACAATCCTATCAATACAGTCAGTAGATAAAGGTTGCCCCAGGAGTTTTATTTTTATTTTCATTCTCCTTTTCTCAGTAGGAATTCTTGTGGGTTCCTGTCATTTCCCTAGCTTTGTAAAACAGACCTACAAAATGCACCTCTTTGCTCACAGTGTGCTACTAAAACCAGGTGACAGCCATCAAGCCATCATGCAACCTGTGCTGCAGGCAGCTGGTACAGAACCCAAAATCATTGGCTAACACTTATTTCGAGGACAGCCTTGCACACAAGCTGAGATGAAATGAAAGAGTGAATTTATTAGAAATCGAAAGAAATGTCGAATGAGGAAAGATGCAGGAGAGTCTAGCTCAGTTACACATGCATGAGCTGCTAACACATCTGAAGTCTGATCTGATCCGACCCTTAACTGCAGCACACCAAAGTTGGCTGAAATATCTGAGAATATCAATTACTTTATCAAAAGTCCTATTAACTGGGGCAGTTAGGTTCCACATAGCTCACAGTTTGTGCATTCTTTCTTTGCCTGCCACTTCTGGAAGATGGAGATGAGGAGACACATTGCTTCTGGGAAGATTGCTAGCTGGCCACCTCGGGGCAGTGTCAGCACCACGAGCTGGCACTGCCCCTACACTGGAACACATCAGGGGCTATTTCTTCTGAGTCCCCAGACTCACCAAACTCCCACCCAACGAAGATAAGGCCACTTGGTTGCTAACAGTGCCCAAAACACTCTGCAATATAAGCCTCTAGCCACTCTGCAGCAGGCTGAGGCTGGGGGCTTTTTTCAGATAAGGAAGCAGAACTGAGACTGATAACCAGCAGGTAACGGGCAGGGACAAAAAGGCAGGCCAGGTTTCTCAAATGTATTTTCTGTTGGGCTACACTGTTTGCAGGTGAATGATGAACAATCTCATAATGCCAATTTTTTAAGCCAATGATGCCTTTTGTGTCTCTTAACCACAAGGGTTATTATCAGGCAAACGACATTTGTCATAACTGCTCCAGTCATTCTTGCATTCAGCTTTATGGCACACTAGAGCACTTCTGGTAAAGAAGAAAGATAATGTTCTTTGAAAGGGAGCAGTTCAAGAAAAATCCAGGTTTCAGTTACACCTGCTACTGTTATAAACCAGTTCTGTCAGTGACAGTTCAACTGCAGTTTCAGCTTTGTCCACTTTTTCTACAATATACTGCAACATAAAATGTCCATTACTGTCATTTTGATAGAGTAACCAGGTTCATTATCATTCAGCAATACAGAAAGCCATAAAAATTACCTGCAATTACCTCTCCATGATAAAAGCCAGTTAGTGGCCAGTGAAACCAAGTCTCAGCAGAGAGATGAAGACTTCCCAGAGGATGCAGCCCAGCACCCTTTGCTCTCACAGGGAACTTGCAGCAAGATTCCCAAAGAGTGGGTCTGAAGTGCTGCTTTTCCTAGGCTGAAGGACTTATTTTGAAACTTTCAAAGTTCCACAGACTTGTGTTCCAAAACACAGCATCCATTTCACCAAGGAGGAGCAGGTCCTGAGGAAATATTTCACTCGGAAAGATTGAATTTCATAGTTTCTAAAATGCTTTTTACTTCCTCTGCCCCAAAGGAGTTAAGAAACTTTCTGGCAGTGGTCCAGCTACAAAGCAACAAACCACAGCTCTGTGCATGTGTATTTATATATTCATCCCAACTAAATGCTCCAGGTTTCACTGGTTTATGTATGATGCCTGCTTCAAAAGCAGTAGTTTCTTCTGCCTTCATCTACTTTCACTGCCTAGTAAGAGGAAATTAGGCATCACATCACTCTGCCCTAAGCACTGAGTTTCAGAGAAGCTGCCAGTGTACCTGAGGCATTCCTTGCTAACTCCTAGGTTATGGACAGAGACTGAAATCAAAGCAGGACTGTGCCTGCACACATGCACAAGGCCCACCTGAGCTGATCAGTTCCTACACCACAAACAGCAGCAGCGGATGAGGATGATGTCAAGAAGGAGTCAAGACCAATCTAAGTTTTTTCTTTTACTTAAGCTTTAAAAAGAACACATCACCTGAAAGATCCCTCTAGCATTTCAAGTGCTGTGAGCTTCCCTCCCTTTTCTCTGCTTTACTTAGAATTCACATTTGTCTTGTGCTGTATTAACACCACACTTTGATGCAAATCAAATCAGCTTATCTATTGTGTAAGATGAATACATGCCCTGCAAACAGAAGTCTTTTGAACTGGTTATTGAGGGGATTTTTTGAGACCTCTCTTCATCTTCCTGCTCTTGACTAAGGTGGCATTTAGGAGCACTGATTGTGACTTATAAGTACCAAGCGATATTTAGCTTGCAATTACACTCAAGGCCTAATTTATGTATTTATTTATTTTTAACCTTGGAAACCTTTTCCCTTTGATTGCTCTCTGCAGCTGAGTGTCTGCCTGGCCTGTTAACTCTGATCCTAAACTGGTTCAGTTCCCACCATCCAGTGCTGCCAGACAAAATGACTACATTTTTCCTACTGCAAATATTAGCTTTCAGGGGTCAGATCAGTCTATGCAAAGCCACTGGTAGACCAAGCCTGAATTCTTTCCTCCATGGCTTCTACTTCAGATTTCACATCTATAAAGAGGAACTGATGATATCCACATCCCAAGGCCTAAAGTTTCCACAAATGGGGTCAAGTTATGCTGCTAGAACAATTCCTTATTCTTACACTTCCTGTCTTTTTTGGTATGTGTGGGGTAAATGAGCAGAATCATTAATTTTAATTTCTTCATTTTGGTGTAAACTCTGAAAATTGCTCATTTCTGTTTTCTTGCTTTCTTTCTGCCTCCTTTGAGGCTTTCTAAGTGATAAAAAATTGCAGTCTTGCCTCTCCTTACACCAGCTTTAGTCTGTTTTTTTCAATCAAGGTGATATCATTGCCGATTGTGCAGAGCACAAGTAACAAATCTAATTGAGAGCAACAATACTGTCCCATTAAAGTTTATGGACTTCTGACAAGGATGAGAGAAGGCATTCCAGGCTCACCTTAAGTGTGTATAGTCACTAAACTGATCCCGCTGAGGACCGTGTTCTTGTTATTCTTTTTGCTCAGAGGGCTGGCGTGCCCCTTACAATGGTTTTGCCAGCACTGTCATTTTGTAGCACATCCTCCTGCCTCCTGAGGCCTGTGGAGATGTGGCAGCCCCCCCTTCAATGTGCCATGTGTTTTCCATGCAGTCCACTTCACCTGAAGGTCTGTCCTTTGTTTTGTCTCCATGAGGAAGCTGTGCATCCTTCTGCACATAATTATTTTACTTGAGACTTCAGCCAGTTCAGGAGGAGGGAGAAGTGGCTGTGAGGAATAACCCAGCCAGTGCTAGAGATATTTTTGTACTATAGTTCCCTTCAAAGGGACTGGGACCACAGATACCCACATCCCTGGCACTGGTTACAGATGTGAGTGCCAAGGTTATGCTGCTGCTTTATCAAGCTGGTCCCTCTATCCCTCCACACTACCTGGCAAACACTCTATTCCCTGTGGGTCCTAATCTGCCAGCTTTGAGAATATCTAATCTTTCTGCAGTGGTTTCCCTCCAAGCACAGGTATTATCTTCCAGCTCCTTTATCCCCCACCTTCTGGCCTGCTGATCACTGTGTCTATACAGATTTTATTGATACTCCTTTTGGATCTCTTACCAGCTGAGACCATCACAGAAAAAGCATTACATACACACATACACACTGGTGCTGGTTTGGCCTGGGGTAAGGTCGGTGTTCTCCACAGCAGTTATTATGGGCTGTGCTTTGGATTTGTGCTGAAGCCGTGCTGCCAACACGGGGATGTTTTGGTCGGTGCTGAGCAGAGCTCACACAGAGCCAAGGCCTCCTCTGGCCCTCACCAGCGAGGGGCTGGGGGGGACACAGCCAGGACAGCTGAGCCCAAGTGACCCACGGGATGTCCCAGACCATGTGGGGCCATGCCCAGCACACAGAGCTGGGGCAGGAGAAGGAAATGGGGGCATTGAGACACCTGCCAGCCCATGGGCAGTAGGGAATGAACTCCTTGTACGTGCAGCTGTTGCTTTACCTATGAAACTGTCTGTCTTGGGTTATGTAACCAAAAAAAAAGTGTATTCTATTTCATCTGTTAAAAGCAGTTGGGAAGATGTTTATCTCTTGTAACTCCAGGGGGGAGGAGGGCTGGATGCCTTCTGATAATAGGCCAGCTGTTAAAACCATCTGGGGCAGGGTTTCTGATCTCTTTCATCAACTTTGTCCACCTTCCAGGGGATATCTTCTGTTAATGACCTATTAAGGGTCACCAATGACATGACACATGATATCATCCCATTGTGAGGTGCTCCACCCAGTGGGGAGGAGCCAACCATTCCTACCAAGATAAAAACTGAGATGTAGGACCACCAGGGAGCCTGTTTTTCCACTGGATTCCAAGAGGAAGACTGGACCCATCTCACGACCATCACTGGATGATTCTACAGGATCATCTCTACTCCAACAGAACCACACCTCTTTCACCAGGAGGAGTATTTGGATTGCTTCCTACACCCTGAACAGGGTGTCAGGTCATATTCTGACTCTGTCAGGGTTTCTAGGGTTTGGTTTGTTTGTTTGTTTTTGTACTACTTCATTTGTATTTTTAATATTCCTAGTAAAAAAACTGTTATTCCATTTCCCAAAACTTTGCCTGAAAACCTTTAACTGCAAAATTATAATAATTTGGAGGGAGGGGGTTTACATTCTCCATTCCAAGGGAAACTCCTGTTTTCCCTGGCAGACACCTGTCTTCTCAAACCAAGACACTGTCTGTATCTCAGCCCCTGAGTTTTCTCACTGTTACTCTTCCAGTTCTCTCATCCCAGAGGGGAGGAGTGAGCAAGCAGCCGTGTGGCCCTGGGCTGCTGGCTGGGGGTAAACCACAACCATCCCCCAGTCAGTGCTCCTGGGGCTCTCTGGGATCAAAGACTTTTGGGCCCAGTCACCTGCCCCTCTAGAAATAAAATGGACAACAAGGGGTGGTAAGTAGGGAGTCACCCTGGGCATCCTCCCTGCCTTTCCTGCTGGCTTTGCAAAATGCCTCATCCCCAAAGAGCTGCCCAGGTGCTGATGCTTCAGGGCCTGTGAGGAAACACAGCACATCCCCTGCTTGTCCTCCAGCAAGGCTGCACCTCTGGGAATGAGCACTTAGATCACAGCCCCATTTTTCACTACGTTTCTATGGGACCTAGACTACAAAAATTCTGTTATATGCCATCTTTGACTGCATGTTAGGGTCTTGTTTACACACAAGTAAAATGAAATTTTTACGGACATGTTATTCTGGTTTCAAATTAGCATACTTCATTCTATGACATCCTTTACGTGTTGTAAGAGGACCACTATTACCAAATCAGATATACCACATCATGGCTAATATCTAGCTCTCCAAAGCAACTTAAGATAATAGGATCATAAGAGAAAGAAAAAACATAAATAGCTTCTAAAAATCTGAAAAGAGAATCTATACTTACTTCATAAAACATGTATGAGGCAGTAAAACCCTTCTGTGCTTAAAAATTTTCAGGCCAAGACTTCTGTTCAAGTTCAAAACCCTTTGGTTTTTCATTATGCCTTCTCCTCTTCCTCCCCCTTCTTTCTTCTCTCCATCTATGAGGTTTGGCAATGCTATAATTTTGCTCAAATAAGTATTGGACATTAAGAATTATTTTCTAACCTAAGTTTATCAGCATTTTCCAACTTCTATTTACTGCTATTTGAGTAACCTTAAGTTTACTCAAATATAGTTGCAGATGAAATGCGATACAAAGCAAGGAAAAAAAATGGACAGAAATCTCCTAACAGTTCCTGGCCCTGAGCATAAAATATATTTCTGGACTGACAATAAATAGAGGACCTAAAGTAACTTATTCCCTTGTCAGAAAACAAAGAGGCAGTCAGAGAACAAGGAAAACCATTGGTGTCTCAGCTTGATTTTTAGAATGTCAAGTGACAGCTCTGGCAGCAGCCCCGCAGCCCCCCAGGCTCCCGAGCCTTGTCCCCAAGGCAATGCCAGGGGTGAGTCCCATGGGACAGGGGGTGACCAGGGACTGGCAGAGGCCACACTCCTGGCCTCCCTTCGTGCTTCAGGTTTCCTGCTAATGATGCTCACTGAGCCTGGTAAAATCAACTGTTTGGGCCGGCTCCCTCTTCTATTTTTTTGTTCCAATTAAATATATAATTTTGATTTGAACTGCACCGCAAATAACGAACAAGAAGAGTGAGAAAATACCATAAGGTCCTGTCTGTGGACAGTAGAGACTTCTTAATCAGCTGACCATACTGTCTGTAAACTCAGCTAAGACTTCCACGTGTTTTCTTATCACAGCCATGCAGACAGTTTGCCAAAGACCACTTTAATTTCAAATACAGAGCCACACGCTTCTGACATACTTAGGAGAAATATTCTTGTCATAATGCATCTCTAAATTTATATTTAGCATACCAAACTGTAGAAAAGAATTATTAAAAAAAAAATGCCTGTATTTCTGCTTGAAATCTAATCCCTGCAATGGAGATAGTTCCTTAGCAAGGCAAAGGAAGGGTGGGTGGATGTCTTTGATATTGTCTCCCTCCTATTTTTAGCTCTTTAGGATGGTTTTTTATGGGGTTGTGGTAGGGAAGATGTGGATACGACTCATACAGCAGATACTCTGTAGCTGAAAAATTAGTATGAAATAAAATTAGAGAATTTATGTAACAAGGAGAACTTGTATTCTGCTAAATATCTATTCCTGTTGAGAAGCCTAATGATCTCAATCTGTGTCATGGTAACTAGGAGTTCTGAGATTTTTTCCAACTTGTTTTATTTATATCTAGACTAACTGAATAGCACTACATCATGATAAACCTCAGACTCTCTGCCATGAGTGGATTAACCTTCCTAATTACTGATCAATTTTTCTTTCAGATCATTTCTCATTCCAGTACCCAGTGATTTCCCTAATTCAGACAATATGCCCTTTAAATGTCAGATCACAAGTACATGGAAAAAAAAGGGCATTTGATAAATCTGAAACCTATAGGTAAAAACACTGGGCAGAGTGCGGCTGACTCACTAAATTGCCCTCCTCCCCCTCAGCTGCAGGCATTGAGCTACATCCCACGTCCCAGACACACTTCTCAAGATAAAGTGACCCAAGAAAGAAAAATCAAAATGAGTCTCCTGACCATGTGGCTGATCATCACAGCCACTGAGGGGACAAGCTGGAGGGCACCACTTCATCTGAGCAGCTGTACAAGCTGGAGTCATCTCTGTGGCCAGAAATGACTAAAAAGAGAAATACTTTCCTTTTATTTCAGCTTTGGTTATATCCCAGTGATCTGATTTCAGAGTAGGAATAATTTAGTGCTCAAAAATGGGTGCCCTACAAACACAAGGCATTTATTCTTTCAATTTTGTGTGGACACAATCTTCTGCTGGGATAGCCAAGTGTGGCATCTTCTCCAGCAGCTTACTCTTCTGAACTGATTTATATAAACTGCCATGAAAGGAAGAAGAAAAAACAAAACAAAACCAAACCTCACACAAAACCCCCATCAACTCACAAAAGGAAATCCCCCAAACAAAGTCCCTCAGCATAAAGAATGCAGACAACTAGACTTTGTCACTGTTAAATTCAACATATAATACAGGCTTGCCTTAATACTTTAAAATAAATAAGTAAAGCAGCAGCACACAGCATATCTCTTGGCTCAAAAAATAAAGCACATATTGTCCATTTGAAACATAGCAATATGAAAGGCTACACTAAACACCAACTAACATTACCAAAAACCATTGTCCCAGAGGACTAAATTTTCAGTAGAAAAAACCTTCTATATTAGAAATATTTTAAACTTGCATTAGAGGGAAATGAGGTACTACATGTTGTCAGTTATTTCTCAAACATTTGCCAAGGTTTTTTGTCTGTATTCATTATATATCAGTTTACTCAAACTTGATTGTAACATTTCTCCTTTGTCAGTAGAAGTGTTCTTTTCATATTTGAGGATATTAAGGATCTCTGGGTGGCATTTATTCTGGAACTCTGATTTCCTCTGTGGTTTTTATGAGAAAAATTTCATTGTCATTTTCTGAGATATGTAAGGTTATTTTGACAGTTTGTGTTTTCCTGCCCTGCGGGGCAGGAACGCAGGACTCCACAGCTGGAAGGGCTGGGTACCTCTGTACAGCCAATGTTAAATATGTTACTGCAAAAAAATCAATACCTAGAGAGGTTAAAAGAAAGGATAGAAAATCACTGCTTAGAGCCACTAAGACATTAAGTCCAAACTCAATTTATTTTTGAAATTAGATTTCTCAAATGCAGCAGGTTGCATTTCAGCCAGCTCTTATACCCCGGCCTCCTCCTTCCACCTTGCAGAAGGCAGCCAACAAAAGCAGCAGACAGCAATGCTGCTACCTCAGTTTATAGGCACTAGTTGCCAATAATTCATTTATTGATCACAGAAGTGGTAAATGTTTGTCTATCCTTGAGAAGAGACAACAACACAGAAGTCCTCGCAAAATGATTAATGAGATAATACAGTCACCTAGCTAAGGCTGTAGAGCACAGAATATTTACATGCAATCTCACAAGATGAATGGACCCTTCTTTATGAGACTCTCGTAGCTTGGCTGTAAACACTATGACCTGTGAATCCCAGCTTTGATAAATTAACATCCAGATCACAATCTACAGCAAAAAGGATTTGAAACAGCCAGTATGGGCCAGGTACTGAACATAAATCAGCCCAGTTTCTTGGGAATCAGGAAGCAGGAGGTACTAGGAAGAAATCCTGCCATTATAAATTACTCTCTTGAGTTAAATATAGTGTAAGACATTGCCTGACACCCACGGAGCTGTTCACACATCTGGGTGAAGCACTACTATTGCCACTGTGCAGCACTTTACACACACCTTGCACGCATGAAACTCGAACTCTCAGGGCAGACAATGAAGAGAACAGTGATTTACAAAGTATGGATTTATCTTTTAGTATGGACAAAGCAGTCCAGGCAATATTTCCTCCTCAGTAGAAGAGTGGGGTAGTTTCACAGACACACAAAACAGACAGAAGAGACAAAGAGGCTTTTGAAGACAAACGGGCTAAGAGTTCTCCTTTCTCCAAAAGCAGCAGTGCAGAGGGAGGCACTGCCTCCTCAGCTCTGAGATACCTGCTGGAATCCTGAAAGGAGCTCCCACTTCCCATTTAAATGTTGAAGAAGTAAAAACTAGAATAAGGAACTTAGAGATGTAACATTACCGCTAAACAACACTTTGTTCTTCACAAATGAAACCTTTCCAAAATAGTCCCTCACTGTACCATATGGACCTTATATATTTGTTTGGGTCTCTTTTACCTATTTCTAATTACAGTCAAGCAGAATTACCTCCCAGGATTTGACATTTGTACTAAGAGATGGTTGGATTTTACTTACACTTCTTTAAAACAGTGTAAGTAAAATCCTACCATTTCTTGCTTCTGAAATACAAAATTGCATCCAGTACACACAGTGTCACATTGTTATCGGTAATTGTAAATTTTGCTACCTCAGCACCTCCAGTAAAAACATGTTCCCTAAATTGCATTTATATATATGAGTTATAGTGCAATGAAAGAGCAAAGTGTCTATGCTTTAAAAATTATCTTTAGAACTTTGTTGGAAAGAATACCCAGACTGTAACACTCCGCCATAGCTCTATGATTCAATAATGTAGCTGGGTCATAAATTAACTCTTAATGGTATTTTGCTAAATTGAAAAAAAGACAGTTCCATTTCTACAGACAATAACCTAAATCCACTGATACAAAATTATTTCCCATTCAGTTATACAGACTGAAAGACAATAGTTAAGCTTTAAAATGGAAATATATTTGGAAGACATCCCATTAAAACAGTAGCATTTATGGTGTTGAGAGGAATCAACTTGACAAACCTTTCCATATCCAGTGGCACCTGTATACATGGTCTCTGGAATTTTACTCATGGCAAATACTATTACATTTTGTACTTTAAAATATATTTGTACCAAGATATAAAGCACTGAAGAAACTAGATTAGCATAAGAGGGTTTCTCCATGTATATAATTTACTGGAATGAAAAGTGAGCAGATAAAATATATGAAAATGTGTGGTAAATTACCATGACCATTAATCTATCTGGTTTGCACCTTTTGCTGTTAGATATAAACATATTTCTTGAGGGATACAGGGCAGAGTAGGGAAACATCTCTAGAGACAGCAGCTGTGTCCCTCTTTTTGTGGCCTTTCTTGCCAGAAGCACAGCACTGACTGCTGAGAGCTAGTCACTAATGGGAAACTGCCAATATTTTTGACATGTCTATAGATTTTAGAGCCCATGACCTTTAGTCTGGTCAAAGGTTTAAAATTTCCATAGATCAATTAAAATCAAACACACTATTGTGAAAATTTAGAGAAGTAAACAAAACAAAACAAAACAAACAAACAAATATATATATATATATATATATAAAAATATAAAATTTGCACACTTTTGAAAACTTGAGTGCAAAGTCAGAGGACAAAAACCAAGCCCAAGTGTCAAATTCAAAGGGCAAATAACTATGAAGAGCTTTGAAGTTAATGAGGACACAGACAGCTTTTATGTTGATGCAGAAGCAGCACAATTTTTTTCAATGCACAATGAAAATATTTCATAACAAATGAACTTACTTTGAGTTGCTTAACAAAATGTCCAATTTAGTAAAGCTTCTCGTATCTTAAATATGAAATTGAGGAAATGTAACGTCTAGTGCTTGTTGGAGTCTAGAACATCCCTCTACCCACCCTGGAGGGTTTGGAGACCGGACAGGGGGTCTGGGATCTGTACAGGGGGGTCAGTTAGACCCACACAGATCCCAAGAGGACGCTGGCTCTGATTCCTGTCCATGGGAGTGAACACTCACATGCAGGAAGAATCACAAATCCTAAGAATTTAAAATAAGTAGTGGATGGTTTATTATAGAATATAAATATAGAAATTAGGATTCTTAGCATATGGGGCTGAAGAGACAAGATGAAACACCTGAAAACATCTGTACATATATAATATATATGTATACATATATAATAATTCAGCAAGGACCTTCAGAGTCTTTCATGTCATTCCCTGGTTGTCTCACCAAGACAATGAACAGGCAAGTGAACAATGAAATAGCAAAGCTACACCCGCTTCAACTCCTTGCGTTTGGAAATGCCAATGCAGAATGCAGATGCATCATCAGTGCAATGCCTGGTCGATCGTCTCAGGCAGAGATGGTGAGGGCAGAGATGGTGAAGGCAGAGATGGTAGAGGCATGCAGTGAAGTGGACACAACTCAGCACAGCACATCAGTGCAGGCAGGCATCTGAAGAAACCAGCTTGAAAGAATCCTCCAAGCCCGGGATGAAGGAATTCTCACAGCACTTCAACAAGTGACTCAACAGAACAGCATGTGAACATTGTAAGAAAAGATCAGAAGAAGAAAATACCATCATTTGTCCCTTTGTTGTGGAGCAATCCATCATTGTGTGAGAAACAAAATGTGGGAAAGGGACATCCTATCATGAAGAAGATGAAATAGGAGATGAAATGGAGATGAGCTTTTAGCCAGAGTTATTCATTGTGTGTTAATTTGAGTTATGTTTCCACATTTTACTGTTGTTGAAATTTTTGTGTGGTTTGGTTCAAGTTTGAGTTACCTATTGTTAAATATATAACTCTAAAGTTTATTTCAAGTTTGGGCCCTGATCAGTTTAAGTTAAGTTTATATTTAAGTTTCGTGAAGTTTAATTAGTAATTAATTTATATTTTATTGATATATTATATATGGATTTTATAAGGTTACTGCAAGTTGTAGATTTTTTATCAAGATTTATTTATGTTGAGTTCAAGTGTTGGTTGATTTAAAAAGTGATTTACAATTTATAGAAGGTATGTTTGTTTAATTTGCAAAGTTTAGTTATTTTTCTTCAACAAAGAAACAGTTTCAACTGAAATGATGATGATAGAACATTGATAAATAAGATTTGAGGAGAAGATACAATTTGTTAGATCCCTGATTTTATTGTTGGTTATGAATTGTTTCAGTCTTTTGTGTTTCATTTTAAATTAACAAGTGTGTGAGGGTTTTGAAATGCATTTTAACATGTTAAGTATTGATACATTGATTATATAGTATGAAAAATATATAAAAATTGATAGTACTTGTAAGTTGATATTACAGTTAAGTTTTTATGCTTTGTCATTTATTTATAGGGTTTTTCAAAAGGCATTTGTAATTTTGAATTTTTCCTATTTGTTTTTTAACCATTTAAGTATTTCGTAAATGCTGTTGTTGAAAAATGTAGTTGTATTATTAAGCGCAAGTCCGAATCTTTTCTTAAGTGTCATGTTAAGTATATAGTTTGTCTCTTTTGTAATCAATCTTGTATGTTTTATGCAATGTTTTAGCATGTCCTTTTGAAGTTTCATTTGATTCTTTTAACTGTGTTATGCATTTCGCTTGAAATGAGATTTTGAGCTTTTTTTGGTACCTCTTGTGTGAATAGAGACACTGCATTTCAGTTTGTTAAATCTTTAAGTGTTTTTCAGAAGGTCTTGGAGAGAGATACCTGAAGCATCACTGATGATTTTTCCATCAGCTGTTGATCCTGTGATTGTTCCAATTGGTACTCAACTGTTTTCAAGAAAAGTTCCAGAAAAGACGAGTTCCTGAGTGATCTGATCAATTTTTAATCTTAAATTTTAAATGTCTCTTTTATGTAAAAACATTATGACAGTTTGTTGTATTTGGGGCATTTTATGCTCATTGTTGTTAGAGGATTTATTTAAAGAATATACTAAAGAGCATCACTCCAACTTGAAGTTTGAGTCCTGGCCAAACTCCGATTTTAACTTGGACGGATGCTGTTTGCCAACAAAGCCCAGAGGTTTCTGCTCCAAAAATAATATGCAAGTTATTTTAACTTGGCAATTTGATCTTATTAATATAACAGCTGAATTAACTTTAACGTGAGACCTGATGTCTTGCCCGGGAAAGGATACAGGATCTGCACTGAAGGAAAGTGTTTCAGCAGTTTGCAGTCTCTGAGGTGATGGCAAAAATGATTTGATAATCACGTTTCATTTTCATTGGTATGCTGAATTTTTCCTTTGTGTTGAGCATTTCCTTATAGAAGTCTTTTGTCATGCTTTATAGTACTCATGTCATGTTTTATATCTCCAAAAAATTGAAATAACCTTCATGATGCAAAAGGAGAGGGGAGGAATGCTGAGTGTAAATTTAAGCAGAATGTTGAGGAAAAAATAGTACGTTTTAAACTTTTGATAAGTTCTTTTGTAGAGTCTACTTCACCGAGCAGCAAGTGGAACTGGAAGAGAAATGTGAAGAGAATCCTTTAGTCTTGAGCAGAAACCCAGAGACAGGATGGATTGGAAAATCATTTAAATTTAAGGTTTGGGGCAGGGATTGTGCTTGTGTTTTCACAGGAGCCAAAAATGAGCATCAGCAAGGCATGAGAACCTCTGCCAAAGTCAACGGCATCAGGCGTTGGTCCAGAAACGGAAAAGCAGGCACACAGACGTGGCTGTCAAGACTGCGGACATTTTTTGTTCAGAATGCAAAAGATTTTGGAACTTGGGATTTCTCTTGGGACTTGAGTGGTGTTGTATTTCAGAGATTCCCACAGAGAGTGAGGCCTTTGAACAAGCAGTTCAATCAAGTGTTATACTTGTGCCTTGTGTTCTCACCGATTGTCTTGGGCAGTGGGGTGGTTTTGCCCATGATTCAGTCAAGGAAGAATGGTTGGGAAACTCTGGCCAATGTATCAGAGCTGAGCATCTTTCATTTGATATACTCAAGATCAGGGAAATTCTTTTCATCATGTTTTATGAGTTTGTTAGTAGGCAGGTGATTGAACATGTCAAGTAGTCAATCCCAGAGAACATCCCTCCAGCAATTTCACAGTTCATTTTCAACCTAGTGGACAAATGGGATATTCAAACGAAATTCTTTTCTGTGGTTCTTTGTGAACCTCGGGAATGAAAACTTTTGGTTCAGCAAAAGAGAATTTTTGCCAAAAATTTGGTCTTTCCTGGAGTGACACAAAAAAGATAACATCATAGACATCACTCCAAATCATATAATTTGTAAAAGTGCATCACCTTGGTGTAACTACACTGAGATATCAGATAAACTAACAAGCCAGGTTTCAATGTTATTCCCGAAAGGAAACTTTTTCATTTGTGAAGACAGGATTCAGTCTGTGCTCCCTGCAGATGTCAAGGATGGTCCATGCAGCAACAAGAGATGTTCTTTGTTAACACCCAGCATGACATTGATAAAAGAGCAAGAGAGGAAAGATCTGTTGAACAATATGATCCAAGTTGTGATGGCATTGCAGACAGTATCAGGGATGATTTTAATACTATTGGATCAAAAGGGCTGTTGTCAGAACAAGTATGCCCATGCCACTTCTCTTACACTGAATGTTTTGTTTACTGATATTGACAGTGTGAGACGAAAACAGAACAGCAATTGAGTATTCATTGCTGATGCTGAGACATGAGTAGATAAGTTTGAAGAGATATCATGAGAACATAAGACAACTGGAAAAAGGCTGTGAACCAACTTATTATGAGAACTGAGCCTTGAATGGATGGAGTGTTCAATGTGTTTAACCTTTTATCATGGTAGAGGGAACTTTTGAGAGTATATGTGTATTTCCTGTTGAAGCTTGTGATTCTTCTGATGTATGTGCCGTGTTTGCTTCAATGCATACGGCGGGTCAAGAACAGAGTTGTCAGAGAAGCATTTTTACTGCAAAGAGGAGGGGGAGATGTTGGAGTCTAGAACATTCCTCTAGCCACCCTGGAGGGTTTGGAGACCGGACAGGGGGGTCTGGGATCTGTACAGGGGGGTCAGTTAGACCCACACAGATCCCAAGAGGACACTGACTCTCCTGTCCATGGGAGTGAACACTCACATGCAGGAAGAATCACAAATCCTAAGAATTTAAAATAAGTAGTGGATGGTTTATTATAGGATATAAATATAGAAATTAGGATTCTTAGCATATGGGGCTGAAGAGACAAGATGGAGGAATTGGGGAGTGGCCCCTGTCCTCCTTGTTCTTGCTCTCGTCCCCCATCTTGTGCTGAGTTGGGTTTTAGAGATTGGCTTAGAGTAGAACTGACATGTTAGTATAGGTAGTAGGTATTGGTAAAATTTTGTAAATAAAAAATACGTCTCGGACAGTGGTTGGGTCAAGGGTGCCGTACATAAGGTGCGGGGCTCTCTGATCCGCCCAGTCTGCCGCGTGTCCTGCTCTGCTGGAGATGCCTCACAGAGCTGAGAAAGAACTAAGATAAGGTTCCCTGCCAGGGAGGCCTGGCAGAGCTGAAAAAGGACTGAGATAATGAAGAATAAACAACCTTGGAAATGTGCACCGGCGGACTCAACTTGTCGTCTCTACCTCTGGTGTGAAACACTTAGGGCAAAGAGAAGACTGAAAACCTGATTACCTCTGGGAACAGCAACCCAGAGGAAACTCCCAGGGAACAGCAACCTTGGGGGAACCCTTAGTACCTTGGGGAACAGCAACCCCAAGGAGAATCTCAGGGAATCAATAACCTTGAGAGTGCTAAGTGAAGGCACTGACAAACAAAGTGTATGGAGAATTCAGGGAAAGGAAGACAGTAAGCAAGACATTTTATTAACATTAATAAAAAATAAATCATAAAAAGGGAAAAAACCAAACCTCCAAACACCCAAAACCAGAGAAGACAGGAAAATGAGTGAACTGTACTGCAATCTTGTATGCTAAGGAGTTGTAAGGGTGGAAACATCTCAGCAAGTACCACAGAATCCACAAGCCTTGCAATGTCTGGCCTAGAACAGCAACTAAGGATCGGGTCTCTGTTGCTCTTTAGCTGAACAGGGCAGCTACACTAACCACAGGACGCCAGGAGAGATCAGAAAGTGTGATAAAGAAATGGGGAGGCTTCTGTCACTACTCACAAACTGGGCAACATCATTTGTTCAGGTGCTCCAGTCATGGTGTGAAGCAGCTCCCTGGGAGCTCACGAGCAGGAGGCAAGACCCCAATCTGTCCTAAGTCAGGACTGGTCAATCAGAATCACACAACTAGAAAGGCTCACTGCAGAAGTGACCACACAGGAGCTGGAGGTATCTCATGCAAGAGTAACAATAAAAGAAATTAAAAAGAAAACAAATCCTTTGGTGACACTCAACTTCAGGAAGGCAGATAAGATAAAAATTAGGAAACTTACTAAAAATCAGCTAAAAATGTTTTAAAGAGTTGAGTGCTAAGAGACAGTGGTGAAGACTGCTAAAGGGCAGCTTGCTGGAGGCACTGGGCCAGTGAAGGCTGCTGTGGCAAGGAGCTGGAGAACGAGCAGGAGGCTAGAGCAGCTGATCAGCACAATGTGTGGTTTTCAGAAGCAAGATGACAAACTTGAAAAGCTGAAATTGCATTGAAATGAGGAAAACATTAAATGGTACATCAAATGCAAAACTATACCAAAAACTCAGCCAAGCAAAAAGGAACCAAAACTGAAATGAAATCCTTCTCCATTGGAAGCACCAAAGGCTCATTAGACACTCAGTATCCAGGGCACAAAGAGCACTCAAAAGACAGGGCTGCCACAGGCTGACCCATTTCTTCTCAGTATTGTTCACTGTGAAAGAAATTGGAGAGATACATCTGGAATTAAAGCAACCGCAGGATCAGATGTACAGTAAGTAGACAAAATGAACAACAAACCCACTAGCACTAAGCCCACTTCACCTGAGTAGTCAAGTGAAGTAGAAGATCTGATCTGCTGTGTAGGTAGCCACATGCTTTAATCACTCTGGTATGTACCGGAAGGTGGGAGCTGTTTATATTGTATATAAAAATAGAAACTGGGATAGAATCAAGGGTATTATGATCTTAGGATCTATCAAAAAATTTAGTAAAAACAGGTAGTGACACAGGTTAGAACCAAGGAGGTCTTGGCTGGGCACAACGCGCACAAAAAATGTGTCGCATGCTGAGAAAATAGTTGGTAGATGATAAAAGCTCACAAAGGCTCACATTTATGGAAAATACTCCTGTTATGAGTTAGCTAAGAGGCTGAAATCACATCCAGCTCAGGAGAGCCACACAGGTGAATGTCGCTGAAGGTGGGAAACAGGTCCTTGCTTGCTGTGCTTTCACTCTTCCTTGCATATCTAATTACAGACACTGTTGCCAGTGGAACATGCAGTAAAATCAATCTTGTTTTGGCCCATTAGGGATGAGCTTTTCTTCCAGCATTATAAGCACTGAGCTGGCAACGTACAAGTCCAAACCAGAAAGCACACCAGGTGCCCAGAATTTCCTTGAGGGATACTGATTGCTGGGTTCTCAGTTCTGTGCTGAGCCCTCATGGTCAGCATGGGACCAGCATCAGCCAGTCATCTTGCCAGCATCAGCCCTAAATCACAAAGGCCCTAAATCACACTGGGCTAAATTTAGACCAAGAAGGCATAAAAGTATCACAGCCTTGACACTGACACATAAATGAAGCTCTGAGTTTATTTCCTCCTCTCCTCCTGTTGAAATGTATTGAAGTTCATCAGAGAGCAGACCTCATATCCTTAGTGTACCAATCCAAATCCTGCAGTGGGGAAAGCACACTGGCATTAAATTTTTAAAATAAACTTTTGTTTTTAAAATGCAGAGTGTCAAAACCTTGCTACTTGTTAGAATGTAATTTCTATGTAAATAAGGAAAAGGGATATAATATCCCTAAACTAGGATTCACAATTAAAGCTGGGAACATAATTCCAATTGGAATACAAAGATCAGAAGCACAAGTAAACCATTTCTCTTTATTAGTAATCTTTTCTTGTTATTTAGAAGTCTGTATTATTAGAAATTAAAACAAGTAATAACAGAACACAGAGTTGGCCATAAAGCATAGAAACAAACTTAAAGCAGAAGAAATCAGCTCCCTGCTCCCATGACATTAATGAGAAAAGACACCTTCTCTCAGCAGATTGGGGCTTACACTGCCCGGACAGTGGGGAGAAGGTGGTGATTGTTTTGTAGGGTTTGTAGGGGCATGGAAGGGGTATGGGGCTGTGATCACATTTTCTACTTTTCTACATCAACGATAGGCAAGCAGCCTGTTTCAAAGTTAAAAGTTACTATTGAAAAAACTGGTTATGCCTTAAACCAGACTAGCCATTTGTACAACTAAATCACAGCTCAGCCAGGTCCCATTTTATGGAGGGTTTTTGCCTGTTTCAGGAAGACACTCTGTGGTTGCACTGAATGATCCTCACCATCTAACTTTTTCCATTTCCACATAAAATTCCTGCCAGTTCAGGATCAGCAAAGAGGTCTTATTCTCTGCTCTGGTGCAGAATAGAAAAGAGAATTCATATTCTGTTATGAATGAGGTGTGGTGATTGGCTCATGTAAATGAGGAGGAGCTGTTGAGTATGGTGGGGAGTTCTGTTGGGGTTTGAAGTTCTTTTGACATGTCCTTTGGGGTTTGAGTAGTTTATAACACTTCCTTGCCTTGAATTCTTCACTATTTACAGGAAGACAAGCTTTTTCTATTTCAAAGACATTATTAGCAAAAACAATCAAACACCACACAATTATTTGATGAATGAATTACACATAATTATATTTCAATTTCTCAGCAAAGTGCAGAGTCAAGCTCAAGGCCAAAGAAAAAGAACAAAACAAAAATCAGAAAGCTCAAAGGGAGAAACCATTACCTCCATCAAACTGTCATGTTCCACTTTTGCCCTGACGTCCTCTTCCAGGGCAACAAGACACAGTGGCACCATCACACCATAGAAACAATCACTCTTGCTTGTGGTGAAGGACTTGGTGATAGAGTCATCTAAAGCTTTTAATTGTCAGTGTTTCCTTATCAGCAAAGATCTTAGAGTTACCTGTGCTACATGTCTTTACCTTTCATTTCAAATGAGGCAGGAGAAGAAGCAACGAGTGCAGGTTCACATGGGAGGTGTTAAATTGCAGAGCCTAAAGAAAACACTGCAACCAAAGGGAGAAGTAGTTATATAATTGAAAGCAAGGTAGATTTTGAAAGAAAAGAAAAGAAAAAAAAAAAGGAAAAAAAAAAAAAAAAAAGGAAAGGAAAGAAGAATACATTGACAAGGATTGTTTTAAAAGCAGTAATAAATAAAAAATGTAGTAACAAAACAAACCCTTAGAAATCACTTACTTCCAGGGTTAGTATAGTTGATGCTATAAACCACAAAATAAACATAGATGTAAACACACACAGAGAGATATAAAGACAAACATATATACAAGGTTATCTAGGAAGATCTTCTCAAAATTAATCTTGATCTAAATAAAATACATTATCTCCTGCAAGAAGGCAGGAGATGAAACAACACATTTCTCTGTGTCAGAAAACAGGCACAAATATTTCTTTTTATTTCAAAACCCTTTGTAATAATTAATTAATTAAAAAATTATTTCATTTTCTATGAGCATCACCAGCAAATCTTTTGTGATGCTGCAGAAATCATCCGGGGATCTCTGGACACCCCGTAAAAAGGCGCAGCTGATGAAGCTCTCGTCACAGGCAGTAATGCAGGCTCTCTTGAACAGGTAAGGGCATTGATGGAGAAGGCAGCACAGGGCAGCCATGCTGTGCGAGTCCCCAGGTGACTTTAGACCCCCAGACTCTGGGGGCTGCCTGGCCTCTCAGGGGGCACAGGCACAGCCAGGGCAGCCCATGCTGGGAGCGGCCCCTTCCAGGGCACACGGATCCAGCTCCAGGGGCTGCTGTAGGCACAGACATGTCTTGCTGTGCCGTTTGGAACAGAACTTAAATATGTTTCAGATACTCTAACCCTTTTACTGGCTGTCTTGCCAAATGCATTGATGCTCCTGAAGTTCTAAGGGGGATTTTCTTCTTTTTAGTATAATGGGTATGAAAAAAACTGTTTTTTATCAGAAGCTCCATTAATATAGGGATTGACAAGGTGGCCCTACACAGAAACAATATTATGTCGCGGTGCTCACTAGAGTCCACCGACTCTGTCCCCGGCAAGCCCAGGCACGGCGACAGGCGTTCAGTGGGGTCAGCCTGCAAGCAGCGCAGGCAGGGCTGACTCCCTTGGGTTCTTATCCCTGAGGGGCTCTTGTGAGCAATGTTGAAGCGGCAGGCAGTGGAAAGAAAGGAGGAGACAGTCTTGAGCGAACAGAGGGTTTATTAAAAACACCTCCTCAGCCCAGAACTGGCCGAGGAAGGGAGGGTGCAGTGGGTTTTTGTTAGGGGCTAGCTGGGAGGAACAAGGGGAGTGGTTGGCTATCACTAGCCAACCGGGAACAGTTGCTGAGGGACCCAGGGGTGGGGAGACATAACGTGGACTAATCAGGAGAGGGTAGGAGGGGAGTTACAAAGGCGGGAAGGGTAACAGATACATCTAACAGATGTGAGCTAAAAATAACTCACTGTGAGGGAGAGTGAAGGAACAAAGGAATATTAATGAGGGGGGTGAGGGTACAGAGAACCGAACTATTACAGAGAACATATGCAATAAAACTAATTAAATTAAAACACTGCCACAATATTAGAGCTATCCTAATAACATATACTAAACTAACTAACTAACTTTACTAAATAAGTAAAGAAAATATTCTGGGGTACAGTCTAGAAAGAGCAAAACCCACATAAACTATATTACTAGCTACAGCCGTCTGTGCTTAGTAGCTGTGTATATTGATCCCATAAAAATAATCAGAGCATTATTTTGTTTTTCAGGAACAGGTGGTTTAAAACTGCCCTACCAAATGTAGTACATGATTGAAGAACTGTTTACTGCTTTCTTTACTTCCAGCTCCATATCAACAAACTTGATCTTTAATATTGTCCTACATAAATGAAAATGAACTCAAAATTAACATCAATGGCTTTTTAAAGTGCTTTAGAGAAACCATTTTGGTGAACTACTTTGCAGCTGCTAGAAGTGGTGTCAAAAATTAAAATATTACTTGTGGTTTTTTCTGTAGCTAGAACATTTAGATCCAGAAACATAATTTTGAAGACACTTGTACTCCATGTAACCTTGTCTTTGAGGCTTTACTGGCAGATAATTTTATGCCACCTAGCTAAGTCTTATATCATAATTATGCTGCCACATAGGATCTCAAATGAAATTAATGAAATATTATCAACCCAAGACAAGAGCTATGAGAATCAGCAAAATTTTCCCTGTGATCATTTGCTTTCGCTGTTATTTAGTTCCATCACTTAAACTCCTGTATCAGGTATCTAAAGAAATAAATAAAATCATGGAAATAAAATTCAATGTACAAATGCTTTGGTTAAATGCTGTCTTTTCTTTCAGATTTTTCACTGCAAGTTCATCACAGTATTCTGTAGCTAAGGAAGAAATTGAAACTGGTGAAGACAAAAAATAGAGAAGATAAATTAGGCTGGGAATTAACAAAAGCACAGTTCTATCTGCCTGAGTGGTCTCAGAGAAACAGGAGAAAGAAATAACTCAAGTGCAATGAAGTTCTTCCTCAAGACTTGCATAAATAAAAACTGTTAAATGTAATTATCTGTAGAAACATGATCACAGCAAATACTGATAATTTGGGTTAGGGTTAGAGTTAGGGTTAGGGTTGCTAGCAAGAGGAAGATGCAGGAACTGCAGAGCCTGGATGATGTTTTCAGGCCTCTGTCTCCATGAGTCAGAGATGTTATTAGGTGATTATTTTGTCTGCTTTTCTTCCCACTGTCCCCCACTCAGACACCCAAGTCCCAGTAGAAGAACTAACATCCCACAAGGTCTGCCTCACTGGGAAGCTCCTGCTGTATTTTCCTATATTTATTGAAAAAATAAATATGATGTAAATAATCTGAGCAGCAGAGCTATGAAAACCTTCCATGGAAACAAAATGGAATGCCCGTTTTGTGTGCCATTAGTTTTGAGCAAAGGGAAGAATTAAAATTTTTCCATCACCCATCACCACTGGATTCACTTAAGGCTCACTAATCACATCCACTCAGGTATAAGCATTAAAAGTGGTTCAAACCACAGTTTCTCAAGATGGAATCACTCCATCAAGCCACTACTGGCTGGCAGTGTATGGCAGCTCTTTACATGACCTATTTTCCCTGCTGTTTGAACCCATGCCTGATGGCTTAGAGGCAAGAGAGGCAAGCAGAGAGCACACATTCCTCCGTGCATGGATTCAAATACACGCTCAAGTTCACGCTCAGCTCAGCCAAGTCCCTTACGAGCAGCTGCAGGACTCATCCCAGCAGACGCAGCACACCACCCAGTCATGTCATGCAACAGAGTAACTTTGCAGCTGCCCCGTCACACCAGGATTCCATCTGTCTGGGGTAACAGTAAACAACAAAGGTGAAAGAAAAAGTGGAAAAGCTATCAAGCTGTTGCAGCCTTACTTGAGTTTAGGTGGCTGCTAAATCTCAGCAATTCAAGCCACTTCCCCTTGTAATGTTGCAGTCAGCATCTAAGGACCCTTAGGTGAGAAAGGAAATAATTCCCTTTAAATGCATGACCTGAAAAGTACTTGAAGAATAGCCGAAAAACATTTCCTGAAGGAAGTGTTTGTAAATTGTACCCTGTGCAAATGTTGGTAAATGTTTTAGCAAATGACTGTTCCAGGAAATGTAATTGTTCTCTAAAGAGTTGCCTAATTTTAAGATTAAATTAAAGCCACTGAAGTGTAAAATGCAGGAACTGTAGATTTAGCTCAAGGGTTGTAGCTCCATAGCATCTTCCCCATGGAAGAGATGCACAGTCACAGTGGCTCGACGTTCCCTAAGAAGAGAAAAGGAATAGCCCTATTAAGGGGGAGGAAATCATTGAGGCCACCGCTGAGGATCTCTCAAGGTCACCAGCCTCTCTCTGGTACAGATCAAGAGCCTTCCTCAGGCCTCTCCAGTTGTACCAGATGTTAAACACTGCTGGATCTTTGCTTTGAGAAGATCTGATTTGCAACACAGACTTTCCAGACATGAGCCATATCTGTCCATGATATAATTGCCAAGTGAAACAGATTAATTTCAACCAGTTAAATTTGACCAATTTAACAGCTGTCTACATAGAAACATACTATTGACTGTAACCATATCTGATGATGCTGGCTTGCAAAACCTGCTTGATTTTGAACATCACCTCTTACAGTGTGTCAGACATCACTGTTTCTGTGTCGGTTTTATAAACCTCAAACAGGAGTGCATTGCATTTTGTTCTTCAAAATGCTTCAAACGCTTTCAGAGTAGAACATTAACAATGTCTATGTATCTTTTTAGATACTTCCTCAACATTTATTGCATTCTGTTTCTGTGTGAAACAGGTATATCCAGACCATCCTAAGATTTGTTCCATAAGTTCACAAAAAAAAGGTTGCAGTGCAAGCTTCACTTTATAAATCTTGGTTTTAAAAATGTTATTTAGGGATGTTCTTACCACCACCCAGAGCAATCGCCCTGGCTTAGTCATTGTGCTCGCCAAGGAGCTGGGAGGGGACACAGCCAGGACAGCTGAGCCCAAGTGACCCAAGGGATGTCCCAGACCATGTGGGGCCATGCCCAGCACACAGAGCTGGGGCAGGAGAAGGAAATGGGGGCATTGAGACACCTGCCAGCCCATGGGCAGCAGGGAATGAACTCCTTGTACGTGCAGCTGTTGCTTTACCTATGAAGCTGTCTGTATCTCAGCCCCTGAGTTTTCTCACTGCTATGCCTCCAATTCTGTCCCCATCCCACTGGGAGGAAATTAATGAGCAGCCACAAGAGGCTGATCTGCAGGCTAGGCTGAAACCAGGACAAGAACTGGTTGTTTTTAAACCTGAAGATGTTAGTTTAGATAATACTTACTGATGTCAACTTCCTGTATCCTAGCAGTTTGCATGAAGATTACACATTCATTTCTGCTAGACCTGTGGCTCCTTAGATGTAAGTATAAATATATAACATAACAGGAAGACCACATTTTCTATACTGCAATGGTTTCTTCTGTATTTTGAAGATAGAGTTAATTTTATTTGTTTAATCTAATGAGATCTGGAAAATGTAGTGGGAAGTGAAAGTTTACTTGTGTAGTTGCTAAGCAACGGGCTCATACATGAGCTAACAGATCATTCCACATAGGACTTTTCCTATCAGCAAATTACCTAGCTTAAGGTAAAAGCCCTCTTGGTTTCCTTTTCCAGTTTTGCAACTAAAATTATTTAACAATATTTAGAATACATGAGACATTCCAAAGAGTTTTGTTTTTTCTGCTCTAGCTATTTAAAACAATCTGGCACCTTTCCCAAGCAGCAGCATCCATTTCAGACTGCAGGGCACATCCCCAGGCACCATCTAATAACAGAGCTCTTCTGAAGCCACTGATCTAGATTAAACAGACACTCCCAAGTAACTCCTGAGGAAATAATACAATAAACATTGCCTGGCCTCCAAAGCAGTGATTCACCCTAGGGCACAACTGTGTCTACAGTAGTTAAAGCAAAGATTTTGTTTTCAAACCTAAGACCCTTCACAATCCCAGGACTATCAACAGTGTGCAGGGCTTCCAGTCAGCCACATAATCACCTCTAGAAGATAAAGCTCCTCTAACTTCAGAGATATTCAAGAGGGATAGTTAAAATGCTATGCTAGATCAGGGATAAAGACATTCAGCCATGGAAGACCAGGGTCTGATTAGTTTGCTTTACTCACCTGCACAAGAAGAATCAATTGAAGAATATGTGGCTAAGTCAGATTTGTCCAAATCACCAGATGGTCCTTCTCTAAGTGACTGTACATCACATAAAATGCTAAATGAAACTTCCTCTGAATCTCTGATGCCCTAACTTCACTACCCCAACCCCAAATGAAATAAAATAAGTAAATTGAACTTTCTGGAGTATTTTGAATTTGCAGGCATTTGCACAATGCTTTAAAGCAGCTACAAATAAGCAGCCATATAACACCAAATCAGTCTTACTCTTCTTCACGAAGCAGTTCTCAGTTTTGTGGTACCTAGACAGAAGAACCCCTCTCCTCTCTGCTCGTCAGTGTTATCCCAATATTATGTTCTCATAAATGCAAAGGGACATTACCAATGTCACCATAAGAATGCGGCTGCACACACCCAGCTGGAAGCCTACCCTCTGCAAGTGTTAATCAAATGCATCTGCACCCAGTGCTAATTAATATTTCCAATGGTGATTTGTACAAATACAGGCATTTGGTGGAAAACATAACCAGAAAGGAGTTGCAAGTATCTGGAATACAGTAATAAAGGGAGCAAAAAGCTTTCAAGAATAATAAAATGTGAAAACAGAAAAGAACTAAACAAAAGGCATGGCATGGATTAATTCAGTAAATTTCTTTCCACAATTAGTCAGTACACAGAAAAGAAGCCTCATTTCATTTCTAGATAGAGACTTGGCTATGCAAGGCAGGAGTCCCAACTCTGTATCTAAATATTGCAGTTAATATCAATTGTTTTTGGAAGCCAGGAAAAGGATAACTAACATGAGATTGGAATCAACATTCTGTAGCCCTCTTCTGGCTGAAATCAGTCCATGACTTAAAACCCCAATCTTCTCCAAATAGTCTAATTTTGCAAGGATAATTGCATTTTTTTGTTTACACTAATGATCAATTTCTGATTCCCAAGATAATTTTCTTCATAAACTGCAATAGAAGACACTACATAAAAGCAATAGAATGTGCATAGTTTGCCCACTAGAAAAGCCATAAATATCAGACTACTCACTGCAATATTACTGATGTGCTGCTGTGATTGGAGAGTGAAAGAGAGCTTTCTTTGATGTTTTAAGGAAAAGGTAAATAAATCCAAGCAAACTGTCTTCCATTTCACCCAGTTTAAGGACAATTGGGTATTTTTATCAGCTTACTTTTTTATTCTCCTACAGACCATTTTGTCTCATCATCTTGTGCTGGATTTCAGCACTCCTAATTTCTTTGAGGAAAGTCAACAGTCTGACACAAGACTCACCTTTCTTCTCATTATATATAATGAAAAGACATTATGAATCCTTTCTCTTTTACCTCCAAGTAGCTGCAGGTAATAGGCAAGTCATCAGTGCAACATTATTATGTCAAACAAATGACATCTGGCCACACTGCACTGTAATTGTTGACATTTTTCTACAATATTAAATCTAGAAGCCTCACTCAAACTACTATTCACTTACTTGAACCAGATAAATATATTGCACAGTATTATACAGTAATGCTAGATCATTGCAAAAAAGTTTACCCACTAATGCTCACTGCTGTAAATATTCCTCCTAAGATACTCAGATGATAACAAGGAACTGGCAAAACAACACAGTGAGGTCCTAATAGTGTTTTCCACACCAGCTACTATTAAACAAACACTTAGTAAAACAACATTTGAATATTTACTTAGGCACAGTAAATACAGAGTATTGTAAAGCTTTGAGTTGCATGGTCATCATCCAGTTTTTGGGGGGCTTTTATTGGCAGTGCTACACTGGAAAAGGAAACCTAATTGCTTAGGATATGTGGGTGTCATGGCTCAATTGTCAACATGCAAGATGGACTGGAAGAGCTACAGGAATATAAGAAGTCACTTTTCTTGCTAGAAATTAGAGTTAAAAGCTTAGGACAAAATCCTAGCTTGAGTACAGCAACAGCAGGAAAAATAAATCACATCTAAATAGAAACTTGGCACTTTCCGATTCAGGTCAAATCACTTCTAGAAAACAGTTTCCTTTCATCTATGAAAATGAACACACAAACAGAGGGCAGC